>NC_137226.1:14183656-14266089 GCF_949987685.1 Ammodytes marinus | reverse complement strand
GTCTCTCTCCCAGGCTAACCGACAGCTCTCCAGGCCACAGGACACCCACTAAGAAGCCCCCCCCCCAACCCCTCTGTGTGCAAACCCTGTTGTTATGTCAAGCACTCGAAAGGAAGTGCTCTTAACTGGCCTGTTGTTACCGAACATGGCTAATTGGCTATACCATTGCTTTTTTGATCCACACAGCTGGATGATATTGGCAAAAGGCAACTAGGCAATCGACATTGCAGCCACGGGCAGACTTCCTGTAAAGGGTGTCACAACAAGCCGGAGGTTACTGTTTCCCCCGACCTTTGCTATTAACTTCACTGATCCTTAGAAATGTCAAGTATAGAAGAAAAAAAAACCACAGGCTTCCCGCACTTACTAAGTACAGTGCCCACACGCAAAAGACATCACACAAACACACTAATAGCAGGGAGAGAGGGGAACAAAAGAGGGATTTTGAACCTAATTTCAATGTGAAATTGAACTATAGGAAAAACAATTATTGTGTGCCAAGTACTTCTAATTATGATAGTTATTGTTGGATTGCGCAATGTCTGCGAATGGGAAATAATGCATAATCCTCGTAATCAGTGGCCTATTCTTCGCTGTCTTCCTAACACCGTTCATTACCGTCAATGGGCTCTTAGAGAGGGAGATTACCTTATTGGCTGTTTAACACAAGACAAGACAGTGTAAAAATAGTCTTTTTCGTATTCCTGCTATGAAACATGCATCATTTGCTTATAGGTCTCTCAATTGGAAGTTATACACAGAGTGGTATCGTTCCATTTTGGGTTCACTGCCTGGCTCAAAGGCACTGTGTCAGCTTTGGATGCTAATAGTCAGGTTGGCACACACATTTCTAGAAATTGGCTAAATAAATTTCACATTAGTGTTTGTTTCACATCTACTAACATTATTTGGGTATTAGGAGATGGCAATAAACAGTTGTGGTGCTAATTCTCCAGCAGGGTATCTCAAAGGTAAAAATAAAAATAAAATTCTAGGCATCTCTTCTTATCTAGATTTTTGGGGTATTGAGGCCAACTAAAACTCTGAAGTTTTAAAGAAACCGGCCTACATTTGCGCCAACTCATTATCTCTTGTTGAGATAACTTGTCAATCATATGTAATATAAATTCAAGTTTTGAATTCTACATCCTGAGACTTCCAAAAGGTAAAAGTTGTGTAGACTTCTTCTTATTTTGTCCAGAGCATTTTTCAAATCTTTTTAACACTGATTAAAGTTTGAACATTTTGACCCCACCCCCACCCCCCACCCTTGGTTTTGTCTGATATCTGGATGACAGAGAATGAGCTGTCACAATTTTTTTGTTTGAAATCCTTAGAATTTAAAATAGTTTTCAGTTTCATGTATTCATTTTTTAACGGTCACAGTCTCCTCCTCGCTCCACACTGATATGTTTTTGTCTTCAAGGTGAAAAAGCATCAAACTTTGGAGCAAGGGGGGGTGGGGGGGAGTTCTGCCGTTAATCTAAACTTTTCCCGATTTGATAGAGAAAAACAGATACAAGAAAAGAACAAAAGATAGAATCAAGCCTAGAGGCAGATTGGCCAGATTTTGATCTGTAACTAAGCGCTTTTGTGGCAGGGAGCAAGGGTAAAGGTGCGCAGGATGTTGGGGGGGATTGTGTAGGAGTGAGAAGTAGATTGCTTCCCCGATGCAGCTGCCGTGCCAAGTTGGAAGGAAATGACATCACAGAGGGAGAGGAGAGGAGAGGAGAGGAGAGGAGAGGAGAGGAGAGGAGAGGAGAGGAGAGGAGAGGAGAGGAGAGGAGAGGAGAGGAGAGGAAAGGAGAGGAGAGGAGAGGAAGGTAGAGAGAGATGGATACCGGGGCTCAGCCAAGCAGTACTCTAAATACATAACTAATGTTCCTTGCGGTGCAACTAGAGTCCCGGCTCATTTATTGTCTCAATAAAGCCCGTCTGACGGCCGCTGCATCGGTTATCAGTCACAGAACCGTCTTAACTGGGTCAAGACTGCTGGGGTGGGTGTGGAGAGGAAGGAGGGAGAGAGGGGAGTTCAACCTCTCTCTCTCTCTCTCTCTCTCTCTCTTTCTTTCTCTCTCTCTCTCTCCCTCTCTCTCTGTGGTGGCAGAAAGCACAGCTGGGCCCCGTTATCACTCACACTCAATGGAGAGAGGTCTTGGAGATTCCGATGTACAGCAGGAAGGATACTGTATATTTTGAGCGTTTAATACTTTGAAATGCACAGACGCACACAGCCTGAGTGAAGGACGCCCTGTGCATAAGGGATGCACAGAGAGTCAAAAGCCTCCATTTGAGGTTGCCAAGTTGTGTGATATTAACTTATTAAATCTAATACTCTTATACAATATCAGCAGTCCTTAGTTTTATTTCAAAGGAACATGTTAAGAGGCAATTTAATTGCACAGGCAATGAAATGAGAACCCTTAATCTCTTTTTTTTCAAATTTGGGCGTGCTTTTCTAGCATAAACACTTGTCCTTTTCCAACCTAATGTCTGTCAAAGGAAATGTATGCTCAGATACTGAGTGAAAGCATGTAGGCGAATGACGCCTGATAATTCTTTGTTGATACAAGAAGAAAAGTGCCTTTTAGAAATGGCAGCAATAAGTAAATCAAATCACAATAACAACAGCTAGAGTGCTGGGAAAAACGTTTTTTTTTTAAACACAGCGAGTTAGGCAGAATGAAAGGTAATTTGTTGTCCTTTTGTCATCTTTAAATACCGGCACAAAGAGCCTACATTCCTTTATAATGTGCAATATTTTTCTGCAAAAGGAATAGAAAGTGTTCTCCAAGGAAAAAAATTGCAATATCCAAACAGTGGCTTACAATAATAAAAAATAAGCCCTGATTTGAATGGAAAAGTTTAAAAGATGGACAAACTGATATTGTATAATGAGCTCCTATTTGGCCATTCTCACCTTTTTCCTGATGCCATTTAGATATGGCGCTCTTTCTGGTATTTTTTCTAAAGCTTAAGATTATTATGCGCCAGACACCATGCCATGCTTCAGTTTTTTAAACCAAGGTAATTATATGAAGCGGAGAAGTGTTTTGCATCAAAACATCACATATCCAATTACTAGTTCATTTTGTTGCCTTGCTCTAATCATTAAATTATCATACACTGTAGCAGCTGAATAGTCAACGAGTTTGTAGCTTGTGGCAAAATAAAAATAAAAACCTAAAGGGAGAGAACTTTACAGAGCCACTCTGCTGCGCCACGCCCGCCCGCAGCCAGACTGGAAGTGACACCACAAAGCTTTAGGCAGAGTGTAAAGCTTTAAAACTCTGTATGGGGATTATCTATAATAAATACCGTGTTCCATAAATAATTAACATGCCAGTTTTGGCACTTAGCTGACACTTTTAATGAGAACAATTTGCAGTGAGCGAAAACAGTTTTCGGTCGAAGACAAGACTTTCGGAAGATTAAGAAGCAAACAGGCACAGCGGTGGATCCGATTCTTGCAGTTAGGGACTGTACACAAATGACTACATGTAAGGGAGGAGGTTCATTAAAGGGGTACGGTTGGGATATTTTCTTTTTTTCTGAAGGGAGAGTAGTCTGACTTTAACGTTGCACAGAATTGAACCAGCTTTTTGGATCAATTCTTCAAATTTTATGAATAAAAAACACCATTTTCACCACAATAACTCATGTACAGTCCCTTAAATTACAATTGAATACAACCAAAAATCAGCGATCATATTTATATATTTTTTAAGTGTCACCATTCATAGTCTGCCAACAGAGAGCAGTAACACATTTATTTTTCATCTGAAAATTTAAATGTCCTGCCAAGGGTTTTCCTGGTTGAAATAGTTAAAAACAAATGTAAGGGAACCATATAATTTTTTTAAATTTATACAAGGTTTTTTTTTAAAAGTCATTATTGAATTGTTTAGAACCCTCGCGTAGCAATATCAGTCGTCCTTTACAAGCAATTATATGTTCCTATGCAAAAACAATACTCATTCATGGACGTGGATGCAAAACACAGGGACACATGCACACAGACACACTCGCTGCCAAGTATTCACAAAGACCAAATGACCTGAAAATAATGAGTGCTAACCAGATGTGAGGGTGGGGGGGCGAGCGCTCTTTTCATAGGCTGCCCCCTTACACATAACAGCAATGATTATGCCCTTATCTGCTGTAGGGACTGTACTGAGTTGAATTATCATTCATGCTGTATTGCTGTTTTGCTTAATTGGAATTTGTTTAGCGGGGGCTTTGTTAGGGAGCAAACAGGGAATAAACAGATTTATGGGGAGCTCTGCCAAGTAAAAGGTTATGCATAATTTAAGGCGGATTAGTTTTGGATGTAGAGGTCAATAAGGCTAAATAGACAAGAATCATCAACATCCAGGAAAGAGATGGGGGGGGGGGGGGTGTCTTGAGGCCTCCACCACCAGCTGTACAAACTATTTTATTAACAGACGCTAAGGCGCGCTCAAATGCATGCATTTGCTTACATTAACACAAACACACACAAACACACCTTACTGCTCATACGTCAGTGCACACACAAGGAGGCGCGCTATACAGGAACCAATGATATCGCTGTGTTTACTTCTGTTTGCAGCCCATAGTCATTGTTCTTCTTTTCAGTCTTAAGTATGTCACTGTGTCATCTATCATCAACGTCCCAACACAGTCACCTTCGTTACCGCCGGCAACATGGCGATCACGACGTGTCAACATACCCCGTCATTACAGCGCTGTTGCCGTGCCGCATGCTGTGCAATGGCCATTTGTCACATTCCCTCTTGCTCTTTGCTTTGTTTACGACCTGCTCACTCGACTGCCGATAATGGCAGTATATATGGACAGGCACTTTGTTTTTGTTATTTTTTCTTCTCATTATGAGTCCCCCAAGAGGTAGATATAGATAGAAAAATGGAAAAACTGACAATGGTAATGAGACCATGATAGGTAGAAGTGTTGCAATTTGCCGTGTTGAAATGAAACAACTTTTTTGACTGACTGGAGTTTTAAAGGAGAGCAACTAAACACCCAAATTTAGCTTGTGTACACCTCGTTAGACCCTCCACTTCCCTTCACCCCTCTGGTTACCCTTCTCTTGCCCCCACTCCAACTACACACACATTCTTATCCAATGTAATATTACATATTTACCTACTTATAGGACCATAGCTGCATTTGTTATTTCCATTTTCACTACTTCCATTTTCACGTCTACCGTGTAGCCTACTATTTTTTTTATTTTATTTTTACATGCCAATGGGGACCTCAGTTGCCCTGAATCTCCACGCTAAACTGTTAGCTTAGCTCGAGTATGTATGTTTTATAGGGAGATTAGACAACTGAATTTTCTCTTAGAAAAGGAACTAACTTAGCTGAGAAAAGTGGAGTTAGTGTTAAGTTAGTCTTTCAACTGTAAATTGAACAACCCTTAATTTTGTGTCTGCGGGACTGTGACTTATGTAGCATGTGAATATCTGTTGTGTGGGCGTGAATGCATGAACTGTGCGTGTGACAGGCTCTTAACACTGTTCACCATACTGCACATGAACATTATGTCACACAGGGTACATTTGCCGCTCGTGAAGTCAGGGTCGACTGAACTCTGTTTTCTCATTACTGATGGGCCCCGGCGTCCGTGTGTGTGTGTGTGTGTGTGTGTGTGTGTGTGTGTGTGTGTGTGTGTGTGTGTGTGTGTGTGTGTGTGTGTGTGTGTGTGTGTGTGTGTGTGTGTGTGTGTGTGTGTGTGTGTGTGTGTGTGTGTGTGTGTGTGTGTGTGTGTGTGTGGGTGGCTCTTTTACAGTTGTCAAATTTTGGGAGAATGAGTACGAAAAAAGGTCATTTTAAAATCCCATGTGAATTTGCGTGCATGTTTGTTGTTTGGCTTACTGATCCTTGTCACCGTATTTGGCACGCATTGTGACATTTTCCTTCCAACTTCATGAACTTATTTGAATTTTTATTATGTTTTTAAAACCTAATCCCATTGGTTCAAATATGATATTGAAAGCAAGTCGTTTTTTTTCTGTGTAGGAGTTGTGAATAGGAAAGTATGTGTTTGCCAGCTGCTCCAGGTGGATAATATGTCAGAGGTGTACTGTTCAGCGCTGATGTACTGGCGTCTCTCTAGACACGGCTGTAGAATGATTTCTTTCCCAAAGACTCCTGTTCACTCCGACATTTCCTCCTCTGGCTCAAAGTGCCTCTGGGCTCTCTCTTCTGTGTGTGTGTGTGTGTGTGTGTGTGTGTGTGTGTCTAGAGGACGCACACTATATGTGTGTGTGTGTGTCTGCGTCTGTGTGTGTACGTCCACAAATCAGGGGTTGCTGTTGGCGTTCAGCTGTGAGGAAATGTCAGAGCACATCTGCAAATAAACGATATCAGCAGTACCTGGTGCCCTGCACACACACACACACACACACACACACACACACACACACACACACACACACACACACACACACACACACACACACACACACACACATACACACACTGAAGGAGAACAAGCCCGGAGCATTGGCATGCCACACAACCAACCAGTTATGAACCACAATGCTAGTATGCACGAAAAAGAACGATGTAGCTGGATGCAGCAATGTGGCATCTGCACTTCTGTGTAGACGTCTGTACATGAAGGAACACAAAAATACTTGTTCTTCACCATTAAATTCCCAATTAAAATACATATATCATTGGTACGTTATCATTGTTGATTCTAAACTCAAAATGTCTTATTATTTTCTATTATAAAACAAGTTAAATGCAGAAATGTGCAAAACGTCACATTGCTAGGAGAATGAAGGACATCACGACAAGATCCCATAAAAATGTTCTCCACGTCACAATTTGTGGAGATGTAAATAGAGTGTGTATGGCTATATGGACATTTATTGCAGCAATCAGCAATCAACATTCACAGGATGTAAAAGTGCACTACAGAATCAAATGTTGCTTATTCGTAAATATGTCGTATTCTGATTTAAAACTATGCTCGTTCTGCTTCTGTTTCATATTTGATGAAGTTGATGTATTTGCATGATTGCTGAAATGTCCTGGTTTTACTGTCGAATGCAATTTAAATGCAAGTCGTTTTCAGGATGAACAGTGAGCTGAAGAAGAGTCAGATGACAAGGTCTCATGTCTGTACAGTTAATACGAAACTCCAGCCAGCAGCTGGTTAGCTTAGCGTAGCACAAACACTAGAAAACAGCTAGCCTGGCTTTGTTCAACAGCAGGTCTAGCTTTTCCCCCCACGTTTCCAATCGTTATGATAGCTTGTATATTAGCTTGTCTAAAAATGTCCTGTCGTTTCTCTCCACCATCAGGGGTAATGGCTAATATGTAACGTTTATACTTAATGTAGGCTAACACTTTTTTTTTGCAAACAGCTATGCCAAATGTTAGCACTGTTATTGAGCTGAAGCTAGTTTTTTTCAGCCAGGGAACAAAAAGGATTGGCTCTGTTTGAGAATATGATCGTTTTATTCTTAAAATTGAGAACTTTAATTTCTGTCATGTCTGTTAAAGTGAGCCCAGTTGTAAAGCACTGCTCTCTTTTCCCATTAAAAAGTCTCATTTAGCGCATCAAACGATTGTGTGGAAGAAGCCGTTATCTCTGTTTTGGTGGGAATTTAAGCAACGGATATCGCATTCAAACTTCTGTTCCCTCTTTCTTTATGTAATCATTTTCACAGAATGACGACAAAGCCCGTTACGCGTTTGTAAAATCAAAGTTTTATAAATCATAAAACGTTTTCAACATGCATTCCTGTGTGCTCATTACCCGTGGATGTATTTTATGGCGGTAAAAGATTATTGGGTGACTCTCCCTTATGCAAACACATCACTTGAGACACACACACACACACACACACACACACACACACACACACACACACACACACACACACACACACACACACACTGACAAAGGGCTGAGGTCTGGAAATGTCAGTCAGCATGCTATCTCATTATTTCTGCCTCTTGAAGATTCATGAGTGCACAGGAGCTATTTGGGACAAATTCTCTGAGCCAAAAAATTTAAAAAAGACAAAAAAAAACTCAGGCTTTTTATAAAGGGACTTGACAGCTTTTAGTGTGCAGATACTCATCAATGCCACCAAACTGGTTGAACTATTTTTGTATTTTTGTTCTCGAAAATCATGCAAAGGAAGCAATAGAATGGAAAAGGGATGGGAAGGTTAAGGGAGGAGAATGGAAACCAAATGAAGAGGGAAGGCAAGTAAAAAATGGAGTGCAGGCATAACAGTGCGGTAAAGAGAAAGTAGTGGTTTTTATGAGACAAGACGAAGGCTAAATTAGCTGAGAGGAGATGAGCTTAGAGCAGGGGGGAACAGGAGGGATATAGAGAGCTGGTGGTGGCTAATTACAAAACGCAGGGATTTACATTCTATGCGTTGGCTTTTTCACTCACATTCCCCTCTGAGCCGCCTTTCTAATTCCTGCCAGGCTGGATTCAGGTTTTAAGCGAACGTCTGCGTATACCACGGCCCGGACAGATAGTACAGTTCATTATCCGGATAGCTAGATCCACAGTAAAAAGGGAGACATGGGATGGGATTTCCACGATAAAAGCAAATCGTGGAATCTTAATGGTGCTCACTTGGGGCTTTTCTCCGAGCCGCCTTTTTGTTTGACTTTGTTGCCTGACATGTCAGCAAAGAGATTATTCCGTGAGTCTAGGGTGTGTGTGTGTGTGTGTGTGTGTGTGTGTGTGTGTGTGTGTGTGTCTGTGTGTGTGTGTGTGTGTGTGTGTGTGAATGTACTTGCTAGCTTTTCCGTTACTTAGCTGACACCCTCGCTCCCACTAACTTTGAAAAATCTTAAATTGTTGGATCACCACCAAGAAAACAGCCAATAATTGGAAGGGAGCGAGAATGTGTGTGTGTGTGTGTGTGTGTGTGTGTGTGCGAATGCTTTCATGTGCTGCAGGGGGACTTTGCACACATACTGTAGGAGGAAGTACAAGAGCAGAACATTCTGACAGAATTATAGCACTCCTTTTGTGGAAATGAAGACACAGTGAATTTGCCTATGAGGCTATTTGACCCGCCATTACTGGGCAGGAGGAGGCTTGAGCCGCGTGCTGATGCATTAAGAGAGGTGAAAGGTGGGCAGAAGAGTCAGTGAGCTGACAAAGAGCGTATGAATGGTAATATGTATCAGGTTGTTGGGAATTCATAAGGGGTAGATTTGGTCAAAGTCAAGAATATTATTAATTTCATGGAAATTATAATATTAAGAAAAATTGTTAATTAATGATCAATTAAATTAGTCCAGCTAATCAAATTACTTATTAATACCTACGGAGCACCACCCTTTGAAAAAGGGAACTTTGAATCAAATCAGAAAAACAGTCTCATAATGTTAAAGGGATTTACCTTGAAAATGTCAAAGTTGGTTACAATGTACATTTAAGATAATGAAGGAGTGAATATTCGAGCATAAACCTTATTTACCAGCCATTAGTGAAATACAAGACACAAATATCACACACTACTTCTTAAAATCAAAATGTAAGGGTTTATTTACTTAGGCAAGTTGATTAAAACGATACACATAAGTCAATAACCATGAACTAATCTAATTTAAGAAAGCAGACATAGCACAAGCAATAATAAGAACAGTTTAGATTATAAAGCCATGTATTTCTATCTATGTGCAGGTGAGTGCACGTGTGTGTGTGTGTGTGTGTGTGTGTGTGTGTGTGTGTGTGTGTGTGTGTGTGTGTGTGTGTGTGTGTGTGTGTGTGTGTGTGTGTGTGTGTGTGTGTGTGTGTGTGTGTGTGTGTGTGTGTGTGTGTGTGTGTGTGTGTGTGTGTGACAGAGGAACGTCACTTTAGAATTTAGATGAATTTAGATGGCAGACGCGAGAGTTTGACGTCACGCGAGAGTTTGAGGTGGCTTTTAAGCCACGGGTCTTTCTTTATATGTCCATGCCACGGGTAGATCAATTGCTAAAAGCAATGTGGTGGACAACTTCTGAAAGTTGAATATTCTACCTTTAATCAGTAGGGGAAATAGCATGCAAAGCATGTATGTGACCTACTGCTTTAATCAAACACATAAGAATTATAAAGGATGATGCGGGGAGACTTTGGTTTTGTCTTCACGCAATCTTAACTTTAAAATTACAGAAACTCAACACTCATGTATTCATTAAGAATACTTGAGGGGGAAATCACGAGTGTCAGTGTGTTTGTGTGTGTGTGATGTGCGTAGTTAGAAATGAGAAGGAGAGGAAACAAAAGACAGTAGCCGCAGCTCTAGCGCGAAGTGAACTGTTTCCTCCAATCACACAGTGGCTGCAAATGCGCATTTGCGTATACTGAGTTGAATTGATAAAGAGGAAAGAATTCACTGGCTTTAAGAGTGACATCAACAAAAACACATCAATGCATTCCCGGTTAACGGGAGAAAAACACTGTGAGCGAAGAACACTTGTGTAAAACACAAGTCAGTCAGAATTACTTTAAATCAGGAAATAGTGAAATAGTGAGCTCGTCAGCTCTTACGTTTACTTCAAGTTAATGAACAACATAAAATAACTATCTTAGCCCAGACAATAGCCTCACGTGAACCGCTTGGTCCAGCGATGATTGGTTGAAGGCAGCTGGAGGAGATAGGAGGAGAAAAAAAAGGCCGCTTGCCGGGCCTTGTGCGCTGATGGAGCGCGTCTTGTGGAAGACAGTGGTGTGGAACCAGCTCAGCTGATAAGGGCAGCGTGCCACACGATGCCGAGGAAGGAAAGCAGGGGATCAGCAGCTCTTCTTGGCAATGGCGGGCTGTCTGCGGTCCGATGGGCAGCGTAGGAACGTAGGCAAGGAGGAGAGAGGAAGCGGAGAACTCCCTCTGCGTCGGGCCTTGCTCTCTGCTGGCGCTGCGTCTGGGGCAGCGTAGGAACGGCCCAGATGATAGGTGATAGGCGGCTTCACTTCTCGGCGGGTCCGCTGGCTGGCTCTGGTCCGTGGAACGGGCAGTGCAGGCGTCTTGATGAAGGGATCCTGCGTCTTCGCTCACGCTTTACGCGTGTGGGGTCGTTCTGTTTTGAGGAGAGGCTGAGGTGGCTGCTTCAGCTCTGCGAAGAGGTTTTCTGTAGGAAAACTCTCTCGAATCCGGGAAAACAGAAGAAGATGTTCCAAGCAGTCCATCAATTCGTCCAGCGAGTATAAAGACTGGGGCTTGGAGTTGCTTAATCCTAGGCCTCAGGTTTAAGCATTTCGTACCTTCTATCACGGCTGGAAGCCGGAGGCGAATGGCAAAGATGAGAGGATTGCATCCTGTATTAAAACAGTCCAAATGCATTCTCATCCAATCAGAAGCAGTATTTACATTCAAACCAGCCAATAAGATGCTTTTCCTTCCTTAGGAAAAGAAAGCTTTGAAGCTTGTGTCTCACAGTTGAGATAAGGTAAACACAGCAGGGTGCCTGGGCCCTGCCATGTCTGGTTTGAACTTTATGGTAGCTTCCAAATAGAGTTTCATCCTGTGAAACTTGCAGAGAATCAGTCCCCAAAGGTCTGGTTGGATTAACCAACCTTTTAAAAGGGACTATCCCATCTTAAATGAGTTTATGACCTCCGCAGGGGTCTGGGATGGTTGACTCTACAGAGAAACTTATGTAAACATACGTTAGACTTTAGTCTCTTGGAATGCGCTGTGGCATCAGTCTTAACCCATTACAACATTTCAAATGAGACACTCTGTGTAGACACAACAAGGTTATTGCTTGTGTGTGTGTCTGTGTGTGTGTGTGTGTGTGTGTGTGTGTGTGTGTGTGTGTGTGTGTGTGTGTGCGTGTGTGCGTGCGTGCGTGCGTCAGGGAGATAGCTAGATTGAGAGTTCCATTTTGCAACCAGCTCATTTTAGTGAATCAGGGAATGATGTTGATTTGCCTCTCTGTCAGACAGCGATTCAGCCCTGGGCACAGCATCCCAACAGCATACAGTGTTGTGCACCACCATGCTAACCAGTGGGAGTGTGTAACACAAAAACCCAAACCTGTAAGGATTGTGCACCTTTTGCAAAATGGACGAATATAATGACTAATAAAATGTGTTCTTTTTACCAATTGTACTTGACAAAGCGAAGAAAACCGAAAGGAAATGTGTAGTCCAACATCAGCAGCCCTTGCCACAGTGCTGATTCTGCAATACCTGTCTGAAATATCTGACGTGTACAGTTGTTTGTAATTATCATAGCACATCTCTCTATCTTAGCATCATCTCTTAAAGAGTGCTGCACTGCATTTATTACTCGAGGTGTGATCCGTCTTTGGATCTACTTTCTATCTTTCTTGTCTGCTTTCATACTATTTTCACTGCCTTCTTTCTCTCTCTCTCTCTCTCTCTCTCTCTCTCTCTCTCTCTCTCTCTCTCACACACACACACACACACACACACAGGCAAGCCCATCTTTCTCCCGCCATCTCCGGCTTGGCATGGCATTAGACAGAATTTATTAGGCCAAGATGCTGGCTGTTGACATGAGTGTGATCTACCATTTGGTGGGAAGATAAGTGACCCATGGAGGGTGTAATAATGTTCTCTCCCTCTCTACTCCTTATCTCCTGCTGATGAAACCACCGCTGATACCGTCCTTTACACATAGCATCAAACCTCTGTGTGTGTGTGTGTGTGTGTGTGTGTGTGTGTGTGTGTGTGTGTGTGTGTGTGTGTGTGTGTGTGTGTGTGTGTGTGTGTGTGTTTATTTCCAGACCTGCCAGGGCTTACTGGTGTGCTTGTGCCTGGCTGCCATTGTGTGTGTGTGTGTGTGTGTGTGTGTGTGTATATGTGTGTGTGTGTGTGTGTGTGTGTGTGTGTGTGTGTGTGGACATGTTTAGGGATAGATTGTTTTTTTAAATTGCATGTCACCCTTGAATTGTAGAAAAGTTTCAACAATAAGCACCTGCCCTAACCCCAGCACAGAAGTTAAATGGTTGAATGGTAAGCGATAGTGTCACTATCAGCCAAGGCACTGCCGGGAGATGAGTTAAGTTAGTGACGTGAATCCAAACGTATAACAGATAAGGGCCGTGTCTTGACTGAACTATGTCTTTCCAATAACTGATTTATTTAACAGGCAATGAGATACCAAAGTCACCTGTTAGCCAAAGAGTCCACCATTCTTTTCAATCGCTAAGGTTCTTTAAAGATGCTAGGGACTATATGCAGTGGCCCAATTTGAATCACGCTCTATGTGGCTATAACATCCAACACAAAGCAAAATAAACAAACATTTCATTGTTATATACAGAAATGTTGTCAGTTAAGTAGTTTGATTGGGCTGAATACTGTACTCCACACCAAAATTCACTCTACTATCTGCTATTTGCTATTTTCACGGTTGCCTAGTTTAGCACTTAACTTAACTTTAGTTTTTGGGTATGTTGAACAACATTAGATCTGAGCTAAATCCAAGAATCAACATAGCTGAATATTTAAATCCCACTTTGCAAAAATATGGTTTAATACACAGTATAGCACAATTAACCCAGTTAAATTTATAAATAAAATAGAAAGCAAATAAGTCATTTGTGCTGCAGACTTAGTATGAGAAGGTTTCTTTGGATTTTGATACTTTCATTCATTCCACTGTGACACTGCGTCCATTGGAATACTTGATCGGTGCTATGAATCTAAGCTAGCTACAGTTCACATCATCCACGGAGAAGAAAGGTACAAAATGTCAGGTAATGATTCATTAGCACTTAAAATATAATTTTTTTTTGGTGGACTATTCCTTTTCCAGGCATCAAAATCAATCAATTATGTTTCACAATAACTATGTCAAGCTAAGGTGCTATTTACATATTGACAAGAGTGGGAAACTGCATTATTTGGGGTTATGTATGGCCATTATCAAGCTGTGAGCACAACATTGACATATGATCAGCTAACAAAGTTGCCTAATCATACAAGGTATATGGATATGTTGTTTAGTCTCATTTTGCGCTCTATTTTGCTAAGTTTTGGTCTCCACGAACTCCTGGCAGAAATATCTTGCTCTTTTTAGCTGCCAAATGCATCACTTTGTTCACCATAGTCACTCACTATGTGTGTGTCAGTTAGTGCTAGACAGGTCACATGTGGTGTGTCTTATCAGAGCTATGTCACTGTAATGAGCTGACTGGTGCGACTGCAAACAACATTTTTGACTGGTAAAAGTAAAGTTGCAGGTGACCAAATCAAAACGGTGAAAGATGCTAAACTCTTCTAAGAGCTCAGAAGAACCGCAAAGCTGGATGAGAATTATGTGTGGGTTTATCTCAACTAACACAACACATATAGCTATTTGATCAATGAATGATATAGAAAAGTGTATAACTCCATCAGTCATAAAAGGACATTTCTACACACACAAAGAGAGGAGCCTTGTTTAACATGTGTAATAGAATCCAATCCCTCATTATTACTTTGTACCTGACGGCGCTATACATCTTCATCAGCTCACCAAATGGTTTTTCGGAATTGTAACAAAACCCATTAGTAAATGGTCTAAGTGACCTTGCTGACAACATTCATTATAGGAATTCACAGGAATTGATTAAATAAAAGGAAAAAAGGGAAATCTTGAGAACACTGCCAGACCTCGGGCAATCACATCTCACGAGTGTTCATTCCCTTTCACCTCAGTGAATGGTGTGTTTTCAATATGTCATCTAATTTTCTTTTTCTGCCTTCTCGCTGCCCTTTTCCATTTACAAAGGCCGTTTTACATCCTCTCCCCTACACTGCACTTATCATTGCCAAGGCAGTGCATGTGGATGCAGATTCAGAACACTTCCTTGTCCTCTATATTTACATGAAATGTGAAATGTAATGTCGGGCACTGGAATACCTCACAGGAGACATTTGGACAAACCACAGAAAAGACAAAACACGATAAATAAATATGTGATAACTCCTCACCCTGGAGATTAAACAGTTTCTTAGAAAAGGAAAAAAACGAGGGCTAGAGGAGGAATAATGTCAGTGTGTGTTTGGAGGGAGTTATTAAAAGACGCCTGTTGAAATTAATTGCGGTAAATTGGAATATAGAATTTCTTGACCTTTGCTGCTGCAAGTGTGCAGCTTGAAAGCAGCAACTGGTATGCTAATTCAGAGAATGGGTGGTGTCACCAAAGGCCACGATTGCTCTTTTGAATGTAAATTGTTGCTGTAGTAGTTGGAGCCTCTGTCCAGTCATCTGTTGTTTTGCTTGATTGGGATGTTTCGAAATCATGTAATTATACAATGGGAACATTCTTTACTTGATAATCTGTGGTCAAATTGAATTGTATATTTAACTTGAGATTTTTAAATAGGTTTTGTTCATACATTGTCTTTGTGAGTGTTTTTCTCAGTTACTGTTGCCAATGATCAGCTGTTGATTGGCTTGTAAAGCGGGTAGCATTAACTCTATCTACCCTTGTTTTGGCTATCTTGACTAAAGGGATCTAAAGAGGGTTTAGATCTGAAGTTTTGACGGCAAGTAGTTCTGTTTTTTTAATCCCGCTGACAACAAGGATAGTATCGTCAGCATACATTATGAGGGGAGAGATCACTGCTGTTACAATGCAAAAGAACACGCCCCTTATTAACACCAGTTGGGGCAATCTAGTCAGGGATATGTGTTAAGGTGAGGGTATGCTTGAAAAAAAAACTATAGTCATTTAGACATTTTGTCTAACCAAATCTTTTGACAGTTGTTTTTGTATCTTTGTCAAATGGCCCACAGGCGAGGTAGGCAAGATCTAGCCTACTTTCTCTGACCTGGCCCAATTGTCTTACTTGGTGAACTGTATGGACTCCATAGCAATTACTTCTGAATCTATCTGGAAATGGCTAGGGAATTGGGTTATGTATGCTCAGCAGAGTGTTAGAAGAAAAAATAAACTGTTTTGGAACACTTTATAGTTTTCAAATGTCTGAGCTATTTGAAATGCCATTGTTCCCCCCTCCTCGTGTAACTTTTTGTCCCCAAAATGAAAATATTCAAGTCACACATGTTTTAGATTGTTTTAATTTTATAATTTTTTTGTGCGTCTTGCCCTGAGGCAAACCACAATAGCGCAAAGTAATTCCAAAACGAGCAGCATGTCAGCAAAATGCACTCGACAGTTATAATGCTTTACAATGGTGTCAATTTCAAGCCCACTGTTCACTGTGCTGACACAGTGCTCACAGTACTTTCATTATTTATCCACGCAGTGCTTGAGAAGGTATACATATTTCATGGGTTGATTGATATATAGATATTGTTTATGGTGAACAGATATTAGCATTGGGTACAGTGCTCACTGATCTACATGCAAGTTTATGACAGCAGTTACTGAAGGTGCCCTTAGAGCAAATTTATAGGTATGGAGCCAGGATGCCATGAACGGCATGGCACAATAATATGATGTATGTATGCCATAATGGTATCCATCAAATAATGTTATTTTCCATCCATAAATGCATACCAATATGTGCATAAATATATGTATCGGTCTCCCATTATCTTGCCTAAATTCTGTACTGGTCAAGAATGTTGTGTAGATATGATTATCCTTAACTTTGTCTTCATCAGTTATCTTTCCATCTCACCTCATCTCTTATCAGTTGACGTCTTTCTGGTTTTACATATTCAGGTGGACCTTCGTTGCTAGGTTTGTATCCTTAAACCTTTGCTTTTTATTAATGCATGCTGATTTGAAGAAGCTTGTCAGCCAATCGAGATGCCGTGATTAAACAGCTTATCTTCAAACAGCACTTACACCATTTCCATGATGACCCTTCAATTCAGTTTCACTTTTTCTTCCCGTCTTCTTTCCCCCTTAACATCCATGATTTTTATGAACTCAGTTGAGTTTGAAAATAATGTTTTCTTACTATGAAATCTCCACAGGGTAGGGACTAATGTTCCTTTTTTATAGTTGAAGATATGCCTTCATTCTGGCTGTAACATATTCTAGAGTTGATATGTTAATATAGCGGCACTATTTCAAAAGCCACAGGTTATATGTAAATCTCTGATCCTTTGATTACCTCGCCTGCCTCATTGCCTATTTCTGGTACAGATAATTGCATATATTATGTCACATTTCTTAGTCGAGTGGTTTTGGAGTATAGATAAAACTAGATATTAAAGCCATTGCTGAGAAAGACCATGACATGGGGACGATACTCTATGGCAGTGTGCATTCCGACCCTCAAATGTAAGACATTGTGATTGTAGAGTTGTCAGTGTAAAGGTGTGCTCTCCTTTTTTCAATAGCTTTTGTTCAGGAGTGGCAGAAACTAGAGGTTTGAACCACTTTTCCCCTACTTTTGACTTTTTCTTTCAACTTCTTTGCTCCTATTTCCAAAAATGTCTACACAAATATGTGGATATATTTAAACATGTTTTACCAAATCCACGTAGCCCCTTGCAGCTACTTGAGTAATGTAGCTGGTCTTTGCTAGCTGATATCATATACAACACTGTAGCAGGTTGTCAAAATGTGCTCCAACAAACACCACTGGGAGTATTATCATTGTCCTTGTACTCGCAACTTCTAGTAGCTGTTTCTGGAATACGCCCGAAAAAACTTGGAACAAAAAACACATTTAGGGACAAAATGTTTGATACTGGAATGCATGCAAAAAAAGAGAGGTACAGATTATCCAACATTAGGAGACAGCACTGTAGCTGCAGCATGACTGTCCTAAAATAAATATATTAATTTAATTGGTGCTATATTTATCACCGTTATCATTATGGCTCAGTGTATAAGCCCAGGGCTTTTTCTGAGACGTGTAGAAATTGAAGTCTGAGCAGAGCAGGTTTAGACAAGGTAAGCGCTCAAAAAAAGTACAAATTACAACACGTTGACTAGACAGAGTCTGGTGTAAGTACATTCAATGTTACAGATTTGGTGCTAGAAGTTCATGTACGGGGTTTACAAAATCCAGTGTGAAATGTTGCAGAGTTGAAAAATGGGCTGCAAATTTGCTAAATCTAACATGTGATGTTTGATTTTATTTACCTGACAGGTAAATCACGGCTCTCTCCTTCTGCCTGATTCTCTCCGTCTTTCCCTCATCTGTCACTGTCATCCCCCGCTCTCATACATTTCTCACTTGTCTCTTAACGTCATTGCTCTTCATGTACCTGCATATCTCTCTCTCTCTCTCCCCATCCATCCTTCCATCTTCTCCTCCAATCTCTCTCACTCCATTTATTTGCATTTCAATATTATATTTTTTTCAAATATCCCATTTTTTCCTCAGTCATTTTCCATTGTGTAAAATCCTCTCCCGTGTCCGTCTCACTCCATCTGTCATCCCCTCCTCAACCCACTCCCTCTATTCTAATCACTCTATCGCTCTGAATCCACCTTCTTTCCATAATTTTTCTTCATCTTTTTATATCATCTATGTTTTTTTTTAATCAACTCTGATCGTTCTTTTTTCTCTTTTTTTGTGTGTTCCCCTGCAGCTGGCATTGTTCGGAAAAAGCAGTGGTGTGAGATGGTGCCATGTTTGGAGGACGAAGGCTGTGACCTGTTAGTCAATAAATCCGGCTGGACTTGTACACAGCCCGGAGGCCGAGTCAAAACCACCACGGTGAGTTTGGGTTCCACTTCTAGCAGCACCCCCCCCCCCTCCCCTGGGTTACACAATCCTCTCACAAAGCAGTGGGTAGCGTGGGTGCACTTGCTGGCACAGACAACATGGGAGCATTTGTGCAAAGAAAAAAATCAATGGTGGCGTAAATTAAAAATGTGTAATTTCAATGCAAATGAAACAATAATGATTAAACAGTTTTGCCTGCCAGTCATGCACTGTTTGGAGGGCATTTTAACAACCGGATCATTGTAGACGATAATAAAAAAAAAACACTTTTGAGTATTGGCTCCCAATCTACAAACATATATACCGTGTTAGAGCCTATTTTAAAGCAATTACTCAAAGCCAGAATTTGTACTTTAGATTTAAGATGCACGGTCTGCCCCCTTTCAAATAAGTGATTGAAATTCCAAGCAATAAAACACACCCTTGTTCAACTCGACATACTCCAAGGGCTTTGTTGCTACAGCTCTACGTGTTCTGCGGGCTAATGATAGCTAAGGCTAGCAAAAATTGGGAAATATTTTGCTGTGCTGCTGATGTCAAATGCTGACTTAACGAGTGTTATCTATTCATGCTTATTGTCACATTTAATCCTAGCATGTCACCGTTAAACATTTTCAACTGTTAATTCCCGAAAAAGTAATTAACATCATACCTTCTGGAGACATATGTCAGCCACGAGTGCAGTGATAATAACAGCACACACAATCAGTTGAGCATTCTCGTCATCCCCCTTGCAAATGTTTCTCTCCCTCCCTCCCTGTCTTCAGCTCATCTCCGCTAAAACGGCACGCGCCTTGTTTACCTCCTCGTCGCCGGCAATTAGTTTGAATTAAGGACGCTCTTAATGTAAATGATGGCAACAGATGGGGCGCCACCGCTTGCGTTTGCAAAAGACGCCGCCCATTCATTCGCCGCCCGTCCTTCATACCCTTGTCTCCAGCTCTCCAAGCCTCTGCCTCTCCACTTCACCTCCATCTCACACACACACACAAACACACACACACACACACACACACAACAAACATACACCTTGCTACCGTCCTACATCATCCAACTGCTATCACGCCTGCCTTACAGGAGACTCTCTTGCACGTCTATAGTGTAGCAATTAAAGGGGTCTCAATTGAGAAACATGTTACACAACAGATATGCACACACACACACATGCACACACACACACACATACTGCTGCCCTATCTATGAATGTCAATGAGTGCACACCAAGGACCGGTGGGGCATCATTAATGCATCTGTCATGATTTAGTCATCAGCTGACTAACTTGTTTACGGCTTCCTGCTGACAAATTAGCACACACTTACACAGCACATACATACACATACACACACATACACGGCACGCACACACTAACACACAACACTTAAGCCATTTATGGTGTGTTATCAGTGAGATGCTGCCCCCCCGTGAGTGTCTCCCAGTGGCCTGACTCTAACCTGAATATACCAGGTTATGGTGTCTGAGGTGACAGCCATTACATGTTCCACCTACAGCGCAATTTGTTATCTGGGCAGACAGATAGCCCCCCCACTCAAACACACACACCCACTGACACATAAACATAGCTTACATATAGCTGGATCCATTTATTATGTTTGACAGATATTACAGCGTGTGTGTGTGTGTGTTGGAGAGGGTTGAGAATGCAAATGTCTTGGTCACGGTGTGTTCGAAGGGGCTAATACAACAGATGTATGTGCATCCATACGCGCATGTTAACATGCTCTTACTGATGCCTGCATATTCATAGTTATGAATATGCTTCCTTTCTTGCCCTGTACGCGTTGGCCTACTTGTACATTTCACATCCTGCTTGGGATGTCAGTCAGCGTACCTATCGTCGGCTTATGCTGACAACGTGCGGGACGTGACAGGTATTTCTTGCTTGCTTCATTGGCTACTTTAGGCCTGGTGACAGCAAGTCAATGGCTGGACAGCTTTGTGCACTCATCTGTGCCAGTAGAGTCTGTGTGTGTGTGTGTGTGTGTGTGTGTGTGTGTGTGTGTGTGTGTGTGTGTGTGTGTGTGTGTGTGTGTGTGTGTGTGTGTGTGTGTGTGTGTGTGTGTGTGTGTGTGTGTGTGTGTGTGTGTGTGTGTGTGTGTGTGTGTGTGTGTGTGTGTGTGTGTGTGTGTGTGTGTGTGTGTGTGCGTTAAATCAGCTTTCACTGTCAAGAATTCTAATAACTGGCAACAAGCAGACTGGGGGCATTATTTAAAATTCTCCTCTAAAGATATTAATTCACATTATGGATGAACTGGCCTAATGCGACCGCTACTTTTAATCTCAGGCAAGTCGGGGGAAGATTTTTTAAGGACGTCGCATCACGAACCATGCATGTCACATAAAAATTGCTTAAAATGCATTAAAGGTTAAGGCTTATTCTCCACAGGCAGAATTACATAAACCCTCTTATTATCTGCAGAGCCAAGGGAGAATCATAGGAGGGCAAAGACAAAAACAAGCAATTTACTACTCAGCCTCCCCTTGGTTAACGAATGGCCCTCTTCCCTAAGGCTTCTCAAGGTGAAAACCCAGAAACTGCAGCCGGTCAAATATTGCGTGCACAGTCCGGTGAGCATGTCCGACCTGTCTGTCAGGTGTTTGTGCGAGAGAAGGAAAAAAAAAACATCAATGCAGACAAACAGACATGTCCCTCAGGGGAATTTGACTAAGCCAAGTCAATCTGACTCAAGCCCATAGCCCCATAAAGGGCTATTTTGGACAAATGTCAAGAGGGTTGCGTGTATTGGTCAAATGTTTGAGAGTTAGTGTTTTTGTCTCTCTCTCTCTCTCTGTCAAACAGAAGGAGGTTGTTGTTCAAGACAACACCGCTGACCTCCTTTGTATACCGTTACAGTGCGGGCAACACGGCTCAGCACGTGTTTGAAAGGCAGATTAGATGTGTTTTTTCGCCTCAACCTACAGAATGTCAGTCATCTCAGCGGCCGCCATTTGATGTGAAAATAACTTCCCCGCACGCTTGTTTACCCTCTGCGTGAGTCCTTTCTCAATCTTTTCTCTCATTCCATTCCGCCCTCTGTCTTTTTTTTCTTTTCCTTTTCACACATTATCCCTCCTTTTCTCCCCGTCTCTCACTCTATCTCTCCTTCTCTCCCATGTCCCCCTCTGCGTGCATTTATCTTAGTCTGACCCTGCACCGAAAGAGTGCATGTTGTTCCTGTCAATAAAAAAAAAAAAAAAAAAACACACAATGGATTTTTTTTTTATCTCGGGGGCCTGCTCCAGAAGAAACATATGAAGATTGATACGTGCTTCGCTGCTTATGTTGTTGACAGTGACGTTTCTGAGCGAGGTTGCTTTTATTAGCAGTGCACACAACAACCGCAGCTGGAAAAAAAAGGACACCTATCAAATAGAGGTGCACTTGTGTGAAGCGGTGGCACATAATATATTTCAGTATCAAGAGTGTCGCCGATACAGTGACATATTTCTCCTCTAAGGGATTGACCTAACAGAAAATGGAATTCCAGAGATGAAGCATATTAAGCAGTAGGGCTATAAATGAGCTCCACGGGTTCACTTAACCGTATTAATGAAGCGATAAAATGCACTCGGACACCCAACTGTATGTCCATCAGTGACCACTTTATTTTCTTTCTGTTTTTATGAGAGTACATAAAAGGCGGTTGTCTGGCAAAATGCACGCTTTGGTGAGCGATACGGACATTAAAGTGATATGAATAATCGCTTGCAGAGAACACTGGCCGGATAGACTGGTCAAAACATCACTGATGCAAGAAACTGTTCCAAGTTTTCTGCCAATTGACCGCTCACTAAAACCTTGCCCCTCGATAGCAACTGTCAAGTCAGAGCTTAGCAACCGTAACTAAGCCCAGCAGACCTGTCGAGTTTGGACTGCATTGCTCGGTATATCTCAAAGAGTTTGAAGCTTTTTTTCTTTTCTTTTTTTCAAGCCTTTGCCAAAAAGCCAAAACACATGAGGAAAAGTGTGAGGAAATGGATTAAACTGTGTTTATTGGCTAGTGTTAGCATGCCCGGCAGCAACTAGCTTACTATCAACAGTAGTAACCTAGCGTTATTTCAAAATGTAGAGGGGTAGGCTATTGCATGAGCTAACTAGCGGTGCATAATTTTAGTGGGGTAACAGGTCCTTTTAGAAAAGCCTTTTTGGTTAGAAATATAGCTTGGAGTATAGCAATAAGAGAATATCTATACTTTGTATTTGTTTGAAGGTAAGATAGCTCCATCATGTATCTTTGTCAGACTACGTAGTTGCTTCTGTTCCTCAAACCCCTTTCTATAGTGAAAATTAAGCATCTTTGAATATACACTCATTTAAAGGTGCTCCGAGGAACTTTCAGTGCAGGTAGAGCCAGCTGATTTGAGTGAATCCAATTTATTATAAATAGGATGTGAAACATTTATATGATGTACAGTATGCCATACATTTTGAGTTTTTATTCTTTTTTACCCCACAAGCTATAAATTATTTATAGTGCAAAAACAAAATTTGATTTAAAAAAAAGTGGAATGCTGTGCTGTTTTGGAAAGTGCAAAAAACCAATATTCACATTCTGGATAAACTATTTCAAGTTAGTGCATTGGTTATTATCAGTCACAGTGTCCTGTCAAAACAATATGCCATGTCACCTATTAAGCTCATCTGCAAAATAAAATCACTGGATAATTACCCACTCCAGTCCTGACACACGTTTCTTTCCTCTGCAACTCTAAATGATTTGAATTAACATTTCATCACACAGTAACCAGCACAGTCAAATGCTGCCTGTTTCATGCTGTTCTTTCCATTCACTCTCCTTGGGCAAAGCGACGTGTATTCTCAGCAGTCATCTCCCCTACACCTCCTTGTCTAGGTAGAAAGGCTTGCTGCTGTGTCTCTCCAGAGAGGGGGATATGCTGTGTTGTTGCCCTCCACCATTTTAGACTGGCAGATGAAACGGCGCGAGGCCCGTTCTCTCTCAGCGTGTCTCCGACGCGGGGAGCCCCGGCCAGGAAAAGAGGGAGAGTGAGAGTGGGTGCAGCCATTAAAAGGAGGGAAAAAGCGAATCCACCCCGGGTTATCTGACAGCTTTTGTGACAGCTTGGTAATATGAAAATTCAAAATAGAGACAGGGAAAAAGCAGCGAAAGGGAAGCAAAAAAAAAAGAGCACTGTGAGTGAAAGAGAGTGAGATTTGAGCCAGTCAGGGGTGTGCATCAAGTAGTGGCTTTAAGTGCCTGTTAAAGGGTGAGTCAGCGGTTCTGGAGAACGCTTGTTGTCAAAATCAGTGAGTATCTCCTCACGATCCGCTACCTTTCCATATCATCCATGCCTTGACTCTGTAAACAGGTGCAAAAACAAACGGGTATGTAAACAAAGGGGGATGACCATAACATGCCCGTTTACAGAGCCTAGGATGTGTACTAACAGGTAGCGGATTGTTAGGAGATGTTTTTACCCTCAGACCTTGAGTGAAACACACCGCCATTTTTGGATATAACAGGGAAATCAGCGACCCAAAATGTTGAAAAACACACACCCGCCAAACCACAAAAAAATACTTAAATGTCTAAGTAGGTCTTAATCATACATTCCATTTGGTCGGTCCTGAATGGGGTATTAAGGCTGTGAACAGAGCGCTTTGAGCAGAAGCGGCACCTACTGAGCCAAAGACTGTGATTACTGTAATCAAGACTTTTTCAGAAAGGAGAAGAGAGGAGATTAGCAGACGCAAAAGGAGAAATGATGGAGAGAATAGGATGACAGAAATGAAGTGAGTGTAATATTTGATAATAATACAATCCCACGTGTTTCCATTTGCATATTTTATTCACCTCTTGGGGTGTTCTTATGTGGGAGTAAGGGGTACTAGACTATAGACACGCCAACAGATGAAGGGTTGTTCTCGTCCTCGCACAACATCCACACTACAAAAGGTTGCCGTTTACAACATTACAATCCCCATGGCAAGTCTCCCTGTGTCTCTCCCTGTGAGCTCCTCGAAGTATTTACCCATTCCTACAGCTGCCAGTGACAGCATGTGTTCGGCAGGGTATGAAAAAGCTCTTTCGATCGGGGTTTGTAATCCAGCGCTAAGGGCCTCTCCCTTCGATACCCCCTCCTTCCCCTTCCCTTCCTCCGCCATTCTTCCCCTCTTTCTCTCTATGGATGGGGCTCAGTCATTGCCTTATGGGAACCCCCGAAAGCCCCCAACCATCCCACCAACTCCCCTCCCCCCTTGTGGTTGTGGGACGGTACCGGCTCTGGTATAATTGATCCCTTTGGGCTCTGCAGGCACATCCAACAGTGGGGGTTTGAACAGAATCACCACTAAGGAGACAGCTGCCTTGGCCTATACCCCAGACAGGCTGAGAGAGAGTAGAAAATGAAAATGAGACCCTGTTGCTTGCTGCTGCTAACCCATTAGCTCTTCTGCCATGCCATATTCCATGTAGAGTCAGCACATCCGTCTCTGGGCCTGGCAAAATATATACCAAGTCCTCCATTTTGGAAAAATCCAAGGGGAAAGATAGTGGGACTTTCAGCAAGAACTAAAATAAAGTATTGTGTTTTTTACAGGCTCTTACCAACAGTTTAAGGTGAGATAGGGTAAAGAAAATTAAATAAAAATCAAAGGATTGAATTATGAATGAACTAATGCTTTTATTGCTTATCCAGTCATTGAACAGGTGAACAAGACCACTGGGAAAACGAAACTGTCTCTTTATATTTTGCTTCCATGTGGGCTATACTTGTGCGTAACAAGATCCGCTTTTCTCCCCACACTTCTGTATATAATTCTATGTGCACAGAAGCAGAGTCTCTTTTTCAAAAACGCAGGCACAGAACGGCTCATCAGGTTTGTACCAAACCAAGCACACACACATTTACGGCACAGTAGCTTGACAAATGGTGATGATAATTGTGCTTGTCGTGGTGGAAGTGGGACTGTGTCTAAATCCAGAGTCCTAAACTTCAAAATAAAAGACTGCAAGCTTGATAACCATACCTCTTCCCACCCTCTCCCCCTTTTGCTCTCTTCCCTCAGGCTCTATGACGCGACAAGAGTCCCCCTCGACACTCATGCACTATGGAGAGCATTGACGACCCTTTGACAGACATCCAAAACCCATCTGCCAACACCGACCTACAACCACCAACAACAACAGCAGCAACATCACAACAACTCCACCTAAACCCTGGGGCCACAAAGGCAGGAAGCAACACACGCAGCTACAGAGCACCAAGGGCCTCATGCGGGCAGCAAGGTAGCCTACTATAGACAGAATCTTTACCTCAAGAAAGCCCTTTCATTTGTGACTTCATTTCTCATGGTGGAGCTACTTTTTTGCACATAAAATGACTATTATTATCAAATTATACCCAATTCATGGCAATGTCTCTTTGAAGTCCAGATGATAATTATATGGTGATTCTGTGCTAACAGCGGGAGAATGTCCTTATTGCTGAATCCAATGTCAATGTATAATTTGATACAATTATAGGTTATTAATAGCATCTATCATGAAGTTTGATCCATTCTCTCAAAATGGTGCGATGTGTTTTTCGACCAAAAAAAGGAGGAACACACTGTAAATGTTCAGATTTTTCCTCCTCAATGTACAACTTTAATCTCTGAAAATATGCATTTTTTTCTCTGAAAATATTAGGCTTATTTCTTAGAGATTTTCAGACTTTAAAGCTGGGGTGGAGGATTTGGGGAGAAAATGGCAGTTGGGATAGAGATTCGAATTCAAATACCACAATCGCTCCACTTCTCTTTGGTCCCTTGAATCTAGGGGGCGCCCTTAGCTCAGTTGGTAGGGCGTCCCCCCCATGGGCCTCGGCCAGCAGCGGACCCGGGTTCGATTCCAGCCCGCGGTCGTTCTCTGCATGTCACTCCCCTCTCTGCCCCATTTCAACTCTGTCTCTAGACTATCAATAAAGCATAAAAATGCCAAAAAAATATCTTAAAAAAACAAAAAAACAAAAACAGAGAATCGGAGCCTCGCTCTGATTGGTCAAAGTGTACAGCTCATGCTAACTTTGACCAATCAGAAATCATCGGTTCACAGTGGTCTTGATATGCCGTTGTTTATTTAATTTAAAAATAATTAAAAAAAATAACATGTGTCCCGATGGTCACTCAACATGAGTCAGTATAGTGCACATATACAATTGATCCAAAATCAATATTTCTTATACAGTATGTGGATGATTGCGTTCTGTCCTTCTACAGGGTTTTATATTTTCTCAGAATCTCATGAGAATCATAATCAATGAACTAATATGTGTAATACACATGGTCCTCCATGCAAACAACAAGCAGCATCGACACACTTGCGAGCACTCACATAAATCCCAGAAACAATTTAAACAAGCGCCCGGCTTGTTTGACATCTCTATCTGGCTTACTCATTTTTCTATAAGCTCACCCGTTCCCCAGTGTGTGTTTAACCACTGGAAATTCATATGTGCCGGAATAACAGTAAAACCCACTCGGTTAATTCCAACCTGTTTTATTGGCATGCCTTGTGTACTGTCTTTAAAGCATTGTGTCAGATGGCCTCTGTGAGTGCTCAAATAAAGCCAGGCGCCAGGCAGACTGATATTAACGCACGTGATTGGGATAGAGAGAGAGAGAGTACTGTAGTGTAGTAAATTTAGTAGTAAATTTCAACGTGCATCGCAGTAAAAAGAGGATGAGGCCAAAGTCATAAAAAATGCCCATTCATAGAGTTTCTGAAAACCAGGCTTCTATGTCGGTCAATACTGTCAGCGTTTATGGCCCGTGTTATGATTCGCTTTCGAGAAATAGAAAAGAAAAAAATCTGATCCCGCTGCCTTTTCAGTCCAGACAGTTGGTCTTCAGTAGATTTGAGACTATAAATAGACGATGGGTGGAATGCATGCTGTGAACCACAGATCCTCTCACAGTGCACCATAAAAAAAAGATTACTGTCTTTGTACTAAAGGAGAAGGCTATCTCAGATTGGATTTAAACATCTGATCCCATAATATACTGTATAAAGGTAGACAATACCATATCAGCCCGCCATCTTCTCATCTCATCCAGTGGCATGCGATACGGTTGCTTACATTGCAAGAACGCATGTAATCTATACATCACAGAGAATTGAGGGAGGTGTTGTTTGCCTCTTAAACAAATCAAGGACATTTTGTCGTTTACTTTCGGGAAGCCACCACCGTAGCGGGAGCGCCACGATAAATCTCTTGTAATGTATCCCTCTCGAGCGTTAAGGTTCTGATCATATTGTAGAATGTTGATAGTGAACTGTGTTTGCTTTGATGTTCAGAAGAAATTCAATATGAAAGGGGGGGCTGATAATGACATAACACCCCTAGATAGCTTTGAACTCTCTCTCTCTCTTAATGTAGAATGGGGCCTAGTGTCTGGAGGCCTCCGCGTATGCATGTTCGTGTGTTTTTGATCTCGGCATCTGCTTCAGGCATTATCCAACTTCACAGCACGTAATGAGCAATTTCCCTTCCCTCATTAACCTGTGGATCATTCTTAAACTACGAGTTCAGTTATGAATATTCATCAGGCAGGCTATTGTGATGCAGCTTTTTTTTATCCTGTGCCGACCTGACAGAAAGCGTGCCTGACTGAACCTTAAACATCCATGCTAGGGGCAAGTATCAGAAAAACAAGTATGGTGAGCAGTATATACAAAGACCAGGTGCCCTTTATTCCTTGTTTTCCACAAGCAGCCCAGTCTAGTTCGGCACAGTTCAGCAGGGCACAGTACCCGTAGATCTGGCTTGTGTTTCCACTGCAGACAATATCCCTACTCAGGCTGGGTTTATGCACGCTGTGCAGTGTAGCCCGCTGATTAACTCAGTTTCCAGGTTGACAAGACAAGGCGATCTACCTCACATACGGAAATGATTCTATCGACCAATAAACAGACGTCAGTGTGTAGCAACCCCCTTATTTGGACGGCTTGGTATTCGAACCGAACCAGATGAGCGGAATGGGTTTATTCCACAGGCTGATATTTCTGCACAGCCTTTGCCTTCTTCCAGAGTGCAGAGTGCAGGGAAAGTACAAAGTCACTCGATCACACACACCAGTGAATGAACTGCATACTCCTGAGATTTGGCAATATTCACGTCGGTCAGCGTCTCGCTAAAGATTTTGAACAGGCGGAGTTGATAAAGTTTTCCCTTCGTGCGCGCACATTCACACATTCACCGCGGGTCACAGTGCTGTGACATTTGTGGAAAGGAGTCAGCGAGAGTTCACACGGGAGAGGAAATGTCAGGCCGGGGCCATGTGTTTCAGGCGGATTGGCTTTTAAATCCTCCCCAACTCCCAGCTGGATAGCGATTCGATATGTACCGTTTATTATTATCTATCTTCAGCTCCGGCAGATGCGGCTGCATGCACTTTCACTTGATTGCACTTTCATTAGGAAAAAAAGGAAGAAAAAACGCATATAAAAGCCAAAGCACAGATCCATTGTACATTCTCATTAATACATCAAAGCATCCCAGCTTTGCCCAGAGACACAGAAACTCTATGTAACGTCCCTTTATATAAAAAATATAAAAATCAAATGTTTTCCTCTATGTCCTCTATTGAACTGCTGCTGGGTACATATCAATATGTATTGAGTGGATTTCCCCCGTTCGCTCCATAACAAGAGAAGTCTGCAACAAATGAGACGTTAAACGCAGATGGATTTTGTCCGTGGCTTTCCCCTTCTGTTGCTCTTGACACCTGGAGCAGCTATCAGCCTCACATCGAATTTGCCTAATTCCCTTTCTCTGGTCTTGTTTTAACAGCCAGAGTCCGCTCTGTACTCAAAGTTTGTCCATGTGTTCAACAGCCAGACCCATTTTCCCTCCAACTCTGCATTTGTCTGGCGCGAGAAAAATGTAAAAATATTCTCCCGCCCCGCGCTATAAGATATAAAATAGAGTAATACGGTCGTTTCCTGATAAAACCCGAGGTAATAATCACCTTGGGCCTGTGAATTTTATTCATAGGGCAAATTCATCTCGTATTCATCTGACATTCGTTCCTCCTTTTTTATTTTTTTAATAGGAGCCTTTGCATTTCCCCGAGATGAGATTTGCACGGGAGATTTATGGGGAGCCATTTGCCACAGTGTGAGTGTGAGGCAGAAAAAAAGGGAGAGAAACCATAGAAATAGACTGCATGAAAATAACCATGGCAGATAGGAGCTATGTTGGTCGTTTATACACAAACAAGGGCCGTCTCTATATTCCTTTGTGTTCAATTCATCTCGGAAAAGCTCTTCGTTTTTCTCCGAGCAGTGATTTTCCTGGGCAGTGATTTTCTCTTGCCGCCAGAACTCATCGACATACGGTACCGCGCTTACACAGGGATTATAAAACACCGGTTTGGGGAGGGCTAGTGGTCACGTTCGAGTTGTTAGCACTGTCAAGCCCCTTTGGTTCATTTCATGGCCAGTTCCAACAGAAGCGTGACATAAGCCCTCATCTCTGTTAAACTTCCGCCCACCACCCATTGAGATGTTTTACTATTCCCACAGCATCGGACATTGTCATTCGTGATACATGCTATGTTAGTACTCCATCCCCAACACCTGTGCCCACTTTTCATAGCTATTTGCACCACCCTGTAAATACCACCAAGAGTTCATGATAGGGAATTCAGATTTCATATGCAGCAGTCTGTGTAAGGCACCGGAGCCTCCGTCAAGTTGGCTGTGTGTCTGGTGGGTGCCCAGATGGTGAGGACAAGGCTTCCACATTTTTGTCTTTTTCCGTCGCAGATTAATTGTTTCTCAGTCACTTGCACTGTGAAACGGGTTTAGTTATTGGGTTACACTCGCTGAAGAAATTCCAAATATTTGACTGGCAAAAAACATACTTTAATTTGAGAGAGAGTAAGCTGTTGAGCTTTAATCTAGCGTTTTACAGTGTTCAATAGCAACACACAAACACAATGTATGCAAAAGTAGTATTTTCTTTCTTTTTGCATAGATTTGCTCCCCTGCCGAGCATTAATTGAGAAGATTGATACCATTTAAGATGCCCATCTGTTAATTATGAAGCTACAACCAGCAGGATGCTAGCTTAGCATAAAGACCGGGAAACAGCATGAACAGCTCATCTAAACCTGTTAAAAAACTGAAGTATAAAAATTGCCACGTGTCAATTGCATGAATTGTAATGTTACTTTATAAATATGGATTCAGAAAACATGCTATGCAATGTTAATTAATGTGCCTTGGCGAATGGCGATGCTTTGTGCAGAGAAAGTTTTTCCTCTCTTTAGGCTAAAATAAGCTAAGCTAAGCTAAACTATCCGTCTGCTGGTGATAGCTTCATATTTATAGCAGACATGAGAGCGGTAACAACCTGCATACAAAATGGCAGGACAGGGCTTTCTTCATTTATATGAATTATCTCCAAACAGAAAGTCCTCAGGCCTACAGGCAATTAAAATTAACACAAAAAACTGTTGAATTACTGGAATGTCTTCTTGCATAAACACGCCTTCAGAAGTGATTAAACATATTTCAGGGGGCTGAGAAGGCATTAATAAAGACCATGAACAATAACCTCATGTTTGCCTCTGTTCTTGTTGATTCACAGGTCTCATAACACAGCCGCAGACGGGGGAACCAGGGAGGGGCTGTTTTCGGCAACAAGCTCATCCGCGGACACCGGACAACACACTACTGGCTTTAAAACACTGTCTATTTCCTGCGACCGGCTCCTCGGGGTTGGTCACTTGCTCCCTCCTGCTATCTGTCGTCGGGTCAAAATGTTGCGTCCGCCTCCTCTCCTCTCCACTGTAATCTGCCTGCTCTGTGAAGTCAGCATTGCATTGGATTGGGACATCTTGAAAAATCTCCATGAATGGTTTTTGTTGCCTCATTGGAAAAAGTCCTCTGTTTTGAAAAAACTGCTCACTGCTTTTTGAATGAAGGTAGTTTGCCCACATCACATCCCAAGCCTCTTCACAGCAGGAAACTATACCAGAGCAAAATGGCGGCATTATTACAGACAGAACCAGACCCTGTTGCTTCTCGGACCGACTTTCGCGAGGCCGTAAACATTTAAAGAAACCGAACTGAGTGCTGCGCTCTGCTGTGTATAGGCCTTCCGCTGGAGTAAAACCTCCGATATTTTTATAGACCAAAGAGCAAAAACCACAAATATGATCGTTATGGACAGAGCGGACCATCTGACAAAGACACACAGAGATCTGCTGTGAACTTTTGCCGACTATGTCGCCACCGACTGAATGACTGCTCCCCCCCCGATAGAGACATGGTGCGCAAGTGGGCCGATTTGTCCGTTGGTGGCATATACAATGAAAGGAGTACTTTTGAAAACTTTGCAGACATTTTTTTCTCAGACTAAGCCCACCACTGTATTTTGGAACTGGACATATAGATACTACATACGTATAACTGTGTATCAAAACTAAAACAACAACAAAAAAAAGAAACTAAAAAAACTTGATTTGCATTTTTCAGTAGCTACGGTTGGGGGACTGCTTTACAGGAAGCATTGTGGAGTCATGGATAAAGGGGACTGCAAGATATATCGAAGAGAGGATGACTATTTACAGAGAGTATAAGTTGAGTCTGGAAAGAAGGCGTAAAAGAGACATGTCATTAAATGTATTTTGAAAGGCCCTAAAAAGTTATATATTTAACAGTTTTATATGTTGTACCTTTGTAGAGAAGCTTATTGGACTTTAAAAATTGTGGTCACAATGGCAGTTTAGTAGGATGTTGAACAAAAGACGCTGTTGTTCTCATTGCTGCTGGCTCGTAGTCCCAGGTTTTTCTGTTCACACCTCAGTAGCCGCTTTCTTTTCATGGTCATCTTTACCAGTCGCTGTCTTATCAGAGCCATCCAAGAAGAAGAAGAAAAAAAAAACAACGGAAAGTGAACGCAATTTTATTGAGAGCTGACCTGCAGCCGACTGAACATTGTAAATCTATGGTAGTCAGTGGAAGCCATTTGAAATCTGCTAATTTGCTATGATATTGTATTGTACACGGTGTGGAATACTGACTCATTTCCTCTCTCATGGGTTTTGATCTCTTAATTTATTTATTTTTTGTGCTTGTGTTTGGTCACACAAATATGGCCTCTCTCTTTATCTCTCTCTCAGAGGCCGAGGTGAATACAACGGGGAGGGAGAGAGAGAGAGATAGACTAACCCTGCGTTCCAAATCGCATACTTTCTACTATATAGTATGTAGAAAAAAGATTTAGGATGTCCCGATTCTTGTGGCCAGATTTAGGATGGTTAGAAGTACCACAATCCGGTGCGCACGTGAAGTGACGTCACAGCGACGGAGCCTCCATATGAAAACAAACGGGGATGCGACGGATATAAAAGCAAGAGGCAAGATCAAGGCGCAATGTTATGATGAAATAAAAGAGTAAAAGTATGTCCCAATAGTATGCCTACTGCATCCTAACTAGATTCTTTTTATCGTCGGATGTAGTATGTAGAATAGAAAAAAGAAAGAGTATGCGATTCGGAACGCAGGGAATGAGATAAGTCGAGGAAGCATTGCAAAAGTATTAGAGTCATTTACATAATTTTTTATCATGAAGTATTTTAAGAATAAATTAAATACATGAAAAGAAATGTTCCCCCAGCAAATTTAGATGGCGTTGGTGTTCAAGGTCATCAAAGTAAAAAAAAAAAAAAAAAAAACTTATTCTGGTCTTACTTTTCATGACTGCAATTGTGTTCGGTTGCCAAACCGACTGGCTGTAAACCAAAAGTTTCCTTTTATATAGTCCCAGGTCATCATGTGGGTTGATGATCCGATCATTCCTGGCTTGAAATCCTAAGAAACTCAGCTGGGGAATATGGGAGAAGTAAGGCATCAAGGCCCCTCCGTCAGCGGGTACTGAGATGCACTTGAACAAGGTTTATATATGGTAGGGCATTAGCTGCACCAGTGACTATCAAGTGGTTGCACTGGGGCAGATGCAAGCTTAGTAAGAGCATTGGGTGACTTTGAAGGTGGAAGTTGCTGGAAACAACAATGCAACCATCCATTGTATTGATCCCTTAAAGGAGAAGTAAGTGATATGGTCCTTTTAGCTAACTTCCTGTCAGTGACTGCAGTTAGCAGTCCCCTCCCTCGTCCCTAGGTCACCACCACATGAACGCGCAGCCGTCTTCGTCAGATATTGCTGCAATGGAGAGCAGCGAGTCATCGTTCACAGGCACATAGACACGTCTATTTATAGTGCTCTGTCTCCTGATAGGATAAAAATGACTGGGATACTCAAAACTGGAAATTATTGCAAAGCTGAATGACTGGGAGAACTGTGTTATGAACTGTGCACATTGTATAAGTGATTGCTATATGAATATAGAGTCAATTAACACATATATTAACAACAAAATATCACTTACTTCTCCTTTAATACACCCATCACCTAGTAATACAAAAAGGACATTTTATTTATCTGCATTTCCTTGTTTGTTTGATAAATAACAGTAGGGCTAACTATATTGGTTTATGTATACTAAGCTTCCACCAAACACTCTATATAGAACTTAAGTGCAGCTTCAATAACCTGCAGAGGTTTGTCAACCCTTTCTATGAACAAAAACATCGTCTAAACGCTAATAATTTCCATATGAAGCTTTTCGACAAAGATAAAAGGATAACATCAAAGACTGATGCAAACAAAAAGTCATATAATATGCAGTGTAATCTTTGTAGCACCAGCTCGGACATCTGTTTGTGGGCAATGTGATCCTCTGTGTGTTTTTTTTCTACGAAGCATTTCTAACTTTTATTCAACCATTTTCACAAGAATCAACAACATCTAACAAAGCAGTAGAGATGAGCATTGGCGGGTACGACTGCTTGGGGTCACAGGGGGCCACTTCCAAGCCAACACAAACATGGACAAGTGTACTACATATTTTGAGGATGAACTAATGTTTTATAAAAAAACACGCGGAACATTTCTCTACAAGGTATCAAGAAAATATTTCAAGGTAAGTCAAGGCCAGTTAATGTGTACAACCCAATGCCACATAAAACTACTCCGCTTACTCTAGAGATCGTTATTGATTTCTGACCCAGCACGACAACAAAGAAGAAATAAATTGCCCTCTTTTGACTGCTTTGGTGACATTTGAACATCTTTCTGAAAACCTGTGTTCAAAAAGCGGCAGTCAGGATTCTCTCCCATTATGAACAGTAACAGTTGTGTAACATTCAACAAGTGATTCCGCTATTAGAAGAGCTCCTATACTGACTTGAAAGGGGGCTGGGAGGAGTTCCACAGCACAATGATTGTAACAGTGAAAGAGCAGGTTAGTTGAAAAGCATTAATCCATTTAAGCATGCACTTATGCATTCCACCAAACGGTTTTGTTCAGTGATGAATGCTTTCATGCAGTTTTTCCAATACAGTTTTCAAGGGCTATTGAGTTGACTTCAATGAATGACACTCGCAATTATATTGACGCCGCAGTAAAGGCTGCATAAATGAGTAGAGCTAATTATTACTTTGTTTTCAAAGGTGCTTAAACAATAGCAATTTAGTAACAATGTGATACTGTCTAATATATATAAATGTACATGCTTGAGAGTCTGATCATATATGGATCCTCCCAAACTGGTGGAGGCAAACACATGTAGAATGCAAAGTGGTGCAGCAGGGACAAGCAAAACAGGGGCATTTATACTAATCAGACTTTTGCAGGCAAACTTGTGTAATAATGGACTACAGTTCTGGTGAGAGTTAAAGTCCCCTCTCCAGTCAAAAATATACCCTGCCTATTATTTAACCTTAACTGTGCAGACTAATGTCAGTGCAGAGTTTGACACCGGAGCACTCTTTCCATATTCATCTGCTGAAGGGGGAAAGTGTTGTGACATCACAATAAGTTTGGAATCATGTGCCGAAAATCTAATCGACACAAGTGAAATGCGGAAACTTGATACATCATGTACGGATACACATCATTGACTCACAGTGAAGTACATGATATGTCTACTATCCACAAGTTAAACAAAACATATTTTCATATTCATATAGCCTGTTTTTTAATGAGGGAGATGTAATTTGAATAATTGTTATCCAGGTCATTTAAATATTATGTGTAAAAACGTAACAGAGACAAATTATCATTTTAATTATTAAAAGAGTATTTATGTATGTCTGAAACCATGTATCGGTCTTTAAAAAGAATAACATAATTGCCTTTTTACCATTAATGGAAAAAAAACAGTGTTCCGTAAAAACAGTTAAACCTAAATGAATTGAGTTAGCTAGACGGCACTTGATGCATGTGATTTTTTTTTTACAGTACTAGGATGAAAAGAAAGAGAAACTTAAACCATAAAGCATTCATCATCACACCTATCTTATACCTCAACATATGCTATGCCTCAAAATGTGACAAAATAATTTGTTAAAGGAAAAGTTCGACATTTAAAATTATTATTGTGCATACATTATTATTGAAATACACAAAGTTCGCCCATCCAGGTTAGCTTAACTTCAATGCTGGTAGTCGAGGGGAGCAGGTAAAATAATAAACTTTAAAACTTCACTCAACGCTCCTATGTGCTTGTTGGGTCTTGTGTATTTACCACATTATGTTGCAGCCTATATTTTTACACGTTATGTCATTTTAGAATCAAATACATACTAGAAAGAAACCAGTAAGTGGTAAATAAACAAGTCCAGCAAACACACACGAGTGTTTACAGATATTGTAAAGTGGATCTTTAGACCTGCTCCCATTGAATACCAGTGTTCGAGCTAAGCTAACATGGATGACCTTAGCCAATGCAGACACAGTTACAGGAAGGGTTTATTTCGCCGGTAAAGTGAGGCAATAAGCTTAAAATAAAACAATGTTGAACTACTCCTTTAAGAATGGTTCCAGTCACTACTGTGAAAAATCAGCATTTTCATAGAATGAAACCATGCAATGTTCATAAAAGTGGACACAGAGGCGACAGAGGATAAGTTATAGTATGGTAGAGGCTGTTAACATAAGCACGGTGGTAACAAAGATGCAATGAAGTTACCTGTTCCCTCTCTCTGACCTGTAAACACTGTGTAAAAAAGCTATTTTATCCACGATATCCCTGTCAAGAAGCACCGAAGCTGGAGCGAATACACGGATCAGTGGTTCCTCACAAGTAAGTATACACACTGCACAATGTGAGGAAAAAGGTACTATATGCACTATATGCACATATTTACTGTGAGCATTTGTTTGATCCTACATTCTACCTATGGGAATATGTGTGTGAACTTCCTCAAAACAAGACGCCGAAAACCATCCACCTCTCCCCTCTGACTCCCTGCAGGAAACAAAATCTTTTGATTCCAGAGTAAACACGGAGAATCAAAGGTCTTAACCCCATTCTCCCCTCGCTAAATCCCAGTTTGAACCATCGTGCTTGACTTTTAGTCCGAGAGCAAACACACAGCTAGGCTCTTATTCTCTCTCTTTCTCTCTCTCTCTCAGTAAGAGACTGATTGTCAGGTCTGGGAAGGGGGGGAGTGTTTAATTACATCAGATTGAATTCCAATAATCAGCTCCATCCATATCCTTGCGGTATTTCTGACAGCATGTGGAGTCATGCCTCTACATGTTTTAATGTGATTAGAACAGGACATTGTACACTGTAGCAAGTGGCTAAAAGCAAGGGTACATACAGTGTGGAATCCTTGCAGAGTATGACAGACACAAGTTGGGAGTCACATCGGGGCCAACTATTATTGAGTGAGTAAATTGTCGCCTATGGTAGGTTCCCCCCCCCCCCCCACCTTTCTTTTTGCTTTTCCAGGGAAAGATGGGAGAGCAAGCCTGTGTGTCTGTGTTCCCGCATGTGTCTTTTTATTCTTCGGTCGATGGCTCTGTCACTGCGAAATTCCTGCAGAAATAGCGCAGGCTGCATGCAGCTATACAGCCTGCAGTAAAAACCCAACGGGCGAAAGATCCTCCCTCTGTTTATGGCCCTGTATAAATCACCCCAAATACCAATACTGCATCACCCGGCAAAAAATATTATTATTTGCTTTGATGGATAACATTTACCTGCTAATTCAAATTTCATACTGTGAGTCTTTGTTTACAATATAAATCTAATTAAGTGCAGCCATCACGGCCCGCGAGGTGGATCGATACACAATATGGCCAGCACAGCTGCTTACCTCACAAGGATGCCTTCTCCTGCCAATATTTTCAACCTATAAAACGGTGCATGGGTTTTTCTTTTTTTTTTCTCTCTCTCGGCCTGGCCAATAATCTGTCAAGGTTAGGGCAACGAGAGACAAAACATTACCTCAGTGGGTGACACGCCGGCTACATAAGAACAAATGACTCAACCAGAGTCATGTGGTTTTCAGACAGGGCTATTCCATCATTTCCTTTCCCTTTAATAATACCAGTTAATGGAGGTGATGTGTGGATTTACTTTTACTTTATGATAGAGATAGAAAGCTCATTAACAATAATACTTTAAAGCTGCTATAATATATTTTTTTAATTAATAAGAGACCAAACTTCATGAGTTATGTGTAAGGGGTCACTCATAATGACGGTCCCAATTAGATTTTAAGCTGTACAGAGCATTTTAGCCTCTTATTTGCTTTGTTTTGGTTTGACAACCAGCAACTGCTCTGTTTTATCACATACTGGTACATTTAGCAGAGCTGGATATTTCCCTGGGGAGTTTGTGAAGACCAAACATATAGAGCTAAAAGAAGATTGAATATTGGACTTACATTTATCAGGTAGCCAGAGACAAGACTTCAAGTCAATGCTGATGGTGCGGTCCAAAGGCTGCATTGCGAACATACCATCATGCGTGTGAAACCAAATCGCCATATATCAACCTTAAAAGGTCAGTGTTGTGTTTACAGCTTGGCCCCCCCAAGTGTCCAGAAAATCAGTTATTGTAGGTTTACTCCTTGATTTAGTCTGTTTACGAGCTCATGTTTACACTCACAGAGGTGGATAGAAATAGCAAAACTGACATGCAGTAAAATACTGTCTTGTTGGTTTACAAGGCTCAAAATATATTATATAAAAATTCCCCTTCACACATTTTTAAATGGGCTTTTCAAGAGACATGCTAAATAGTTATTTTAGATAGAACGTTTTCCTTTTTTTCAAACTTTTAATGCATAAACTTAAAAATAGACCCACGGTATATCAGAAGTTAGAACGTAACTTTACAAATAATTATAAAGAATAAGCATACAACTCCAAGGTCACATTTTATCTGCAGTAGACAGATCTAGGATAAGAACATTGTGCTGCCAATGCTTATCATTATCACATTCAATTATCAAATCTCCCTTTTTATAAAACATGAAATGAATATGCTGCCTTATTAGATCCAAGCCAGCCTCCAGTCATCCTCACCCTGTTCTGCATTGACTGCCTCCGCTGCTGGGTATATAGACTAGAGGTTTTTGACTGCTGAAGTTTCAGGTTAAGCCCCAGAGCTCCAGGGCTCACACTCTACCCCCCCCCCCCCCCCCCCCCCCACACCCCCAGATCAAGCCTCTCTGTGGTGGATGGTTCATTGTCAGCTGGGTGTTCAAGCTCCATTTAACTCTAACTAACTGCCTTTAGTCATTATCGCTGCTCATTAATGCTGCACTGGTACCGCTGAGCCGGCCCTTGGAAGCATGCGAGGAGTGAGGTGACTGCACCATGTATAACAGCTATAAGACTGTGCCGAGAGTGGGCATGTGTTTTCCCGCTTTTGATGGTCTTATTGTGACATAATTAATGGCATAAAACATAATCCTAATAGCGTGTTGTGTCAAGGTTATGTTGCAAACATACAGTAAACCTTCGTTATAATGAGGACTCCTCTAATCATCTTAAGAGCTAATGTGTGTTTGCCTCTAAATAGGACGCCGGAAAATCTTTGAAGCCTCACAGCACACAGAGGCTGTGCCAGTCATTTTCAACACGGGGGGGACTTGTATCCAAAGGTTGCTTACGGAAAGTTCAACCAAACTCAACGAACTTAACAAAAAGTAGTAGCTAATTGTAATTTCTTAAATAAGTGAATTTTTTAAATCACAAACATTGCACAAGGAGGATAAAGAGTCAAATAGATGTAAAGTTGGTAAGCTAGAAGTTACACTTCATTGAAAAGCTCCTGTAAGGGCTACGATGGAACAGAGGCCAGCTGATGTGGAATTGAATAACATCTGTTCGCTTCCACGGGGAAAAAGTAAGGAACTCCGACTTTATTACCGTTCAAAAGTTATTGAAGCATCAACCGCAAACCAGCGTACTGTATCGTGCCACAAGCTCGGTTTCAGGGGGTACGTTGGAATTATTAATGTTGTTTTTGATGGTGTGTTTTTAGAACGAGTATTCGAATACTCGCTCGGAAAACCCATATTTGAAGCCTGTAAAATGGTATTCCGGATAGCCCTACTATGATCTAGCCTGGCAGCGCCCGTCTACTTAGTTCATAGCCTAGGTTCATAGCCAAAATGCATTATGAAAGACATTATTCTAAAAAGGTTGAAAATCATTACTCTATGCCCCATCCTTATTTATACAGAAGGACAATAAAGAAAAATACAGCTTAGGAAAAAGACATAAAAAGTGTGAAATGCGTTTTCACTCGATTTGGCATAAGCTAAGTCATCAAAGTTTGCTATACTGTACTGTACACTGAGTGCCCCCCCTCCATATCCCAGCAATAGGGTAGGGAAGCAGGGGGTTACAGCTGGGGAACCGGGGCCAACACACTGGACCACTAAATGAGAAAAATGACCGGCTATCAGCAGCTCTTTTAAAAACTCATTTACATCCTGTCAGAATCCATTATGGCCGCAGGACCTGGGACAAGCACTGAGCCGGAGTGCACCCACCGTGCTGTGCCAAGCTCCTATCAGCCTAACCCAACCTCACCGCTCCACCGGACAGCTGATTCTCCTGTCTCAAGGTTTTTTGGCTTCTCTCCTTCTTTTTTTCCTCCTTTCTCCTTCTCTCCCTCCATTTCCCCACACTAACTTTGGTGTGCTCCTGTCTTGGCAAAAGAGTGGGTGATTATCAGAGTCCCTGGCAGATAACTTTTTTTTACTCTTTTTATACAGTTACTGTAGCAGTGGTTACTGTATGTGTGCCCTTAAAGCATCAGTGGAGAGGATTAGGCCCTGCTAAATGCTGAGCCTTGAATAAATTAGCTGCTGCTAAGAGAAAGAAGGATGGAGAGGTAGAGAAAGAAAAAAGAGAGCTGATTCAGCTTCTTAAAATACAAATGCTGTACATTCGAATTACACTTTGATTTCAGCTCATTTTACTTAGCAACAGTAAAAGTGTTTCTAATCATCAATCCCTTCAGCACGTTTACTCATTGAATCAATCAGGATATTGTTCATACCAAGGTGTTATATGTGCATTCAAACCTACTGTGAACCATTTGGTTTTAAGTCATAACAAATTGAAATGGTGGCCTTTAACACAACAGTTGACAAAATAAAGTCTTGGGTCCAAGGTAGTAGCCTGCAGTAGCTTTTCTGAATCTTTCTTAATCATATCACAATTTGATATTCACTCTCAAGAGTCAATAAGGTTCAACTCAGTCTCAACATGTAATCCAGCGTGGATGAAAAGTCATTAAAATGCTCAGAAACAGAGAAAATCTGGCCAACTCCATCTGCCTAGCAAGCTCCATGTATCCATGTGATAAAAATCAAAAGCTCCACAAGAAGCATTTGAGCTGACCCAGTGGTATGATGATTTATTCGAATACATTTGTTATTCTTTATTTATGCAAAAAAAAAAAAAAATAAAGAAATGAAGATAGAAAATAGAAGATGTCAAATCTGACAGTTATTCATTGTTCAATTGCACTGCGTAATTGATGCACTTGCGGTTGTTATTATCCTCAAAAGTCCCTGATTTACCTTTACCTCCCACCATTGCACATAATTCACATTTATCATCTGACATCTATTTGCACATATGACCAGTACGCAGCAGGGCACAACATTAGCATTTAGATTCAGAATACTTTATTGAACCCTAAAGGGCTTTTCAGTTCTACTATCTACCCATCCTAGACAGACATTTAGGGGTAATATTTCATCCAACCTCTGTTTTTATTACTCAAGTCAAAACTTGCTGTTAAGTCTTGTTTCTGATCTAAGATAAAGTCATTGTTATAATTTGCAGACCTAATAATCGTATTACTACTACTTGTAAGGCCTTAAACGACCTTGCTCCAAAATACCTTTCCAACTTATTGTCCTGTTATGCACCCCCTTTTTCATTAACATGGGTGAATGGTCATCCCCAGGTCACAGTTTGTGACATAGGTTGGTAGAGAAAATGCTTGTCAGGGCCCCCAGCCCCCCACACTATAGAACTCCTTAACATCTGAATTCAGACACACTGGGTCTTTAACTTCTTCTCAAACTTATTCTTTTTCTTGGTGAAAGCTTTTGCTAATGTCTGATGTCGCAATAAGAAATTCAACATCAGTGTACATTTTTTAATATAAGCTTATAAAAGATTACTCTTTCATGCAAGTGACATAAGATCCAGGGAAAAAGCAGGACCTCAAATATCTGGCTTTAGTCAATGAAATGTAGTAAAAATAACGTTGTCAAAATCAGGGAATATCTCCTGCATGATGATCCGCTAACTGTCCGTACTGTGTCTGCACTGAAAAAAAAATCTGGTCTTCACACAGCCTATGGGTAAGTAAACAGAGGGTATGTAAATAAAGGGGGCACGATGTAGCTAGCAACATGTACATTTACAGAGCCTAGGATGCGTATTAACACTGGATCTTCAGCGCCCACACAGTACGGACAGATAGCGGATCGTCAGGAGATATTCACTGATTTTGACAAAAAGGGATGTTGTCAAATATCATTCTGATGAATCACTGACTCCTTTTAATCCATACAGGAACTCAATGGCACAAGGGAAACTGGGCTGATCCTCTTCCTGCCTGTACTTTTCCAAATATATTAGCAAGTTACATTTAGTTGCCAGATAGCTGAAGGAATAAAGAAATTAGCGTATCATGCACATCGATCAAAACATTCTGCGAGTGCACTTGGCTTTGCAGCTAGCTAAACTGGCGGCGGTCACAGTCCCGTGGTCGAACGCTAAGCCACTTCACTAGCAACTCATTCAAACTCCTAGCTTGTCACTAACACTGTGATCTGATGCATGTATATCAAAGCCTCGGAGAGAGTTACCTCAGCACACACACACACTGAGGAGCTCCCATCAATCCCCTCCGGCCCTTCGGAAAGCTGCCTTCTCCTTCACAGTATGGGCCTTCAAGGGTGACATCCTTGAGGAGGCAATACAAACAGCGTCTAATGATTTTTTAACGACGAACAACGCGAGACGGCTGAGCGGGGTAAACCGAGGCGGCGATAGAGAGAGAGAGAGAGCCCCCTGCTGAATGCATTAGGGTGATTTGTGGGCTCACCTTTAAGCGGGAGTAAAGGGCCTCCCGCCTCAGATCATCGGGGTGTTAAGTGTGCGCGGTAGGAGGGCCTTTCCTTGCACCCGCATGTTTGAAATGTTTTAATCAAATCCTGTCTGTTCATTAGACTAACAATAGGCTTCCTGGGGGTTGAGGGCTCAGTCTTACTAGCCCCCTGGGGGAACCCTCCTGATAGCGTAACTTCCCTTACCCTTCCGGCGACAGATTTGAACGCGAACACCACTCTATACATTTAAATGGGCCTTTTTTTATCAGCCGGTGGTTATAGCTTTTCGTGCAGTGTGATTTATAGGAGACAATGGTGTCAGATTATGTGTCAACGTTAAAAGTACATGTTGGATTGATCATGATAGAAGACATGGATGATAGACAGATTGTTGCAAATAGCAGCAGACTACCTCTTGAGATAATCTCTTTGCTTTATGTGACACTCATAGAATATTGTTTGTGTGGAACGTATAGGATTAAGAACTGCATATCAGTTCAAGCTTCTTAAAGCCCTTTGACTTTCCTGAAGTGTTTGCCGCTCTAATCCCATGTGCTTCAAGGAGAGGAGAGATATAAAGCAGAGTCACGGTACATTGAAGTCAGTTTGAATTGAAGGCATGTTAAGTGAACTCTGGTGTGACCTTAGGGCCAACATATTCTCTTCCACTAACCTTGCCAGTTTAAGGTGACACACTGCAGGTGAATAGGGGAAAATTGTTTACTTATAGGTATCGTCATGAATCTTTGCCAGTTGATAATTTATATTACAATCATTTTTGCATTAAAATCTTTTCAGAAATGTTTGAATAATATTGAATAATGAATATATCCACATTTGGCTATATCTTACTAATTGTGCATAGATTTTTCATTGTATAATCAAAGGTCTTAAATATGCATTTCCTGCATGTTTTAAAGAACACGATATCTCATAAATCGGACAATTAATATCATATGAATGAATACTTCTGTAACAACCTTCAGAATACTGCTCAGTCTGATTAGGTTAAGTTGAATTGAAGTGCTTGAGTTTTTTAAGATTTTTCAGTTCGGACTATTGAAAAAAAAATCATTTACAGATCTGTTTTGAGATGATTTCAAAAAAAAATTTGGATAGGAGAAATATACAGACACAAAAGACAATGATTAGTCAAACAAGCACATTAATGTAAATTGCGGACCTTTAATGAAAGAGGACATGTTATGGAAGCAGAAAAGCTTAACATTTCTACATTGACCAGTGCTTCTAAAAAATGTTTTCCCTGTAATGTCTCTCCTTAACCTATCACCACCAACCTGTTTTTTCAATATTCCCTGACAGATTCCCACACACGATGTGTCCCATATAAATCCTGTGTTAAATGAAAATGAGCTGGCATTAATCAGCTTAAGTACGCAGTTACAAATGATATGAAGGAAGCCTCCTACTACAGATTTATTCATTAGCACCGTCTCTATAATAATGACCCCCGAAAAACAGATTTGTAATGTAAATGTACTACCTAGCCAGGCATGATGGAACACCTTTTCTTTAAATATAATTACAGTCAACTGCTCTGGACAAATGGGGGGAGTGTTATTTAAAGAATTAAGCGAGGTGCATTCCAATTATCCCATCTTCACCATGTCACGTATTTGCTCGGGACGATTTACGACTGCTTCAAGATAAAAAGAAAATAGAATTTTTCTAGCTTTGTTTAAGCGGTATAATAAAAAAATATGTTGTTGGCACTGCTGAAATCATTTTTTTACTCATTTTGTGATACAAGAACCTGTGTCGTATTTTTCCCCCCCGACGCTTGGATGCTCGTTCAGGATGTTCTCTCAAGCAGAGAGCCCAGTGTTTTACCTTCTTCTTTCAGAGCACGATGCACCATGCCTTTAATCTGAAGTATGAAACGGCCCCCACGTTGCCAGACCACTAAATCTACTTTATTGTGTTATTTCAACCTGTCAGACCTATCGATCAGTGGATTAAGACAAAGATGATGTTTTAAAGCTTTGACTGAGGCTTTCATAGCCATCCTGGAATCCAATACCGATAGGGGGGGTGCATAGATCCTGGCCAGGATTTAGTGCTAAAGGCAAGGATTGATGACACGGAGCCCAGGCATAATAGTGTGAGGCACACAAGGCCCCATCCTTCAAAATAACGCAAGATAACAGTCTTGCTTTTTATTTGGTTATTAGAGTCATTCAGTCGTCCGGTTATTGAAAAACATCTATTGCACATCGCGATGGCTCTCCGTCGTAAATAACGCCTCTTCTTGTGGAGGAGATTTGTCCTTAAACTTCTCCTAACACCTGGATTTTTATTACAGATTACTGCCAAACTGACCCCAGTATGAGCCATATGACTGAGTGTCAGTGGTACAATCGAATTCTGATTATTTTAGAGGTGTAAGACAACGTTTTTCACTTGCACCAGAGCAGGATTTATCACCACTGTAAACTCGGTAAAGCCACAGACAGCTTTTCAATATACTAAATATATACACAATATTAGATTCCAAGATGAGTCTGGCTTATTCAGTGGGTCCTTCAACTGTAATCAATTGTCATTGTAACATATAGTGTACCACTGTGAGATAGGAGCACAATGTTAACCAACAGAAAAAGGTGGCAGAAAAACCTACTAAAGGAGCGATATTTTAAAGCTATAGTGCTTAACTTATCTTACCCTCATGAGGAATTCTGAGTAATTAAAACAACACTGTTGGCGCGCACAGATTTGATACCTTCCGCTGTAGGTATGTCTGGGTTTTTTTCATCAGTAAAATCCAACAACTGAAAAATTCCGTGGACGCTTCTTGGGATTTATTAGAGCCTGAGCTCCAGTGTTGGGAGGAGACACTAGTTTGTTTACGCTGCCATACTGAGAAATACAGAGAGAGAGTTGTGTGGAGCTGATAGGCTTAATCAACTTTGTGTCAACTCATTTGGCGATAGCCTGGATTTAACCGACATTCATTCATATGTAAAAGTTACGCACTGTTGCTTTAACCTCCATAAAAAAAAACACCAGCAATCAAAAAAGGACTACCGGGAAAACTAACAATAAAAAAGGTATATAAAAACAATAAGAGCTTTCTGTTTAAAGAGCCAATTTGAGGCCTGCCACAACTATGGATAGATACCCAGGGGGCAAAGTGATTTTATGGACATGGAGCGTTGTAAAAGGTTGTTCACCAAAAATGACATCTAGGACCTTCCACGATCACAACCTGGGTGGACAACCTTGTCAACAAGCTGCTGGAAAGCTATAGCGGGCCGACATAGAGCAAATCAGAACCACTGTTTAAGCGAATGGGGGTGGGCTAATAGGGATTTTTTTTAACTTATATACATCATTATGAAACTTTGCAAGTTGATTACTGACATTAAAACAACAACTTTTTGTATTACAGTATTTTCCAAAAATTTTAAATAAATATGAAAAATCATCAATATCTTACTAATGATGCAAAAATTCGCATATCTGCAAAGCCCCAAAATCTAGATGTTGGAAGAAAACCAAGTCAATTTGTTTTTAAATTTTTAAAACAAAACAAGTGTCCAACTGCCTGAAGCCTTTCCTAATCACGGTTCAAATTTGATCAATAACCCATAGAAAATACATTTTTTACACAGTTACATTTCATGTGCCATGGACCAAAAGTGTCCTTTTGGAGTCTCCAGCTGGTATTTTAGGAAACGGCTAGACATTCCCTTGGAAAAAACAGTGTAGAAAATTCATTTTCTATGGGTTATTGATCAAATTTGAACTGTGATTAGGAAAGGCTTCGGGCAGTTGGACACTTGTTTTGTTTTCAAAATTTAAAAATAAATTGACTTTGTTTTTGTCCAACATCTAGATTTTGGGGCTTTGCAGATATGCAAATGTACGCATCATTAGTAAGATATTGATGATTTTTCCTATTTATTCAAACCTTTTGGAAAATACTGTAATACAAAAAGTTGTTGTTTTAATGTCAGTAATCAACTGGCAAAGTTTCATAATGATGTATATAAGTTAAAAAAAATCCCTATTAGCCCACCCCCATTCGCTTAAACAGTGGTTCTGATTTGCTCTATGTCGGCCCGCTGTAGCTTTCCAGCAGCTTGTTGACAAGGTTGTCCACCCAGGTTGTGATCGTGGAAGGTCCTGGATATCATTTCTGGTGAACAACCTTTTACAACGCTCCATGTCTGTTTTTCAAAAAAAAAGGGGTTTTGCCCCCTAGGTAAGATGTAAAAACTAACAGCCCAGACTGCTGGATTTTAAAAAGCAGCCATCTCTGACTTTGTGATCATCATCGCACCATGTGTTTAAGTGAAGCTGAGAATAACTTTTGAGGCAAAACTAGTGCTAAAATAGAGAAAGTGAACTGTTATTTCAACAGTGCACAGTTCACTCACTGATAGTTTGTTCACTGAAGCTATATGGCTGCTTTTGGTTTGAGCGGTTTATTAGTGCTGCTCCACGCTTGGCTTGCTAGAAGTGCTATGTGTTGGAAAAAGGGTGTACTGGCTTAGACAGTAACTCAGATTTGGAAACAAATATACCATCAGACCGAAGGGTGTGATAGATACTGTGGATGGATGGATGGATGGATGGATGGATGGATGGATGGATGGATGGATGGATGGATGGATAGATGGATAGATGGATAGATAGATAGGCATACGGGTTACCACTGCTCCATGTTCCATGTTATGACACCTCAATAGTTCTAGAATCAGTCTAACAATCCACAGAACAGAAGATCAGAACTGCATTGGTTCAGTATCTCCAAAAGTTTCACCTTTGCATCTACAACAGAGAGAACACACACAACATAACTAAAAACGTTTATTCATCAGAATCATCAGAGTTTTGATAATACATGTCTGGACGAGACCAGAACAAGTCAAGTGACGATAAGGCAAGTTGATTCATCTCTGTGTATTTGTTTATATATATTTTTTAAAGGCTTGTCTCACAAGAAATTATCTCAAACTGTTGGCATGTAACACCAATAGATAACTACTGTAGAGCTAATTTAGTTCACAAGCATTTTTTTTTTTAAATCATTAAGTGGTATGGTTAATTTTACTTCAACTTACATCTTACTATATATATGTTTTCTTCATATAGAGTTAATTTGCCTATGTTAATTATTAGAAATATTACAATTGAATTTAGCTTCCTCTTTGGTTCTTCAAGGTAAACTGACAAACCATACAAATACCCAAACATATTTTTTTTTCTTAATTAGGTTGGTCACAATAGTAGAAAGGATCCTGTCGAGGAATTTGCGGCTGAAATGAACAGACTATCCATAAGTGAACCGCTGTGTCCTATTCTACGTGCAGCCCATTGCAAGAAAACCACCAAAGTCTGTGTGCCCGGGCCTGCTGGGACCTCCGGTGTGACCCGCAGCACTGATGCCCGGGCAAGGCCACCAAAGAGACGATGGGAGGATGTCTTCATGGAGGAGGACATGAGGTATCTACTGACTAATGTTAATTGTCTTTTTTCATAGGAGGAGGACATTTGGTAGGTTTTTTTCTGACTAAAAATAGTTTTACGTTTTGAGATTCAAGAGATTTAAAAAAATGTTGAACCGTTGTGAACCCCAAATAGGGTGGACAGAAAAAGGCCCTTGTTAGGCAGCATGTACCAAGTAAAGCCGACGCTCAAAAAGGTCCCTCAACGGGATAAAAAGACTGAATTGGAGAGCATAAACAAGGCGAAGACGCCCAAGTCTTGGCGCCGGGGTGGAGTAATACACAGGTAGGCTCAGCGACAGCAACACTCACACTTAGCATCAATCTCTGTTAAACAAGTCTCCAAGGATATGGATAACTCATTATTATCACTTTTTGACTTGTGCATATGAAACGGAATGGACCACCCAGAAGTGAGAATAACTGCTGCCCCATGCTGCCATCATGTCGCCCAATGCCACTGAGCCACAGGGACATCCAACTGGAGGACATCCAAGCCGCAGGACACACCTTCTGCCCAACCTCACACTGGATGTAGAAAGCTTGCCCGCACTTATTGGCCCAACAAATAATTCTGCCAAAAAAAAAGAGAGAATACTAATCAATATTATAGTATATTGTTGCCACTGCTGTTGTCAAGTCTTGTTATTGTGGCACGGCGCCCGTTTAATAATGAGTGAGTCTGCTGTGTCGACGTGATGGTTTACAGGTGCATGTGTGATGAATTATTGGCACTTCATTGATTGGCTTGAAAGGAGTGAATGTGTATGCATATCGACATACAGTGCACAGTGTTATCCAGCTGATCCCAGAAACTGAGGGCAGTTTTAGAGATCAACACTTCTCCGTTTATTCTGTGCTTTTAATACAAATGCAGTGATTATAAAATAAAGATTACGTGATATAGTTTTTATTTTAAATACTCAACATCATTACACACATCTGAAACTGCCTTGAAAAAAAAAATAATAATAATTGAGGGGTCCAGTTAAAAAAAAGAAAGAAAAAAAGAAAGATTGATATTTTCCATAGCCTCATTATTGTATTATAGAAATTGGCCACTGCCGATCACACATTCCGGGTGTTGACTGTGATGTGCCCTTGCATTGTTTCAGCTGTCACACATATGAAACCGAGATTTATTTGACGGTCATAAAAGCTTCCTGCTAATAAACGCTCACATAAATGTCTGCATAGTAGCCGCACGGAGATGCTCCAATCACATCTGTTATCGCCTGTGCGTCCATGATAACAGACGTTAATTTTTTTTAAATTGGTGACCTGATTAGGCATCGCTCTAATTTGATTGTCATTAGGTGACAACCTTTCCTTCATGAATAGTGCAGGTTCCACCATCTCACTGCAAAATCTATGGAGCTGATTGTATTGGCCATTCGAGACAACCACAACGCTGTTCCATGTATTTTTGTTTTTATCCCAATATAGTGGAATTGCACATAGTGGGAAGATGCGATGTTGGATATTTCTGAGGATTGAATACTTGGCTGCACAAGTCTGCTCTTGCACACACACAAATACACACACACACAAAACCTATACCCATTTTTATGGCCTGATGTTACTTTACACAAGAGAGCAACATTAAAGTGAAAATGGAAGGAGTAGCTCAATGAAAGGAGACTTGCAGCTACAGTATGAGCTTTACTTCCGATACAAGTCTGTAAATTCAGGCTTCAAGTACTGTCAATAGTCCCCATGAGCAAAGAGCAAAGCGTTTTGAAAGCACATTGGGATTCCGCAGTGTTTCCAACGGATTACAGTTTGTTAAGAAATTGCATGCCATAATGGGGTCATAAGCGTTGACAACTCCATTTCAGCATTGTCAAAGCACCAGTAATTACTTCCAAAGGCACGTCTTAACATCATCTCCAAATGTCCACGGCATCATGTGTCACTGAGCTGAAGTCAATCTCTGCGTTCTGTCTTTGCGACGGTTAATGGGAAGAAGAAAAAAACTGCCTCGACGTTAATGGCCGGTTTGTGTTTATTTTTCAGCAAAAGAGTGACAGCCAGCCCGTGTTTCTCTTTGCTTGGGTAATCTTAGTTATTCCATATACGTTCCTCTCCCCTGTTTTGCCATGCAGGAAATTCCATATCAAGACTTTAATTCACTCAGTTGTCGCAAGGGCTTCTGCAAAGCCGCAAGCTCTCCGTCCTCTATAAGTTTGGTGGTGAAATATATGTTTTTCAACTTAATTTGATAGAATGCCACAGGTTAGGGGTATTCATTTGGCTAAAATAACGGAGCACAGAGATCCGAATATTATTATTCATCATCATGATATCCCTCTCGGCTGGAGACCCGCGGCAATATAGGAAAACACAACCCTATATTTAACACTCATTTCATAAATTGTACTTCAATCTCTTTGACTTCTGATTGCTTTCTCCTTTCATGGTTATAAGACTGTAATGCCACTTGGGTCAAATGAAAGAGCAGAGCTGAGCCCCATATGTGCTCTTTAAATGGCATTTATGGAATTCTCACATATGCAATCAGGGGAATGGAGAGTGGGCAGGTCAGCTTGGCTTTAAATTTTTTTTATATATACATATCTTTCAGTGCCTTTTAAATCAATCTTCCCTAACATGCAATTTGGTACAAGTACGGGAAGACAGCTAAAGGGCATATGTTTCAACTATATCTTAAAACGATCACAAAGTAAAGTACTGTATGTACATTGGACTTTTTCCCACCTGCTGTGATCATCTTTCACATCGTCGTACTGGCAAAGAAAATGTATTCCTGAATTATTTCTCAATCTGTGAAACAATATATTTAAAGTTAATGTGAAGTAAATGTGAGGTTTCAGCAGTCTAAGTCAAAGTGGTTATGAATGGCCAATATCTAAAATACCGACAAGACTAAAGCTGGTATGTATTTCACAGGGTTGCACGTAGGTGAATCGCACACATGCTTATATACATTTGCCTGGCAGTTTCTTTTGTACTTGTAAGTAGAAGACCCATGCCATTTTTTAAATGTAATTTCTTTGTTGTGGGTGGCACAACAAAGTATGTACACAGTACATACTTTGTTGTTCCTCTACTTTGCCACCACTACCATGGTTTAAAAGACTGCAGACTTTAGGATACTCACTTCATTTATCTAACTCAGAAAGCTGAAGCCTCAAATCAATTCATTTTTAGCACAAGAACCAGGCCTGTGGATTATATCCCCCATCAATTACAAAGGAAGTGCATTAGGAAAGGGATGTCTAAATGCTATGACCAGGAGGAACGATTACAGCAGGCAAAAGCTGTTACAATGTACATATGGGCTCCTGACTATTGTTCCGAGGCGGACTCGGAAAATGATGAACCTACCCTACATTAATGTGGTCCACAAAGCACACAGCTGCTACACTATCTTTATTCCACTGAGACTAAAGCAAACACATTATTCTTATTAACAGGCTGTTGCTGTTTATGGGCACAGCAGCGTGGATGATTCAGCAGGTCTGTGTGTCTACGTGTTACGACTGCCACAATTCTCCTGTATACTTTCCCCTAGCTGTCAAGTGTCCCCAAAAGACCAGGTGAGAAGTGAGGGACTGCACTCGCTCCGGGCTTGCCGCACCTTGATAATGGAGTGAGGGCTGAAGCGATTAGCACAGTAACAGCTTCACACAAGTGGGAGGAGGGGTCTCAGAGAGGCTGAGAGACTGATAGGAGCAGGACATGACCCTCCCCAAAAAACACAATTCACAGCCCGCCTGCTGGTGGTGCTGTGCAAGGGGGCAGGTTTAGTTGAGCTGGGGTTGTTGGCCTCCTCGTCACACACTTACAATTTCCTGGATTCTGATACATTTTTATTTAAATGTGCTCCTTTTCTTTATACATTTATGGTGGAAATGTCTTTATTTATTTACAACACTTTACCAGTGTCAACTAACTTGACATTTGATATTGTTAATAAAAAACAACATTGGAAATGTCAAGGCTGCTCACTAGCTGTTAGCTAATGTTTGGTTTGGCAAACGCTAGCTAAAGCTAGGTCATTTCAGCTAGTTATCTGAACTGTACAAAAGTTAGAAACTAGTTAACATTATCATGTATCAGTAGACACTTGACACAATCGTATTTAGAAACCCTAAAGGTAAAAACAAGTTAAGTGCATTGGGTTAAACAGCTGGTTAGATGGTATAGTCCACTTTAGGAGTGTCTGAAATCATTGGGAAACATAAAGTTACAGTTAAGAGGATTTTATAAATGTCTCTGAACCCCCTGAACCTGTTATTTCTACCTCTTTTGAGGAGAAGTGGGTTGTCTTTCATATTTCTTCGAGGGGGACAAATTTACCTCCTCTAAATATTGAAGGGGGGACACCCCCCCTGAAATCTACACATATGGTCATGGCACCCTGACACCTTCTGAAGGACTTGGTGTCCTCAGACTGGGAGGAGAAGTTGTCTCTTAAGAGTCAGAACTTTTTGTTAGAACAGCGCGGCTCTATTTTAAATGCAAACAACCAGAGCAATTGCTGCCTCGGAGCAGCTATTACCTGTAATGTACAAGCAGCAGGCGGGCCATAGCACACCACGCACCAAAAGGGCCGTTGAAGTGGCATATAAACACATGGGTGTTGTGACTAATCATTATCTCCTCATTGTCACTGTCGCATGGCTCCCCGCTAGCCATTTAACAGCTGTGTCAATCACCGTGACACGCGATGAAAATGGCTCGTCCGATGAAGAGAAACGTGACATTGTGAACCAGGAGGTGTTTAGTGGCAGATATTTATGGCGCCATAAATCCAGTTGATGTTCTCTTTAAATTCAAGATGTGTTTTCTGAGTACAGTAATAACTTGTTTTTATTTTGATAGTCTCTCTGCAGTTTGATAAAACTATGTAACTATGTTACTGTTGCTATCTCACTTCTTTACGAAGTATTTTTTGGAACCAACCAAACCCTTTTGAATCTATCATGCCTTTGTTGCCAAAACTGAGACAGGACAGAAAAAGTAGCTGTTTTTTAAGCCAAATAACTAAAGATAATCCTGATATATGAGTCTCCAGGCTATAATTGTGGAAAAAATATGTATTTTTTTTTAAGATAGTCAATATTTATCTTGACATTCAAGGGAAGCAATTACAGCTATCAATTTCCAACAGCACTTCTCCAAGACGGCAATTTGACTATTGTAGCTTCCCCGCTGGTAACAATGTATTCTGAAGGAGAATATAAAGAGACGAATACTAGCAAATTCAAAAAAAAAGATTTTCAAATAAAATTGTGAGAAACGTTTCCCTTAGAAAGTCATGTATTCAACACTCCTAAGGATCCCTGAAATCAAACATAACCAACTTAAACGACACAAATGCCTGTTGTGACACTTTCAAATGTAGTGATTTACTCAGCTGAATGAAAAGGCCTTCAATGGGCTCAGCTGTGGCTCAGGAGGTAGGGCGGTCAACCCACTCATCACAGGTTGGCAGTTTGATCCCCACCTTCTGCCACATGTCAAATTGTCCACAGGGTGTGAAACTTAACCCCGAAATGCTCCCAATTGTTGACCAGCACTCTGCGTTGTAGCCTGCTGGTTATTATGAGTGTGTGTCATGAATGAGTGGCAATTTGAGTCTGAGGATTCGGACAAAAGCGCTATACGAATGTAATCCATTTACCATAGAGGCCTTTGTTCAAGTAATCACGGATGACATAATTATTCATAGCAAAGTATTCTCTGCTTTACTGGCATTATTTGCATACCTGGAATAAACTTGTACCTTTGACAATATTGATGTTACTACTTTAAAGCCACAAACAACAGAGCCCAGGGATTCTTTGCTGGCAGCTGTAGGCTCGAGAGAAACTTTTCAAATGCAAATATCTGCTCAAGATGACCTCCATGCTTAGACAAAACTTTGAAATTGAAAGTGCAGCATTTCCTCCTTATCGCCACTTGACTAACTTGACTTAAGTTATATACTGTTAAGTTATATGTCCCTGCATCCATTCGAGCTATCAATGCGGCCAGCAGCAGGTAAATGTTGCTGACGCTGATATGATTTTTGTGATGTTGTTGATTTTTATTTTTTATTATGACTTTTATATCTTGGCACTTTATTTTTAAGCACTTTATGTCTCCTCAGGTTTGTGTACATACTGTTGTGTCCATTGCTGTCTTGTATTGTCGTGTGTTTTTAGCCACTACATCATATGTTTTAAACAAAATTGCCCTCTTGGGACATTAATAAAAACCTTGAACCTTGATATAATGTAGCACTGTTACATAGGTTGAATTATCTATCAAAAGACTATAGGAGACTAGTAGTAATAGTGTTAAACAGAGATACGGTGCCTAGTAGTTAGCAGCCTCATTCTTTGACTGCAATGGATGGGTGCAGCTTTTGATGAGCTATGTGTCTCCTATCCTGAGAGACCCTGCTGACTGTACTGTTCAACACTGTGCCGAAGCTCAAAGCGCGCTAACATCTGAAACAGCTCTGTGCCGAGACACTGTTCAGCTAACTGTCAGTGTGCCATGTCTTCCTTTGCCTACAATCCCCTTAGGATGGGATGAAAAAGGGGGACGTTGTCAAGGGGAGGGGAGATTGTAACATACGATTCAAAGTCTTTCAACGCCTTTTCCCCCCGACAAAGAAAGAGCAAAAAAAAAAAAACATGAACTTTCAATTCCACTGGGCTGCATTCAGATTTGAGTCCATTGTGTAAACTGATTGGGATTATTTGACCACTGTCACCCACCTGCCACTGCTTTTCTCAACCCTGAACTGTATGAAATATGTGTTTACTTTCTGTAATTACTTGTGGTAAGGGACTGCATATCTGGACGCTATGCAAATAACAAATGTTCCCCGTTTGGAGGGACACAAGGTAGAGCACATCAGTATGATACCGATGTCCTGTACAAAGTGAACTGCCTGAAAGGAAACTTTTTAGCCCTGCTAGGAAGATGGATGGCTCCATGGCCCCAGCGCGCCCAAAAGAAGATACTTATTTAAAACTATATTCCTGTCCTCACTTCACCCGCAAGGTCTATATTTGACAGCAGCCTGGCACATGCCTCGCCAGCATTTCGGACCCATTAGGAGGATTGGTGCAATTGTATTACAACTCAGCATGATGATCAGATTAAAAACTCAAAATAATGACAAACATTGGGTTGCTAATAGGAACAAACTAAGACCCAGTTTATGAGCCATTTTCTACACTTTATGCAAGACATTTTTCTGGACACCCATCGCACTTTGCTCGGGGACCTTTTCCAAATCGCCGGCACATTCCCATTCTCTCTCCCTCTATCTCATACTGACTCTGCTCCTGTCAGCCATGAATAATTGATAATCCCAATGAGAACTTGGGCTTGAGGAGTTTGAGTGCTCTCTGTATCTGTCTCATAATGATTAGTGAGAGGGTCACACTGGCGAAGCCCGCACAGTCGCCGGCATCCGCCCTTAATCCCTCCCTTAATCCCTCAAAACAATGGGCTCCTCGGCGCAGGGGACTGTGACAGATTTTTATCATCCCGCTCAGAGGGGATCAGCGTGCCTTCACACTGCCAACACAACAATGATAGCGGGTTTTAGAACTGCCTTGCCTTCTTCAGAGTGCCAAGCCCCCCAACCTTAACTCATGACACGAACCACGGAAAGGTCACACAGGTAATGATATTGCAGGCGAGAATGAAGGCTCTATCAAAGGTAGTGTTAGGTATGGATTGTGTATGGCTCACTGCTCAGTGTGATTTGTGTTTCAGGGGGTTCAAATGTTTAACTGCCAGCCACCCTCTCATCGGTGTTTCATATGGAGGGATCAGGGCTGGCTTGTTGTCTGTATAGCCAGAAGGGCTGGCTTTGGTCTTTGGACCGTAACCAAAGAGCTGAGGTGATTCAGACAAGAGCGAGGAAGACAGAAAACAAAACACAAAAGAACTGGATGACCTTTTCTACATGGCTTTTAGTAATTTGGGGATCATACATTCTGACATTTAAATCCTACATATGGTGGGCTGATTGCAGCGTGATATGATCCAATGTGTTTGAATTTGACTTACAATTTAAGGCGACAAATAATTACATTCCTGGCAGTGTAGAGAAGGTTCTGATTCCTTAAAACAATGTGCCTTCTTCAGACAGCGAGCATGTGTTGCTTCCGGCTACTTCTGATCCTACCAGCCTGTATACACCAGGCTTCTGATATCCACCATCCACCCAGTATAATCTCATTATGCAGCTAAATAGAATGGGTTGTAACTTCAAATAGAGGGAATTGGCTAGCTATATGGCACAATTGACGAAGAAAGTTCTGCTTACTAGTATCTTCACATTGTTTTTTTAATGAACCAGACTGGATAAGCAGACTTGGAAGTTGATTGTTGTTCCAATAACGTTTCTCAGCATTGATCTGTCTGTTCTCTGCTGAAGAAGAGCTGTGTATTTCATTGAAGACACAATCCATTCAGCATAGCAGCCAGCAGCTAAAAGGAAAAGATGGAAATACAATGAACAATTTCAAACCTATTTATTGCCTTTATAATATACAATTCAATGTATTCAGTCTACTGCACATAGAGTAAATAATGTTCCACATATAGCACATTTCAATTTATTTACTTTTTTTTATTTTAATGTCGTATACCGTTTTGTTTTGCCTTACCTTTTGAACCATTTAGAATTACTTTTTTGTAAATATAACATATCTTATTTGACCAAATCTTATCCTTTGTTCTTATTGCACCGTGGGTTACAGACAAACAATATTTCGATTACTCTGTATGTCTGGCACACATTTTAAAATTGACAATACAGCTGACTTTGAACAATACCTAAAGACATCATTAAATTAGACTTTCTCAAGTTACCATGGTCTCAGTGTCTTAACTTGTAACGGATGACACAAGAATCCAAAAAGCTCTTGGAGGCTTAATTGTGATATGGCTACATAAATAAGACAACCTTCCTTGATTTGACAGGTGCTAGCTAATGATAGCAGACAACCCAGCAGGCAAAACTAGATTTTTTTTCTTAAAACAGAGATGAGGATGTGTTAAAAACAAAATCCTGTCTAGTTGGAAAATAAACTGTGGTATAGTGTAATGGTGTCTGATTAGCATTCAAATGGATGAATTCTTGGATGTTTTTTTTTTCTTCCTTGACTTTAGTTAATCATCTTTATTACCTGTAGCAGCAACCACACAGAGGCATTTTTTATCTATTTAATATATATAGATATTTGTTAACACAGCGCTGTTTTCAGTCTGAACACCCGCTAACGATGCAACTGACCCGCGACTAAAAGAGTGAGATGAGCCGGGTGAAAATTAAATCAGTGTACAAAAAAAAAAAAACCCTCAAATGTACGGCATTCGCACGCTCTCGACAATTATTGTGCTTCGTGAAATAATTCCCCCTTTTCCAAACGCGGAGTCACCCAGACGTGTCAGTGGAGGCATTCATGCAGAGTTTACAAAGTCATTGTGATTACTTCCAACATGCCTAAATTATACAGCACCTATTGCCAGGCCTTTTGACCCACCAGGAGACACACTGTGAATACTCTAACACGGTGTTTCAAATTCTGAACAGCTTCCACCCTTGAGCATTATGTTAATCTTTTCAACTATAGCAAATATAGCCAAAAAATGGTCTATCACACACGCAAAGGGAAAAAAGGTTTCTGTATCCAAAAATGTAACATGCAAGACCACACATACAAAAGCGATGGATGCATGCTTAAGGAAAAGCCGTTATTACTTGGCATTTGGGGGGTGAGATCAATCAGAGCCAGCTATTCTAAGCACTGTGATGGTACATAACCGCTCTGCCAGAGAGAGCTGATTTAATAGAGCATGGTCTGATAAAGTCCCTGCAGAGATCACTTCATGGCCAATAGGTTGTGCAGGCAGCTAATTGGTCAAAAAATTAAAACCTCTCCCAGGAATTGGATCCAATGTTATCACAGTGATTCTGGCACACTATTAATGAGTTGCATTGGCTCCTTTTAGCCCTCTAACTATATTTCCCGCACAGGCTCAGTGCATGGGGGACTTGTTCTTGGGCTATAATTATGGTGATGATGACCAAATGTTTACCTTATAAGCACAGTGGGTACACTGGAGGATTGCTGCAAACTCCGTACAGTTGTAATAACAGTGGAGAGTAATGATGCAGGCGCCCGGGCTCAGCTGCTCGCTTATTCCACCCCATCCAACATCCAACACTTTTATTGATCCACATACACCTGGTACCTATATATGTATTTATAATAATAATACTAATAAAAAAAACTAGGGGGACATACTTTTCTCATCCAATTGGTTTTAGGTTCAGTAGGGCACCCAATATTTAGTGTTTTTACTGGACATGAAAGTGCTAAAAGGATTTAAAGCCTTAACCCTGTCAAGGTGGCCTTACATATTGAGCCACAGTGCCAGAACATTACTTTGATATTCAGGTACAATGTTTGTGCAGGGTAAGGCTCCAAAGCTAATGGTATTAAAGGTCACCTATTATGCAAAAGGCACCTTTCATGGTTGTTCCAACATTAATATGGGCACCCCAGTGTGACTAGAGACTCCCAAAGAATGAGGCTGAAAAGAGTATAGATTCAAAAAACTTGATTTAAAAATGCATCCCTAGCGGACAAACACTCTGATAGTATTGCTTCTGATCTGGAGGATATTTGAAAGACAAAATTGCTGATGTGGACTGAGAAATAATGTGCATGGCCCAAGTGCATCTGTCCATGCATAATATATCCTCCACTTCAACAAGCCACACATCTGTAACACCCACACCCCATTTTCACGCTCTCCTGGCCAGTGCCGAGTATCCATCCGCACAATATCAGCTTCATCCGCCTCTCCCTCCTGTCAACACATCAACACATCATCTCTCTCTCTCCTCTCTCTCTGTCTTTATGTCTCCATCCCTCTACCCCCCCTCTCTCTCCCTGTGCCCACCATGGCGTGACAGGTGACTGGCGACAGCGCTAACAATAGCGGGTGCTGCAAGCCCCCCCCCCCCCACCCCTCCGCTCGGCGAAGCACGAGCCGCATGATGAATTACCCTCATCAGTTTGTTTTGCCAACAGCCCACGCAGGTCACCGCCAAGGCCGGTCGTGACATTTTGTTGCGTACTGTATATGCAAATACCTGCCAATCAATTAGCACGCCGCTCCCCCTCCCCCCACGCCCCGCTCCCTTGTGCTGCCCATTGTGATTAAAATGAATTGATTGTGGGCTAAAATCAACACCTGTCAAACTGCCAAATGCACAGGGGTCACCGGGACGCCACGGAAAAAAATTCTGCAATGTCGCCTCTTCTTCACTCACTTCATTCTACTACTAGTCTTTATCGCATGCCTCATACTGTAACTACGGGCATGCAATCACAGTGATTTTTTTGCTGAAAAGGAGAAAACTGCAATGTAAACACAGAGCGAGTAATACATTTGAGAGGGGGCTGTCACAGACCTTTTTTTTTTTTTTTAACCGAAGATCAGGTTGATATGCGGTGGGGGAAAGCAAAGGTGGCAGCAATATTGTGAGCAGCCCCAAGGCGTTAGGTTTATCTCAGCAGACTCATGCGAGTTATGTATGCGTGGGTGTGCGTCACTTCACGTGTGTCACTGCCGGAGAAGAAAAGGGTACATGCATTTCTCAGGGTTGTTAGTTAGTTGTTAGCTGATAGGCAAGACTTTGGGCTTCGCAAGGAGTCAAGAGGAAAAAATAACAACCAGTTTTTTTAATTTAGCACGAAGGGGCTTAAAAGGCGGGGTAAACAACTCGCTGATGGTTTACGGAGAGATTGATTAACGGAAGCACTTATCATTCAAAACCATGCCTGCTTACATAAACAATGTTTGCACAGGAAGAGTGGAGAGCGAGGTAATACAGGGTGCAATTCTAAAATGACAGCCTTCTTTAAAACTGCTATTTTACTGTGAATTCGGAGTGATTTAATCAATTTTTTTCTCCACATACTGCTTCCTCATAGTTGCTTAACAACACAAGGGCTTTCATGTAATGACAGTGAAGGTCTCCCTCTGTTAATAATGCTTTTAAGAACAATGCTTTAAATAGAAACCTTCAAACACACAAATCAACCATCTTTACCACATCTAATGGACATAGTCTGTTAACACGCAATCCTAAATGAGTGTCGTTTTTTTGAAAAACTCACAAGTGAAAATACTATTCAGACACACGCTTTCATTGCTTGTCAGTGCCTATTTTATTTTATGTTTTAACCTTTATTTATACAGGTACATCCCATTGAGTCCGAAGACTCTTTTGCAAGGGAGACCTGTTCCCATTTACACGTTACCATTCACACACACATTCATACACCGATAGCCATGACACAGGTGGCAGGGCGGGGATCGAACCTCCAACCCTTTGATCGTCGGCCAACCCGCTCTACCAACTGAGACACACAGTGCGTTTCCATGGCACAACTAGATTAGATTATCACATATATCGAACTAGACACTCGAACGGACCGTGTCACTTGTCTGAGTTTACATGGCCTTTCAGATATCGGATAAATGTCCAATGCATGGCTGTCTCCACTATGCTAGGTGGCGCTGTAGCCCTTTCAACCATGCTTTCAACAAGTGTTGAAAGAGCCACGTCCGGTTCTCTTCCGTCAATAACCCATGGTGTAGCCTATCACGCGCAGGCACACAAGCACAGAACGAGAAGTCCGATAAGCGATGTCCGATCCCTGTATACATGCAGAGAGAATGCCGACAACGAACGACTTATCTAGGTGTTCTTATCCGACATCTCTTGTCCGTTATTGTGCCGATTTGTGTGCGAAGTAGATCGGATAAAGGTGTTTACATGCAGTTTAAAAGTCCTGTTGAAGTCTTATTCGTTTAGTTACCCGATTATGAGTCTGCATGTAAACGCACTGACAGTCTTAGTTTAAGGGTGTAGTTATAGTCACCACTGTATAGATGCTAAATCCTCTTGCCCTATTTACCTGAAAGGTTCATACGCCTCTTAGTTGATTATGGTTTGTTCAGTTTAGTCTCTCAACGATGGATTATTGTTGGAGGGGCATTTTTAATGAAAAGGGTCAATTATTTTAGATGAACACATTGCACACATTCGTTAATAGGAAATGTAAACCTCTGCATCACTGTCATCCTCTTCAGTCAACTGGGACATTAAACTTGTCAATCTTGTTTGATTAAAGGTACAGCACTTCCTATTATTTTCTATAATCGCTCTTAAAGCCCCTGGAATCATGGTCTAAAATAGTAAAAAATCAATGTATGATATTAAACTGGGGTGTCTCAATAAGCTTTTACAAAAATCTGATTGAAAATAAATGTTCATAAATATCATAAAACGTTGTTGACATGACAGTGTGGGTGTGGCCATATCAGTACAGTCTCATTGCTTTTATTGTGGTACAAAATACATGTATAGTTTAATAAGAACCAGAGCATAGCCCGCCTCATCTGAACCGAATATCTGTAAAGTTGATCAAACTTAAATGACAGTATCTTTAATTTGCATTGATAAGTATGCCTAACTCTTTTCATATCATGCAACTCCCCAAATAACATAGTAAGAAGGATTTTGTGGATTTAAAAATCTAGCGCCACCTCCCAACAATATTCCCTCCATTGTGCTATTTGTCATGTCTAACTTTATTACAGATATGGCCGGTGTTGTCCTTGGACTGGTTTTCACTTATATTGCTGGTTCTGTCACATCCGCCATCTGCTGTGTAAAATCTAAATGTCATTAAGGCGGACAGACCTCCAGCCACAGTGAAAGCTCTGCCACTCGCTCGCAGCACTGTATTCAACAGCAGTTGGACAACCCTTTGAGATCACGCGCCTCTGCCAAACATTTCTTATTAGACCCCTCAAGGCTTTAAAAAAAAAGGCTTCAGTCGTCGCGGTTAAACAAACAATTTAAATGTGCATGGATCAAAACTAATCACGAGATGGGAATCCAATGGAAAGCAAAAATGTCAATCAGCCGTGATCCTCCTCTTATTAATCCTATCTTTGGCACATAATCCTTGAAGAGTTGAACACATATTTTAACAAACTGTATTTGACTTTGATTATAAAACAGTTGAGGCTAAAACTCAAGCTAAAACTAAGAGTTGTGGAGAGACGGTGAGAAAAAAAGGGACTGATCCCTGTGTTGCAAACTGTTCCTAGAAAAATCTTGAATATTTTTGACTTTGTCTGCAGGTGTATGTACCCATCTAATATGTAAAGCAAATTTTAGACAAGGCCTCTGTATATGCGAGCAAAGAGGTGACTCACTAATGAGCGAAGGTTAACGCCATCAAAAGTTGCAGAAGTTGAAGTAGTGAGAGCTTGAATGAACGGTACGGTTTGACAGGAATGGGCCTGAATCATTGTGGCTTAAAAACGTGTCTTTTCACTCACTCGCTCGCTCCGTGCGTTTATTTGTGTTGAGCTAATCCGAATGTTTGTGCATTCACTGTGTGTGTTTGCTCGGGCAATCCTCTGTGGGGTGTGTTTCCATCGTGTTGGGATGAACGCCTTCACCGTCCGTAGTGCATAAGCATGCATAATTCATAGGCCCTGCATTGAGCCATAATCTTTGCTCGGTGCACTAATGAAAGCTGCAGCGCTGCATTTTCACTTCATGTAAGTCAGGCGGACTAGATAATGTGGCGAGAGAGAGAGAGTGAGAGAGAGAGAGAACATCGCATCATGAATGGGTACACTGACTTCACCACTCCTGTCTGTCGTTGCCGTTATTTTTCTTTCCCCGCCTTTCCGAACACATTGCAGCTGCCTTAATCCAACAGTCCATCAAATGTCACTGGAGGTCGACGATACAACACGCCACACTTTTATAGGTTTCAAAAGCTGGGAGAGGGAACAGACAATGCTTTACTTTAAAAGGTGCACTATGCAGTTTCAAGGGTAAGGGGGATTTGTTTACATGTGCAGAGCCTGCAGTTAGTTAACAAAACATATTCACTCAACATATAATTCTTAGTATTGAATAATGATAATATCATGAATGAAACAAAATTATTGTGAGGCACCTGGAACCAAACAGAAGAGTAGAATATCTTTGTGAAGGAAACTGTGGGCCCTGCTGCTGTAACCAACAACAGTGAAACAGTAACTTTCACAGGTATCTTTTTCTAACTTCAAAACAGTGTTCCAGGGATCCAATTTTCCCGTGAGGAAAGTTTGTACATTAAGTTATGAGAACATATCTTCGAAAACATTCACTTCTCTGACACACCCAAAGTTACATAGTGCACCTTAAAAGAAGAAGGAACAAATAGGAAGGAGGAGGCGTGTGCCGCCAGGGAGAGGAGTGTAGTAATGAATTGGGCTGCTGATATAATGAACTGGGCTCCTGCAGCTTTAGAAGGAGCTCCAGCTGACAGCAGGTATAGGGCTTTTCTTTTAGCTCAACAGCAGCACTTTCTTATCATTCCCCATCCCAGAAATTGTAAATTTGGCCAATGGAGCTAGAGTCTCTCACCCCCTGTCCTCTATTTAAGAAGAATGTCTTGATGTTTATGTGATGGAATAATGTGCATTAGGCCAGGGCGGCACATCATTCGCTATCCTCTCTCTCTCTCTCTCTCTTCCATCCTATTTCCCTCCCATTGCCCATCAATTCCACGGGCTTGGCTCATTGAGTGCAGTGGGGTGAGACGGCCGCGCATGGTCGCGCTCAATAGCACCAATGCCGCTCAGCACGGGGATATTAGTGTACTCTGCCAGACGCTTTGGATACAGTCCTCTGACCTCACTTGTAAAGAATCAGTTTGCTATCTGTCAGCTCCCTCCGCCATGTTTTTTTTTTTGTGTCCAGAGGTGTCCAAGGCAAGGGGTTTACGTCTACAGGCCTGTAAGTGTCTGATAAACGCTGACAGCAAAGAGGACAGTGGAATCATTGAGTGGAAACGGGGAAATAAATGACAGTGAGGGACAGTTTTGTATAGGTCGACCAGCGCTGTAATCCGAAGATAGTGTAGACGAGCAAGACGCTTGGCAGCTTTTCTTTAAAGGTGATGTGAGGAACTTTTAAGTATTTCTGAAACAGTCAAATTTTTCCCTCTGATGATCATAAATGACATGTAACAGCAAACGAGACCGTCAGTGCATAGAATGCTGTTTTCATATTGTTTTTCGTGATGCCTTTCTCATGGGTACCCTCACCCTGGAACTACAGCTGGCGTAGTAAAAACACAACCTCTTTTGTCCAAAGGGGGTCAAGAATTAACATCAAATTGAAAGTTATTCGGAGCACTTTTAATAAAAAACAGAAGGATACTTTGCACAACAGTAACTTAAAGGTGCACTATTACAATACATTTTCTCTACATGTATGGAAGAATTCTATCATCATAAATCGAAACTAAATTATTTTGAGTATCTCAAACCAAATATCAGAAAAGTATGTGTTTGTAAACACAATTTAGGGCCCTGCTGCTGCAAACAACAACAGTGAAACAGTAACTTTTCAGGTTGCTTTCAAACTTCAAACAGTGTTTCCAGGGATCCAATTTCCTATACATCAGGTCGGCAATCAGGCCACGCCCCCTTTGGGGGGAAAACAAACCGAACGTGCAAAATTGACTATAATGCAAAATTGCGGTCCAAAACAGCACAAAAAGAAAACGATCAGAGGTAAATAAGTTAAAATTTGACCGACCGACACAATGTCAAGATCCTTTACAACAACTCTGCAGGCTGGATAACGTTAAAGACACTTATAAATGATTAATTTGATCAATCTAAAACCATGTCTTTTTAGTCTCTCAGCATCAAGCTGGCGCAATGATCCGACCCATTGGCCAGAGATATCATGCCCTGATATATATCTTCACCTCACCGAGTCTCTATGTAAGCTGATTACACGTGAAATAATTGTTATTTTAAGTTTTGTTGTCTGTAATAATGCTTACTATGTTAATATTATAGCGCTATGCCTTGACTAGACTGTACCAACTGTTCTAACGGCTCATTACGATAGCAAACTCCCACTGAAATGCAGAGCACGGGGGAAGCCGGGAGCTTCCTGCTGTCATACAGACTTTATTTAGGGGAATTTTTGGGGGCATGGCGAAGGAATAAAACCATGATGTTTGTTTTTTACCATGTAAACCACACAACAGCTCAGGACATTGCAGATTTTAGCTATAACGGCTTATTTTGAATGATCGCGCTGTCTATGTCTATGGAGTAAGCCGTGTTGTTTTCCCCCCAAAGGGGGCGTGGTCACGAGAGTTCCGTCCAGATGACGTATTGCCGACCTGATGTATGAGTAGTTTGTTTATTCGGTAGCCTACAGTTTATCTAATAACAATAAAATGACAGTTGTATATTTAATTTTCACCACATTCAAATTCAAATAGGGTTGGATAGATTCAAATACGGTTGGATAGACACTCCAGAATCTATTTAAAAAATGCCAGTCTAGAAAATGCATCCGATGAACCTAGAGATAGAAAAATACGAACCCAGAGCTAGATAAACAGCTTGTTCTGTTATACTCATTACATTTGTTCCCTACACCGTCTTATTCCAGCATCCCTTCCCTGATTGACTTTTTCTATTTACAGGATTAAGCAAAAGGGACTCTGTTGTGTTAGATAATTTCAGGGATGAATGTTCGTAAATCCAAACAGCAATTCTCCCCCCCCCCCTCGGGAGACCGAAATATGAATCAGTAAGAATAGCTGGAGGGCGTGCTTGTGCCTCCACATTAGTCTCACCGCGGGCTTCACATGGCTGGTGCTGATGCCACCGAAAAGAAAAGTATGCATGTGTTTGTGTTAAAAAAAAACAGGAGCGCGGTATTGATTTTAACCAGAGCAAAGCAGCACATTTCGGCTTTCGTTTCAAATTTTAAACCTTAAAAAAAAAAATCTTACTTTTCTTTACCCTTATGCCTATTTGACTGTGGGAGATTGGCCTCATTATAACAAGCGGCGACTTTAAAAGGCTCGCCTAACACCTCGCCACCTGACGTTCCCTCATGGGTGGTTCATGTCAATCGCCGTACCGTCTATAAGGTAGGCAGACTTCTGAGGCAGGGTTCCTTCTGTCCGTCGCCCACGATGAGCTCATGCATTATTCTAAGGCAAATTCCCCTATTCCATTTGAAGAGAAGGGAGGGATGCCTTGAAAACATGAGAAAAAGGCAGCTCATGAACAGACTCTGGCAGACTTGAATTGACTGACGAATGAATGCTGAATTCTCCACTTCTCTACAAGTCTGTATTGTCCTTTATTGCTCTGTTCCTCCCACTGCATTTGCCTTTATTTCTTCCTCACAGCTTAACCTACAGTATGACATCATGTATGAAAAGCAGAACCACAGCATATTTCTTTCTATGATAATAATTTTTTCAACGGAACGTGTGTTATGGCATGCTGCATTCACATCCACACTTCTGTTCAAATCAGTGAATAGCTCCACACAATCTGCTACCTGTCTGTACTGTGTTAGCGCTGGAAGATACATTTGGTGTTAATACACAGCCTAGGCTCTGTAAACTGGTATGTAAACAAAGGGGATGCACAGTTGCTAGCAACAGCCTATGCATTTCTTTTTAGGGCAGTGCTTACAGGTAGCAGATCATGAGGAGATAATCACTGATTTTGACTAAAGTGACTTTGGCAAGAAGCATTCTCCAGAATCACTTGTCAAAATGATCATTCATGGCCTGTGATACAGTCACATCCTCTCCTACAAGAATATCTCCTCAGAGCAACAAAGAATAAAGATTGCAGTACACACTGCTGAGTCACAGCCTAGAAGGAAAGCTGTTTTTTTTCACGTCCTTTTATGTATAAATCTTTTGAAAGCGACGCAGGGTTTTGAGAAGCACATCTGTCTCTCTGTTGGCACAACCCCATGAGACAAACGACTTTCCATAAATTGTTGCTAATCACTTTTGTCATTTTGCCCTTAAACACCGTAGACTGAAATATTACAATATTTAACTTGAAGGGCTTAGTCAACATTTTAGGAAAATATAATTATTCACTTAGTTGTTGGGGGCTACATGGGAAATTCTAAGTCATTCGGTTTAATCCGTACAAACTGCCATAGCATTAACAACACAAGTTGTTGGTTTACGTACTCTTGAAGAAGGGCGTGTTGCTTTACAATGACAAGACTATAAATATAATTTCAACTCTTTAATACATAATGTGCATATTGAAAATTAAATTGCAGATGAAATTTTACAGCAATATTATGTTAGATTTAGGAGGGCTGGGAGGCTGCTTTTTCTTGCGCCTAAGCTCATCTAAGCTAACAGTCTCCTCGTTGGAACTACCAAACTAACTATCATATCAAATTATTCTGTAACTGTTAGCCCGAAAGATAAAAAAAAAAAAAAAAAAAAAAACAATGGAGACACTTAGCATGGCCCTGATTTATCTTACATTTCCATTTGACATCTCATGATACAGATGTTGTGTTTTTTGAAGCATTTCCTTTAAGTTTCTTCGCTCTTTAAAGTGTTTTCTTCTTCTTGTGGAGCCGCCACCAGCCATTTTAGGCCAAGTATTCTGAGCTGCACACACACACACACACAGAACCTGACCTGATCACGGTGACCCACTGGTTCCTCTGCCTCTGCGAGCGCTTTGCGGGATACTTAGGTCCCTGCAGCAGCTGTGCTCCAATTAGAGAGGCCTGACTTATGTGGCCTGTATTAGCATTTCATTTAGGCTCCCCTGCTCCTCACCTGGACTCCCGCGGTGTGGTGGTCCGCCCGCTAAAAAACTGTCACCGGCTTTGGACTAGCTTTGGCTACCAGACTGCCCACCAATCCCACTAATTGACTCCTGATCTCCCCACAGCGCACAGGTGAGCCCACATCGCATTAGCCTCGGATTTAACGCACGATATGGAAGTAGAATATATCATCTTAAAACACCCCCCGGGTCTGCTGCTCAAGTCTATTGGCTAGGAGAGAAGTGACCAGAACCGCTGAAAATGAAAAACAAAGACGCTAAGGAGAACTTGGTTGGTGGCAATTTATGACATAAATTTGCAGAGCTTTTTGATTATCAAACTATCATACCTATCTCTCCAAAGACGTGGGGTCTTAATGGCAGAATGCGTAATGCTTTTATAGTAGCCAGGGTGTGGCTCAAAATATTATTTTCAAAATCACCTAATACAGGTTTTTTTCTACCTCAGTGTGAACGTAAAGGGTGTCGTGATGGTGGCTGGGACTACAGTGGGGGTGCCCTTCAGAGAAAGAGATTCCTCTAATCACTGTTGGCCCTGGGATACGGGGCTGTAGGGGGGCCAGGGGCTGCAAGTCTTATCTCTCGCAAGCATGCCACACATTGACTCACATAAACACGGAACACACACGAGTACATACAGTTACATGTACATGTGAACGCTCCAGGATGCACACATACATAGGATGAAATCAAGTGCAGTCCCTCCGCAGCATAAGAATTCAAAGGCAGCCAGGATACATATAAAGAGAAGCCTTTTGTTGTGTGTGTATGCACTGAATTATCGCAAATATTCAAATAACATGATACGCTTTTTGATACAAACAATTGCGAAAGGATCGATATCTATGTTTATTTCCCAGACTGCCGTGGGATATCTGACAACTTTTAAAAGATCTTGAAAAAATTATATATACTTGTATAATAACAAGGCACAAGATGACTTCATTTTCAGTTATGGAAGTTATTGAATAACAGAGGGGAAGTTCAAAGCATTGGGCCATTGGGTATTCAGACATACAAACATTTTCTGTTCTTTAATTAGTGGGGTTCATTTTAAGGGGACCATCAACCGTCATCTCTCAAGACAATTGGTTTTATTTTTCGATATGTGATGACATCAGTGGTAATGTTTTAGAAGCATTAGAAGGACAACGACCTTACTGGTGGTTCTGTGTGTGTTAGCGCATTTTCTATACTCCAAACCTAGAACCTTATTTTCTCTCAGTATAAGTCAAACATATCTGGGAACGCGGCAATCATATTTCACTCTGTATCAAAAAGGAATCAACTCGCTTCAAGACGTTAATAGAATATGTAGACTTTGACTTGCCCTTAAAGTCACTAAGTTACAACATACTTTTCAAAACATGCTGTTGTGTTTTTTTGATCCAGGAAGTAGTTGGTTTCCATTTAATATGTTAAAAATATGAATAAATAGCCAACTAGATTAACTACAATGTAATAAAACAATGCTAAATGCCAATCAAGTTGTTTATAATTTCAAAAACGGATCTTGCACACTCACGGACTCATGTCAGACCATAGACGTGGAATGTTCGTATTCATTCTCTGTTCATTGAAATAACGTCAGCAGCTGTGACTTTGCAAACGTGTGAGTTGCTCCCCGAGCTTTTGAAAGCTCCCAGAACAACAGTACATATTTATCACCGCCTTCCGTCTCACAGCAGCAAGCAGCGCTCCCCTTGAAGCTGCCGGCTGTCCAAGTTTTTTTGTTCGCATCCACCAGACACCCCCACTCCCCCCCCCCCCCCCTTGACAAGGAATGGATTGCGGTGCTTTCCCACCCCAGTAAACAGGCTTCCTGCGTGTGAAGGTATAGAGATGGGTTTGATATAGGATGCTGTTTAACCCAGAAACGACGGCGTGGCCCCCGGGACGGCCCATTCCTCACACAGCACATCCATCATGGTGGGGCAATCGAATGAACGGGGATACAGGGCTTCCCCCAGGGGAGGGCTTGAGGAGAAAGAGGGAGAGAGAGAGAGATGTGTGGAGGGAGTGAGACGAGAAAGAGGGTGTCAGATTTCAAGATTTCACTGTGTGCATGTGAGGTGGAGGTATAACAATTAAAAGGGTCCGCCTACCAAATTTTACCCACTTACGGTGTTCCATTTTTTAACTCGCCTCTTTTGTAAGGCTCCATCATGTTCTGTCTCAGCAGAGAGGCGATCCGTAGGGGGAAGCCAGGTGAAGCGTGGCTGGGGAAATCTTCTGTTTAGGGCTTGAAACACAGGATCTAGATTGGTGTAGTCGTGTGCTGGATTGGCGGCGTGTCTGTGAAGGCATCTACTGTGTTTACTAGCTCATTACGATACTGCCAGCTTTTTAGGGGCCACAACAAACCCCCAACGGAACTATATTAAAAAGCAACACACACACAACAGAGCGTTGCCCATCACGGCGTGACAGCCACATACTTATCAAGTCTGCATAGCGTAGATTGACTGGAAGAAGACCATGAGATTCTTTTAAAAGTCCCCTTGAAATGTACTCCTTTGGTGCGAGTAATTGCTAACATTTACTGGCTTCCAGTTTCACTTCATCAGTAGAATCTAGTTAGCCTACTATCCAAGATAGTTGGCATACTTTCTACCTGTAAGCTAGTGACCTTAGCAGGCAGGATTCCACTTTTGTAAATGAAATAGCCTACAAACGGATTAGCACTATGTGTTATCCCACATTTAATTTTTTACAAAATTAGTGGACATTTTCTATGTGGGATAAAACAAGGAAAACCATCAACATTCATTGGCGGTAAGGCCAAGCAATGCCCGCCCTCAAATATCAGTCAAAATCCGTCATTGAAATGCCCCCTATCTCCCCAGAGGCTTGAAGCTTTGACAATGTTCACACAATATGTCCAAAAAGGTTTATTATGTTTTGAAAAACAGCTATAGTATCAAATCACTTGATATTTCCTTTCAAAAAAAGTATTTTGTTATAGATGACTTTAATAACTTCAGTAATTACAATACTTCATTTTATAATCTAATCTTTTCACTCAACAGAAAATGAACACGCCCATTTAATTGGGCGGATGACATCTCACTGTGGCGGGGTAGCGACTGTAATAGCACATTTGATTGGCTGAGACATTAATTATGCACTTGGCTTCCCTTGACCGTCCCCGTGTCCCCCTCGGTCCCGACTCTCCGCTGAGTGCTCATTAGTGAAATGGATTACTAATGGATTATTAATCTAAGAGGAGGAGAGAGTCCGCCGCGACCCAGCTCTGAACACCTGGAGAAAGCACACAGTAAATAGCAGTTTACACACACACACACACAAATAAAACACAAGCTCATCAGCATGTTCACACACACACGCACGCACGTCCACGCTCATCGGGCGTTAGTTACAAGTCTTTTAGGACAAAAATAGCTTTGACCATTTGATTTATTGTTGGCCCAGTAAATATAACGGATACATCTAATTAGCCGTAATTAATTGTTGCACCATGCATCTCTGTTTTTTTTTCTCCAGGTTTTTTTGGCCTCCGAATGCACGGCCTCTGCTACGTCCTCTCTCTCCCCTCCTATCCTTACCACCGGCAAACAAATGGAAGGTGCACACTGAACCACACACACAAGACACACCATAGATCTCTTTCCGTTGCCGAGGCACCATTACGTTTTGCTTTTGTCACCTAATTATTCCTCAGGAGAGGCAATTAGCCACCGCACAGCAGCAGCTCAGGCCTGCATGCACCATTTGAAACATACACACACATGTGTACGCGGCAATGTGCGCAAACGCTGCGGTGCGTGCAAATGCATGCTAATCAACACACACACACACACACACACACACACACTGCACACGGGCTTCACCCATGATGCAAAGCAGCAACACACACACACACACACACACACACACACACACACACACACACACACACACACACACACACACACACACACACACACACACACACACACACACACACACACACACACACACACACACACACACACACACACACACACACACACACACACACACAGGCATAATCACTCCGGAGCTTAGGTCCAGGGAGAGCACAGTGCACTTCACAGATAAAAGAACAAACCAAGGGGTATATATTTAGACAGTTAATTTAATCAGATAAATGTTTTCTTTTTCTTTCTTTTTTTTGTATGCAGAGATAAGACCATAAATATGAATCCATGTACGTATTCTCCATATCAAAGACAAGACTTCAAAAGAAACAGAATGGCTGTGCCTTCGACAGCAGCCTTAGCGTGTCCATTTGGGGTTTGTTCCTTTTTAAAAATAATCACTGGCCTCAGCAAAAGTATCACAAAGGAAAAAGTGAAAAAGGCAACAACAAAAAATAAAAAGACATGAGAAAAAAGTGCAAAAAAGCTTCCGGCTTCTTGTTACCAAAGTTTTTTTCTCCGGTGCCAAATCAGAAAAACAACGTACCGGAAGACCAACGGCACCTTGTTTGTGTTTTTGCCCTGGATATGTCATGTCGTTGTCAGTCGTCTCACAACTGGCCTGGGCTTTATACCGCATAAACACTACAGCGCTTATCAAATCTCCCCAGCTCCCTGCCATGGGATGTCAATGCTAATCGGAGGCCATTTACAAGCTCCAAATGGGACCAAAACAGATCCAGTGACAGAGCGACAGAGTCTTAAGTTTGACTGTGTTCTTCATTAATAATGTAACGTGTGGAATGGAAGCTCTGACAGGCTTCACTGGTATTAAAAATACCTCTGACGATTTTGCTTTCCCGACACTCTTGTTGAGTCCCAGAGTATCATTGTTTGTCCCACTTAGGCGGTGTCGTAATTAATTTATTATGAATGTGTCTACACATGACATTTATTTCCTGAATGATCCCATTACCGAGCAATGGCTCAATCTTCTTGCTTGCTTTTTTTTTTTTTTTTTTTAAGATTGTTACCGTCTCGGGAGCTGATTAATTCAGTCGGCCTTTTCCCCGTGCCTCCAAGAGATACAAGTTTCGGAAGATACGAGAGGATGTCTATCTAGTACAGCTCTCCATTTTCTCTGATTGCTTACAAAGGTCTCTCCCTCTCGCCGCTCGCTATCCCGGCCAAAGATACTTGGCAAAAATAATTTGCCGCGCACACACACACACACACACATTGATGCGGCGCAGGGCGTACTATGCAGCGACAGCCTCCCTGTACACCTAATTTGGCTCCGTTCACACGAGCGAAATACACGCCCCATACACCCCCATACTCTACAACACTGTGCTGATTATAAGAGGGCCCAGTGTTTTAGGGATGCAAGGCAGAGCAGATGAAGAATTTGAATTCCTGGCAGCGCTATCAGTAAAGGTTATTAAGCCGTTGTTGATGCATCCATTTGTCGTGGCCGCATCCAGCAGTGTGTGACATTTATCAAGTATGTCCGGCTAAATGTCACAGGGAGAGGTAGCTCGCTGTCCTGTCCCTAATTAGGAACCCTGAAAGTCACACTGAAAGTCCCCTCTCATCCACTCTTCTACTTTGGGACAACATTGATCTCCTTCTCTTTTCTGTCCTCGCTCTCGCCTCTATTTCCCACAACCCCCCCTTTCTCTTTTTTTTCTTCTTCTCTTGCATACAGCAGCGTAGTGCATGTTAAGCAAAACTTTGGGATTCAACAATTGATTCCGAGATGGGGATAAAGTGCAGACAAATGGGGAGGGATGTAGGCCATCCGTCACGGCCACAGGACTCATTGTTTGCAGATTTTAACCTATGGGAGAGCTCGCTTCTCCCCCAGTGGGCTCCACAAATCATAGGCAGGCAGGCAGGCAGGGGAGTGCATGCAGCACGGTAAGGCAGGCCCTGGCCTGGGAATAGGCTGGAAAGCAGGTCGGAGGCTCAGCTGTATGGTGAACAAAATGCATAGCTTGTACTAACTTGCTCCCTTCTCCCTGCCCACCAGCCCCAGTTTCTACCAGCCAGATGCAAGACATTGATTCCATGCAGATGGTTATGTGTGTTATGAAGTACAAAGAAAAGTGTAAAGAAATGTGCTTACCACAAGTAACATTTAAAATAATCATTCAATTAAATTTGAACAATTTTTTATAATAAATAAAATAAAACTATATGATTTATATGATATGTCAGGCAATCAACATCTGGCACAATTTATCTGAACTAAGATTTAATTTCATCGATTTTAGTAATTTAAACATATAGTACACACGTTGATAACCACTTATTTCACATTAAAAATAATCACTTTATAATTATGTTGCAGCTTATATATTATGATTTTTAAGTAACTTAAACGTTAAGGGAGGAGAAAAGTTTCTTCTTTTTTCTTCCGTAGTTGTAAAGTGCTGCGGGGGCGGGGAGATGATCTAGGAATAGTCTTCTATAAACGAAGGACGAAGCCTCAGCTGTGGAGAACTAAAGTTCCAAACTGTACTACACCCTTTACTTCTCACCGGACCCATTTCCTCTGGACCCTGGATTTACTCTAAAAAAGGTGAAGAAAAGCAAAGAAAAGGGAAAAAATAAATAAAAAATCCCACTTGTGCATTTCGAGTAGGAGAGAGCAGCCTTGGACTGGAGTGTTGTGGGGTTCAGGTGTTCAGCTTGGAGAACACACCTGCCCAGATCCAGTGTTTACCTCTTTCTATTACCTTCCAGTGAAGGCTGGCTTTGGAAAACTAAGCCTCACCATCTATAGTACTGTAATGAAGTTTTGCGCACTTCAACATTTCAAGTGTTAACAGAAACATAAAATAATTTTCTCATTGTGCAAATCAAAAGGGATAGATAGATAGATAGATAGATAGATAGATAGATAGATAGATAGATAGATAGATAGATAGATAGATAGATAGATAGATAGGGCCTCATTAGGGCAACATAAAACACATTTTTGGTTAATAGAAATGGCAGCAAAATATGTTTAACATATTTGGGGTATAATGTGTTAACTAAATGGCCCTGTTTTTGTAACAGCTGTGGGTCATTTAACAATTTTCTTCATTTAACATGCTACCTGGTAATGGTAATAAAAAAAATGTTTTTGAATAAACAAACAAATGTTGCCACAATCCAAATGAGGCCACCTGCTGCACAGCACTTTAAGTCTGACGGTATTTAATTAGCTACTTGTTAAATGTTTGTGCAGTGCAGTAAAATAAAGTTCAAAATTAGCATTTCATTTCCAATGTCTTTGAACTCAAAATATGCAGGAATAAATAAATGAAACAACAGTATTAAATGTCTGTATGTGGAATACTTTTCTAGCTTAGTGGATGAAGAAGTCATTAGATCCTTAACTTTACTTTCTCTTGTGCTACCTCATTAGCCCTCTTCTCTGGGCTTGACTGACATCTCTCTCACCTTTGTGTTAGCACTTTTTTTAGTCGTTATTTTTATTTGGGGCTTTTTAGACCTTTAGGAAGTGACAATAGTAAGGTTACAGGGAAATTAAGGGTGCGTAGAGTTTCGGAGTACTTGAGTAAATGTACTTACCGGTATTAACTTCCCACTACTGTATTAATTAATGTATTCATAATTCAGGATCATTAATAAGGATGTCTTCTGTATCCGTCTGTGACTTAAGAATAATTAATATGAGGATGCTAAAATGTTGCTCATTTGGCTGACTGATGAACTTGGCACAAGGTCCATTTTTAAATACTTTTTCTGTTACATTTAATTACTTGCTTCATTTGGCACAGTCTAGACTTCAATGTGTAACCCATCACAAACATTTGGAGGTCGACAGTTTCATTCACAGCCGCGAGCAAGCAGTCACCACATCCAAAATGGATAATGGGTATTTTTCTGTAAAAAAACGAAATGGGTTATTTTGCTTTGACTAGAAATGGTTTAATGGATCTTAATATCTGTCAATAGTTCAATTTGCTAAAAAATGTGTTAAAGCTCCCATATTATACACTTTTCGGTTCTATTATACACCATATTGTATGGTCTTAGTGGTCCCTAATACGTTTTTCTTCAATTGTTTGCTGAAAAAAACTTTCAGATACTTTATTGTACTATGCTGATGTTCAGCTAATCTCACAATGGCCTATTTTTTAAAAAGAGCTGCAGCTCCCCTCGTAAATATACAATCTTTGAGCTCCCCCCGCCCCCTGTCCGGAAGCGAAGACAGATACGCCTCGCCCTATGTCTGTTTGTAAACAATGATGACGTATAGCCTGTTAGCACAGTTAGGTTTAGCCTACCCATGAGAAGAACCAAGTCTAGTGCTAGTAACGCACTTTGAACAGTTTGACATGACCTATCCTTGTCTACATGAAAGACTATGTTCATACAGATGCACTGACAGCCACACGCTAATGGAAACGGCATGTTCACAATAAAAATGCTGCAAAAGATGGTGGCTACTGCGAAGGTAGCTCGGGAGCTAGCTGCTAACAATACCACTAAAATCAGTGAAAAAATGATCTTCAAAGTCAGACTTCTTCAGTATACCTTCCAATCCTTTGTCCTGTTAAAAACGAGGCATTTCCAGACTGGTGTGGGGAATAGAAATATGTTTTTATGAGCAAAAGCTGAATGCTTGTGCCAAAGCTAATAGCTATACACCAGTCAGGCAAAAATACCAATAAAAACATTTATTTGAGTTTCACTGTTTGAAAAAAAGCACAAGTAGCTTCCTATCCGTTGTGTTATTAAAAACGAGGCTGCTGTGGTTAAGATAAATTAGTGGATTATGCAACATTCATCATGTTTTGCCGTACTACAGGCATCTTGTCGCTTAGCAACAAGCAAACAACATGGAGGTGAAGGAATATTTTTCGAGAGGATCTCGGGGCCGTGGACCAATAAGAAATAGGGGGGTGGACTGCACAGTGGAAGCTTCTGGCTTTCCAGTTTTTGACGTCAGAAACGGGGAGAATTCTGACTGGAGTATATTGGGTGGAGAGGTGGAGGGTTTCAGAAAAGGGGAGAGTGAGAAAAGGAGAGAGCTTTCTTTTTGTTGATACTTTGGCAGTCTGTAGGCACACCGTAGACCCATAATTGTGTTCAAAAACATCGGAAAAGTGCATTTGCACAATATGGGAGCTTTAATGTACATCTATTCATACCACCTGTACATACCTCCCGACATCACAGTATTCTATTCTACTATACACACACATTTACATGCAAAGACTCTGTTGTGTGTTCTTTCTGATGATTTAGTTTTAATATGTCGTAATGTTGGAGGGCAGACGGAGATTTAAGAATTGCATTGCAAGCGATTGCACTTGTATGTATTGTGCATATGATACATAAACAAACTTGAACCTGAACACAGCCACCCATTCTTATTTGAATTCCTGGTGTTTGTTTTGGCTTTGAGAGCTTGGGAGATATAGGCCGGCTGTGTAGAAACAAACCCTGCACGCGAATATAAAAAAAAAAGAAGAAGAAAAAAGAAGCCCCTTGAAAACAATCCCACGGGGATATCAAGTGTGGTCCTGGAACATGAAGTGTGCCTCTACTGGCTTTCTGAGTCAGTCTGCATTTAGATGAAAACATGGCGCCGTCACAAACAATACAAGTGATGTCTTATTCAAAAGAAAAAGAGAAAAAAAAATCAAGACATCATGATTCACCATGAGTATTTTAGTTGTACTTGTACGTTCAGAGATTGGATTCAGTTTGTATAGGTGGAATCTGGTGGTGCCGAAGAGAAAACAAGAATAGTAGCACATATAGGGTTATTAATAGGGGAGTGTTGCATTCATGTGCAATGTGCTAACCCAGTGGTGGAGTACCAGGAGACCTCCTACCTGCATAGAGACAGAGCCAAAAACAGAGCACTGGACTCAAGGGGGGGACCAGCTCTGAAGCTTGAGATTGATGATGGTGTGTGTGTGTGTGTGTGTGTGTGTGTGTGTGTGTGTGTGTGTGTGTGTGTGTGTGTGTGTGTGTGTGTGTGTGTGTGTGTGTGTGTGGAATCTAAAAACATATGTACTGTATTCTTAGATATCTGTTTAGGTGTGTGTGTGTGTGTGTGTGTGTGTGTGTTTGTGTTTACACAGAACTTGTGTGAATCAGTGATGAGGGTCCTGCAAATGTGTATTCCTGTGGGAGTTTTTCTTTGTGTGTGTGTGTGTGTGTGTGTGTGTGTGATATACACGATAAAGGGCTTGCATGGTAATACACAGGTTCAACAAATAGGCGTATGAATGCATGCACTCCATTCCCTTGATCCTACACCTCCATTCTTTCTTTCTTTCTTTCTTTCTTTTGTCATTTAATTTCCCCTCGCTCATTACCTCGGGATCCCCACTGATTCCCCTCTCCGGCTCCGCTAGCTGGCCCCCATGGCCTCCAGGTTCCCTTAACTGAATCCTGTGTTGTGTGCTGTCTAGGGGCCCCTATAACGTAAATAATTCATAGAAATTCCTTATGCTTTTTGGCAGAAAGGTGATAATGCCTTTCTGGGTCTGTCTCGTTCCCCCGAGGAGCAACGGAGCGCAGCGCGGAGAGAGAATCAAGGAACGGCAGCATGTGAGGGTAAGTTTGCATAACCACATACAACAGTACACACACATGTTAAAATGCACTTGTTTGTACGTTTGGATTTTGAGTAGCCCCATGCACTCTCTTTAGGACGATGTCATGGTTATGATGGTGGAGATGCGATCTTGGCAGGATGAAGTGAAATATTAATGACCAAGGGAAAATAACGCCGGAGCAGATTCCCCTCTATTAATGAAATAAAAGAAGAAGAAGAAACATGTTAGAAGTGCATCCATAATGCATGGGAAGTCGAATGAGCAGAGTTCAAAGCATATTAGTGGATGTAGCTTTAGAACCTTTAAAAGCTATTTGTAAAAAGGTAATACGTGATTATGTTTGCCCTAAAGCGAAAATATATACAGTATATATATTTCAATCAGGAGAGACTAAAATAGGTTTCAAAATTGAACAAATTGATTAATTGACATGATGTACTATAGTGATAGAGATTGCATTTCAAGAGACTTGGTGACTTAGGTGATCGCGATGACATCTGACAGCAGTTAGCAAAGCCATGGGTTGTTGTAAGAATAACCCTAAGATGGAGTCTAGACACTGGTGGTGGTGTTGTAGGTGGAGAGGAGTTCTGATAGCAATTGAAGAAGGATTGGAAGGTGAATGGGTTGGAGGAAGGCTGTATCGATCCAAATGAAATGGCAACTGACAGCACATAGAGATGGAGTTTTCAAATTATGACAGTGACGATGATTGACCGTGGTGAAGATGATATAATAGGGTTTAGGCTGAAAGAGTGATGGAGTTGAAAGCGGCAAATGGTGGGGAGAGGGGAGGGGAACAGTGCGAATGGGACTGGAATTTATCAATTAAGATTGTGTACATGAATAGTCAGTCTTTCTAGTTGAACTCTCAGTAAGCTTCATATAGTGTTCCAGCTCCTATTTAAGCAGGTTAGCATGCTATTGTTTGAAGATTATCTCGAAAACACAAAGTGAAGTTGAGGCTGCCGTTAATGCAATTAGTTTTGAAGGTACACAGTTATCTCACTGTGGTTAAGACGGAGGGAAATTCTGACCTACTGTTGGCACTACATGAAAAGAGGAGATGCTGTTCATGATTTATTTATCAGTTTATTATAATTAATGCAGCTCTTACTTACACAACTTATTTACTTCTATATAAACAGACGTTAATGTGTAAAATCAGATAAGTGCAACTAAAAGCAAGCACAAACTGTATGTAAAAACATAGGCTTATACACTGCACTTCACATTCAGCCAGAGACGAGCTGATGAAACCAAAGCAAATTAATTAACGTTTCATGATGTAGAGCTGAGAATGTACTTATTTGCAGCCTAAAGCTGAACATGTTTTGTGGTCTAAACTGTCTTCAACAATGCTTCACCCTAGACATCTGTGTTTGTGAGTGTATGAGATAAAAACTGTGAATTCCCCCAGTGACCAATACCTAATAGAATATCAGCTTGCATCTTTATTTCAGTATTTTAGTCAATATGTCCTTTTGGAAAACCCCAGTAGGATCAGGAAAGCAGAGGTTTGAATAAATGGGCCCGTTACTGCATATGGAACGGAATCAGTGGATTTCTCTGTTGCCGAAAGATGCAGATCTCTGCGCAAAAGATGACGAAAAATGCAACGTCTGCAACATTACGGCCTGTTTAAAGGCCACTCAAATTCTACAGAGAAAGTCAGTTGCTTACTTTGCTGTCTTCACATCCTATTTTGAGGATTTTGCACATAGGATGGAATCAATTTATGTAGAAAGAGCACATTTGACTGTGGAAGGAAATATACTGTATACACATACACACATACCAATCAAAAGAAAAAAACAACATACAGTGTCTCAGTAAGGTGTTGGGCCACCATGTGCTGTAACTCGCCATTTTAAGTAAATATAACTAAACGTTAAGTAAACTTAACAAGAAGATAGATAGAAAACAAAACTTGAGACTAATACTGTAGTTATATTTACATTACTTGTACAAGGCAATCGGTTTCCTAGATTTTTAAGTAATGTCAGCTTATCAATTTTTACTGTGATAGTGGAGGAATGAACACCACTTTTCCAAAAGACATGATCTCATTTGGTGTTTTGATGATGGTAGTGGAGAGTCCATCCAAAATCCCCCATAGCTGTTCAATGTGTTCGAGATCTAGGTACGTTTAAGGCCATAAATAGGCTGTACATCGTTTTCCTATACTCATTAACACTCTACTGTAGAGGGTCAATTGGTGCAAAACCATGCAAGCAAAATGTCCCCCATAGTATACGAGAGACACCTGATCCCCTCAATGCAGAGGTCAAAGCTTTCAGGCCTGTACTGTTCGTTCTCTTCTATCCGTTTACGCCACACATGTACTCGCCCACTTGTGGATAATATAATGACCTTGTATCACCTTTTTTCCACAGCTTTGTAGAGCAATTTCTGATTGTTACGCACCACTGAACCCTCAAACATAAGGTGTATGCACTGCAACTCTACTAAAAATATCCCTTTACATGTAATTGTTAATTTTTTTAATTAGCTGATGATATGATTAGTTCCTGCATTTACATTCTCAGTAGTCTGGCATGACCACTTCCGCCAGCGTCTATTCGCTTGCGTCGAAAAGCTACGCAGCCCTGACGCAGCCCCCTCCTTTTCCGGTTGCTGGCTTTCCCCTATTGTGATCCCCCTCAAATTCGGAAACAATTCGCTCACAGTCAACCCGTGTGCTTATGTGCAGCGCTCTCTCTCTCACACACACACACACAGGGTGTGAGAAGTCACATTACTGTAGACAGAAATAAAGTGTGGCGATACTAATAATAATATTGGCGGCGGCGGTCCGGGACTCATCCTAGCTTAGCCTAGCTGTCCAACTTCATTGTACAACTACCCCCGGGCAGAAATACCCTCTTAAACTCTGGAAAATGAAGCGTGGGGGTTTGAATTGAGCACCGGACCTTATAACCAGCTAGATTAAGATCCGCCGTTCCCTTTCTTTGGTGAATTAGGGACTAAGCAGCGGTGTTTTAGCGACGGGGAAAGATTCCAACGGCTTCCACTATCACCTAGCAACTCTTATGGCTACTTGCTGCAGTTGGTGTAGCGCTCACAACGTCAAAACCCTGTTCTGCCTGTAAACAGACGGACTACGGCTCTGACTACAGCGATAGGAGGTGGTGACATAAGTTCTCGAATGCTAAAAATTCTACTCGACCGCCGTAGCCGTCCTCTCAACCGCCGATGATAATGTTACCAGAGATAACACTACGTGGCTAGTTAACTCCGGTTAAGTTATCCCGTGAGCTCCTTGGGGGCTAAAGTGTATGGTGTCTTGACATGCTGGTTAGAAAGCAACACACTATGTATATTCCTTTAGTCTTTAATAGTTTTTGTGTGGCGTTTGCGGGTTTAGCCATTTCTCTGACAGTCTCTGGACGTGAAGACGTTCCATCAAAATAAGTCCCCCCCCCGGCACTATTTTGCAGGACACCGCTGCTGCTTCCCGGGGTTAGCCCCGCCCTAGATGATTGTGATTGGTTTAAACAAATACAAACAGGCTAGCCCAGTTTCCCCCGGTTTCCCCACCCGAATAGACGGCTCTAAACAGAGTGCTTCCAGACCATACTACGTGCTGTAGTTTGGTCTGGCTTTGCGAGACTACATTCTCAGTGACCTGAGGAAAAGTTGCTA
>NC_137226.1:13837881-14183456 GCF_949987685.1 Ammodytes marinus | reverse complement strand
GCTCTCCTAATCTTCTCTTTGCAAGTTCCCCCCTACAGTATTTTCATTAGTTATTAAAAGCTGTCAGGCCGAGGTTGGCCTTCACTCCATCATCCCCAGGAGTTCCCCACATTAGGTGCAAGTCCTGAGGAGAGTCGGCACAACACACACACACACACACACCATCTATTAGACGCAAAGTATGTGGGGGGAATTCGGCAGAAAATATTCACTCAGTCTCACTCTGTGCCTTCTTTAATAAATTATCATATTACTAAAGAGGCTCCATTTGCTAAGTATGGTTTTGTTGCCTGGGAGCTCCTTCTAATAGCCCCTCCATAAAGCAGGAGGGGGGGGGGGGCTTTGGACGTATTTGATGCATGCCGGCCGGAGCCCACTGTCAGCGGTGGGGCTGAACGTCATTTATCAGATTCTTTTAAAAAGATCTCCAGATGGGGTAATATTAAGAAGCATATTTAGGCAATGCTAAAGTCTATAAAAATCTTAGCGCCGTACTTTGCTGACACAATACAGAGTGGCAAGGCCGGAGGGGAGGGTGGGGTAAGGGTGAGGGAAGGGGGGTGTGTTGAGTCCCCGGATTGGTATTCAAGATCTTGAGTGGATGAGTGGAGAAAGAAATCCACACAGTATGCCCGAGTCAATTAGCTCGTGCCATGTTGCAGCGCCGCATTCATACATCATCTGAGAGGGGTTTAAATCGAAAAACTGACGTTGCCAAAGTGATGACATTTTCAAGCGGCTGAAGACGCGTTCCCCCACTTACAATGTTCCCCCAGGATAAATCCTGTGCATTGTCAAGATCTGCCGGCAACTCCAATGATGTATTGTTCCTAACATGTGCACATAGTCTTGTCGTTATGCTTTTCATTTTCATGATAGCTTTTTGGAGTGCTACAATAATACCATGTTGGCCATTAACGGCAATCTCATATTATTGTTGTATTGCTTAAATTGTGACGTATGAATCTTACACCCTTTTAACACATGCCATGAATATTAAGCATTTTCTACCAGAAGCATGTCCACAATTTGAAAAAAAGTAGTATCCTTGAAGCTTGAATTACAGAAGACTTTCTTGTGCAAAAGAAATTAATTTAAAATAGTTACACTAACTGTCATACTGGAAATAAGCCAGTTTGAGTCTTGTGTAAACATTATGTGAAGCTACAGGACTGATGATGGTGATCACAGTTTAAACTAGACTTTTGTAGTACTTGAATGTTGAAAATTCAATTATGAAGAAGCTATCAACCCTCGTCAATATAATTCATACTAGGTCCAAAAAGACAAGTCAACAATGTTTCAAAGATTGGGATATCATAAAAATATTACAGGCCTCTGATATATTTTCTCATGAGCAAAAACATGACTATCACACTGTAAATGTGAGAGTAATAATGGCTGTCACTGCATGCTGTAAACCCTGATTCTGTAAATGAAATAACAGAAAAACAGGGATGATCATAATAGAAGTATGTGGTCTTCTTTCAATGGTCAGCACCATCACACGTTTTGTTTCTGTTTTCACCTTCCAGGAAATATACAAAGTCATTTAAAATCTGTTTGCACAGTCCTGTTCCAGATGACTGATGCCATTGAGTGTTTGGCAAGCTGAAGTCTACTCAGAGAGACAACAAGAGGCTGGGCTCAAATTAAACAGAGGAACACGATCGAGGCCATGTGTTACGGCCGCTGTGGCTCCCACAACTGTAGGAATCTATCCGGGATTTATTGGTTTCAATTTCACACCTCTTCTCATTTAATGCCCGCTGTTTCGCTCGGCTCCTGCCTCTGCTGTGCCCGTTCCTCTCGGCTTCTCCTCGCCAAAAACCTGCAGCTGAGCTCACCGCCTTCCAAAGTTATTCTCCCCCAATTTCTGCTGTTTTTTTTTTTGCCTTGTTCCTTGCAGTTATCTGTCTTCTTGGTGCTGATTTTAGCGATTTTTACAAGTATAAGTTTGGTGTATGATCTCTTTGTTTCTTGATTCTATCCAGAAACTTTAGTTAAAGCCTCTGGAAACCTGGTCGAAAATGGTTTTAATAAATATATGATATCAAAGTTAGTTATCAAAGGAATGTAGTCAGAATTTTTTGATGACAGCATGCAGAGGGTATTTTAACTGTTTTTCATCCCAGATGTACAGTATATTTTATTTAGGCCTTCCTTTGTCAGATTACATACAAAACAAATAGCACCAGCCCTGTCTGTATATCAAGGATTGGCTTTTCTTGGCAAAATCAGCGGGTAAGACCAAAGCATACATTTTGAAGGTTAAATTGGACCTGGGTCTTATTTAAAGTGCCCCGTTTTTACAGCAGACCCTCTTTCAAAATGAGAGAGTATCTGTATTTTCACCAGTTTGTTATGTTTGCCACAACATATTATCTTGAGGTATTAGGGAAGAGTTTATTCCAGTTTCTTTTGTGAGAGAAAGGAAATATGAATAATGCCGGGGACAGTCTTGCTTTATTAAAATAAAAATACAAGATTCAGTCCCACCCAAATCATTTTTCAAACGATCCCACTGGCATCAAAGATCCATTTGATGTTTGCAGGAGTCCTAGTATAACAAAGCAAAACCAATTTCCTCAGAAAACAAAAAAAGTCTCTCCAAATTGCAAACTTTTTCATATGTAAGCGGCTGAATCTGGGTCACCCAAATGAATACAAATCTATGATACAAATGCATCCGCCCACGTTTAATCTCCATTTTGTTGCTTCATTGTCAAACTACCACCTGTTTCAGCCACGCGACTCCACCTTCTGTTTATTTTTAGTACGCAGAATTGTTCACATTAATAACAAAAAAAAATATTAATATTATAAAGAATTTCCAGCCACATTTTATACTGTTGCAGTTGTGCCCTTCTCCTTCTCTTGCTCTCACCGGCAGGGCTTTTCACTTGCCCTTCTTCCGCGGCGGTGTCTGTCGTCCCAGCTACCGAGGCGGAATGACCCGCAGGCTGTGAATTTAAACGAGGCTGAGAGCTGGGAAGGCCTGAGCCGCACCCGACCATATGGCTGTGTGTCTGGGATGGGACGGGGGGGGGGGGTGAGGAAGGATAGATGGAGGAAGAGTAGAACATAACAAGGATGAAGAATGAAGAAAGCTTACTTGGCAGAATGAAAGAGAACAAATGGGGGGGTTGGATATGAGAGCAGAACAACCTCAAATTGCTAGCAAGAAGGAAAAAAAAACTGCCTAAACGTGGCTCTCTCTCTCACCTGGAGGAGATAAGAGAGCCACAAGGAGCAAATGCGCTGGCATTAATCTGGAGGTAACAGCGAGGAGGATGGGAGGAAAAGACATGTCGCAGGTGCGGTGGAGCTGCTCGTTTACCTGGCAAGAGAGCAGGGCTCAAATGAACGAGGGAGAGGAGAGGAGGAAGAAAGAAGAGAGAGAATAGTGAGCATAAAGATCTCAACCCCAACATCTGGCATTCATATGGAGAAGAAGGTAAAAAGAAAAGAGCTTAACCTTGACTCAAAAAAACAAAACAAAAAAAAAGTAATCAAAAAAATAAACACAAAATATGATATTAGTTTAATCCACATCAGTCTATTTCTCTAATGGGACTTGACCTTTGAAAAGGGTGGGCGTATTGGTTCATAAAAACACATTAACATTACAAATACTTACGGGCGACCGTGGCTCAGGTGGTTAAGCTGGTTGGCCAATGATCCTAGGGTTGGCGGTTCGATCCCAGCCCGGCCACTTGTGTCATGGTCGTTGTGTCCCTGGGCAAGACACTTCACCCACCTTGCCTCGTGTGAATGTGTATGACTGCTGTATGTTTGAGGTGGTGGTCGGAGGGGCCGATGGCGCTGAATGGCAGCCTCGCTTCTGTCAGTCTGCCCCAGGGCAGCTGTGGCTACTATGGTAGTTTACCACCACCGGTATGACTGTGTGTGAATGAATGGAACCTGGAACCCTGTAAGCGCTTTGAGTCACATAGAAATAAAGCGCTATATAAATCCAATCCATTATTATTATTATTATTATTACTAAGAGACATCAGCATTAGCATCAATCCATACAAAAAGAGATCCATCTGATGTTAGATCATATTCCATGCTAATGAGCCCTCGTTGCTTCTTTGCTGCTGTTGTACACATGGATACAGCCATCACAAAATTCACAGAATAAAGGTTTGTTATTTATTAATTAAAAACTAAAAAGTTTCAATACCTATTAATATTGGTGAGCAGGGCCATGTTACGTCTTGATATAAGATTAAAACCAAATTGTGTGGTACTGCCTACTCCCTTGGGTATATTGTTTAAGCTATAATTAGTAATTTAATCGTTCTTTGCAAAGTCTGCCCTATTAATCAGGAGCAATTTAAGTTTGTCCTGACCTAATAATACCAATATGCTGCCAATATACTTAAAACCTGAGTCACTAGACTACATTGTGTGTCACAAATTGTGAGTACATCACTCACTGTCGGACAGTGACTGTCCTGAGGCCTTTATTCCTATAAACCAGCAACAATAGACTAGGAAGGAAAAAACTGTAGAACACAATATAAAATATGATAACACATGATAACACATGAATTTTCCCTACACACCTTCCTTAAGATGTGACTCTACAAACTCAACAAACTACTCCTGTGAGGTGGAATCCTTGTAGAAAGAATTCTTGAATAATTCTCAGGATAAGTCATCTCACCACAAATGTAATTTAATCAAAATTTGGGAATCACGCTTCACTGAATTTGACAAAAAATAAAGAAATATATTTTACCTTAAGAGTAAAGATAATACTGTTGGAATTGCAAACAACAACATTGTTCTACTTTGTCATTTGACAAAGTTTAAAGGGTTGAAGAGACAAAGGGGCTGAAATCTTATGGATAATGCGAGGGGAAAAGTGGAAAAGGAAATTTAAGGAGGGCTGTAGAAACGGAGAGATAAATAGGTAGACGATACTGGAAAGACGAAAAGATACATAGAGTACAGAGGGCCAGATGGAAGGAGAGAGGGGGATGGAAGGAGGGAGAGACATGAGAATATAAGAGAGGACAGGAAGGAGGGCGGTTAGACAAGACATACTGGCCTGGTGCTGTGGCGAGAGAGCTGGCGGTGGAGGCTGGGTGTTGGTCTAGTACCAGAGGGACCCAGGGTGCAGACGGACACAGGGAGGGAGGGAGGGAGACGGGGAAACGGAGATCAATTCTGTCAGAACTGGGTTCATACCCCCGGGGCCGCAGAACTGGGCTGGCCCGCGGAGAGAGCCAGACGAGGGGGGAGGGAGGGAGTGAGTGGGGGGGGGAGCCAGTTCTTCTATTTATAACACTTTTTATTCTGGACTTTAAATGTTGCAAAAAAAGGGAAAAAAGGGAGACATAGTATGTGAACACGGGGAGATAGATATTTGTGCACAGGTTTGACCATCTGTGCATGCGGCAGCACCGCATATGTATATTTGCACCCATAAATCAGTCAATAAAAGGGCCCGATGCTCTCTAGAAGGACACACGCGGAACGCAGAGAGCAAAGCATCCTTTTTGTCATTGTAAAAGGAGAGCGTCATACGACCGAGAGAGCAACGGAAGCAAGATGGAGACAAAGACGAAAGAGAAAAGTGTGTGAGAGGTAACCCTGCCTTGTCCCCCATCAACACCGGGGGGAAATCTCCCCAACTCCAAGGTTAATTAAGCACTGGAAATGAGATCAAGAAGCTTTCCCTTTCCGACTCATTAACCAATCACAACGCTGCTTCAAAACAGTTCAGCCCTCATCGCAGAGTGCAGAATAATTGTGTGTCAATGCAGATCAAGAATCCGATCACGCGACAGGCCCCATGACTTGCTTTGGCAACAGCCATCGGCGCGTGTTGTGAACGGGTATCCAAACAGCATGCGCAAATTACTGTAGAGCGTGCTTGAAAATGATATGGCATTGTTGGGAAAGTATTTGTATTTTGTGTGGCCGCTATCTAGTAGAGTGAGGAGGGGTTATTTTTTTTAAAAAAGCAGACGCGTAAGAAATGTTAATCAAAACAATCAATAATACTTGAAGGTTTTCTAAAAAGGACACCTGGAAAAACGAGTAAGGCTACCGCGTCTTAAAGCATAACCTTGAGATAAAGCAAGGATTTAAGAATGAGATTTTTTTTTCTGACCATGCTTTTCAATACAAACCCACCAATTGAGGCTCTCTCAATCTCAGCCTTTTCCTGTTCAAATGACCAAATATTCAAAAGATGAAATTCAAAGTCACGTCCCTTAAGATTTTGAATATGGTGTTCTGTCCTTTCTGTGTGGAGAATTTTGAATTCCAAGTTTGAAGGATCCTCTCAAAGTTTAATCAGAAAGCTTGCACCCCCATTAGAACCACCTGGAAACAAAATGTATTACAAATGACTTCATGGCTGTCGAATTTATAACCGGTCATTAACTTTGAAGGTATACGACCATTTCATAGTGATTTGAATTTGTGGTTCTGTAAGAGAGTCACAGGAGACACACTACCAGTGATATAAGGCCCAAGTCAGCAGCTTCTGACCCCCACATCAGTAGTCCTATCACAGTCACATAGCCACAGGGCGTTTTACCAACATGTACGCTTGCTACTGACAAGGTCACTGCAACGGAATTCTCTTATAGAGGAGCAGAGATCAAGGCCTTCCTAGTCTGAACATCACCGCAGTGCACCAGCATGTTACACATACAGAGCATGGCCAACACGGTAAAATAAAAAAAACGATGAGCAGCAAGCATCAAAGCTGTAACTTAAAGAAAAGATTGCTGAAAAATAACCCGTTACCAAATTAAGTGCTCTGATTTTTTTTTATATGCAAAATCAATACTGACATATTAGCAGGAATGGGGATTAAAATTATATTTTGTTCTTGACTGAATGATTTGTTCATTATGTTGCAACATTAAAGACTATGAGGAATTGTCGATGTTTAGGTCTTGCAGTCATACTACTAAAGTCATTAGCCATTAACAGTTTATCCAACCTTTTTTACAGCAAGTGGAAAAACGGTACTTGGGAGCAGCTGTAGAGGGTAGTGGCCAGACACCCGGCATTGATCTGAACTTCTTAAAAAGTCAAATAAAGTGGTCAGTTCAAGTCCAGCAACAGGCTACTTACTCACAGTTTGCAGTATATCAGCACCGTGCCAATGAGGAGAGGGCAGGGGGTTAGCACCGAACTGCCAGGCAGTCGGTGAGGCAGTGAGAGTACGCAGCCAAGCAACGAGTAATGGGCAGAAACCCAAAGCCTCGGGCTAGTAAAAAGGGCACATGGGCAACTGTTAATTCAAATCTGATGGATGAACCGGGAGAGCTTAAAGGGACAGTCGCAAAGAAGTTAGAGAAGACGGCAGCCTATATTGAATTTATGAATATGGTGCAGAAAGGTCTGGGGGTGTCGTGACAGTGGGGGAAAAACCTCAGAGGGACTGAAGTCAAGGTAACAACAGGAGATTGATAGGCTAGTCCCAGAGCAAAGGCATTGGAGTAAGGCCACAGATAGCTAGAAAGAGGGCATAAAAGTGCTGCAGAATGACCTCAAATCTAGGTCGGCAACTTTAAGGAAAGCCTTAGGACAAACAGATGGAATAAGGAACATGCTAGGGAAGCTTTTTCTTTTAATAAAGATCCTTATAAGATTGCCAAGGCATTCTTTTTTGGGGAGGTAGGTGGCACTTTAAATACTTGAAAAAGCAAAATACAGATAGAGATGGGACAGGGAATTAGGCTTGCCATCAGATACAGCATAGTGGAGTGCTTATTTTCGTCAGAATCTTTCAGTTGATGATACAAGTGTGAAAATTGGCATGAGCAGTCTCCATGGGTTACTTGACAAGAAAATTGTCCGAGACATTTGAAATTGTGAATTTGAACATATCTCATAGAAATGTATTGATGGGTTTTTTTTCATAAAATATATTTTATTTTCATTTTTTGTCTCAGACAATTTTCATGTAAAGTGACCCATGGAGACTGCTCATGCCAATTTGCATGTTTTTATCACACATTGAAAGATTGTATCACTTAGCTGCTCCACTTATATCCCCCCATTGGGCCAATAGACCACACAATAGAGGCCGGTAAAGGTGAAAATGGTAGATATGTGAGCAAAGCCAGTGTCAACCCCTGGGCCTAATGGGGTACCCTAAGGGTTGTTTAAAAATGCTTCAGATGTGGCCCATTTTATTGTGAGGGCTTATTAGAGTAGCTAATTGACATCTTGGTACAGAAATCCAGAAGAGAAAGCTTTAATGGATGCTTGGAGCACATGAGCGTGATTTGGCATCAAATTAAGTCTGCAAAGGAGGGAAAGAAAGAGACTTGCATGTGGTTTTCTTAGATTTAGCAAAATTGCATTTGGTTCTGTTCCACTTAGTCTTGCGTTGGAAGCGTAAAGTACTTCAAAGTACCAGACACAGTCATAAGGGCTGGTATATGCATGAATGACATGACAACCATGACTGTCACAGCACTATGCAACAAAAAGGCTGCTGGATAGGGATGAACACTGACTTAGGCTCGAATAAAGGTTTAGTAGTGGATAAAATCGAGGAGAATTTCACATGTAAAAGGGTGTGCTTTTGAGATGAATTATATAGATGAGGAGGGAATTCCGACCGTGTTAAGAGATGCCAGTTAAAAGTTTAGGTAGGTGGTAGCATGCAGCCCTTCCAGATAAGAAGGCGATCCCCGGGTTAACACAGCAGGTAGTGGATGGCATTAAGATTATAGAGACGTCAGGCCTTTCAGACCCCTGACAGTCTACTCTCTGCATATTTCAAAGGCAGAGAAAGGTAGAGAGAATGTTTAGCTCTCACATTTAAAAAGTGGCTGGGAGGCCTACGCTGTCTCAGCAGTGCAGCTCTGCATGATAAAAGGGATTTTGTTGCTCCCTAAAACCAGTTTAACGGAGGGTTTTAAAACGCGAAAAGCAAAGGGTCTGTCGGAGTCTATCGGTGTAGCATTATGTAGTACAACGGTTTCAGCAGGGAGATAGTAGGACATAAGGGAGGCAGTTTTACGGGCTCGGGCAGCACTTAGAGTTCAGGATGTTGTAGGACAATGGGTCAGCTGGGAAAAGGTAGAAAAGAACAGGCTTCCACAGACAGGAGGATAGGAATTCAAAGCAGTAACAAGGTAAGGTCAAGAAAATGGTGTCAAGTCAAAGCCTCTGTTAACATTAATAGTGAGCTTCCATTGGAATGCTTACACAAATGTTGACACATTTTGCCAAATGTCTTATCTATTTCGTCCACTAATCCATGATTTTTTTTGCAAACAATTAGAGCAATTATTAATTGATTTAGATTATTGTTAAAAAAATGGTTGCACAGAATGATTATTGAATGATATTTTCTTTATATGCACCAGGTTTCCTTCTGTTGCAGTAGGTGCATACTGTGTATAATTCTGGAATTAAACCATACTTGCTGGATAACTGCATCCATTGCTTTGAGTCCACAAGAGATTTCCGCATTCATCACTGTCAGAAATGACAAGGACCGACTTTGTAACTACTTGACTAAGAAACACTGAGTTTTGTGCTGGAATAAAGTAATTCTGTTTGCACTGTATAACACTCAAGAAAGATCTCCCCGCAGCATTAGCTTGTGACAAGCAGAATAAATGGAAGAAGGGAGAATTTCCACAATGACTTCTATTGTATAACCTCATTTAACAATGAGGGTTGCCATACATGATTTATAGATTCTAAATGTATGAGAATGGGGAAGACTGGATGTGCTGCGCTCTATATTGTTATTCAGACCAAAAAGAAAAAGCTCGGAGTAAAACAGGATGTGGATTTAAATAAAAAGCGGCGAAAAACCACGAGGTAAAAGGGCAAAGGAATAAATCCACTGTCTTCTCCCTAACACACCGCTCTACTGTTGTTCATTTGTCTCAATTAGTGAGCATCCATTTAGGTTGTACAGGCTGTAAATTCATTCCTCCCGGCCATCTATATGCTTTAACTATTCTATGTTTTTCCTCTATATGACCCTTTCTTCATTTATTTTGTTTTTTTAATTGTCAATTTCAGTGGAGCGAATGTCCTGCATTGGCTCAACACGATAACTGAGATATACACAACAATAGGAAAAAAAAGCTACATTTTAGGATCAGTGAATGGAAGCCGAAAAAAAAAATACTGGATAGAATGATTTAAAAAAAAAAAGAACCTTGCATATAGGGAACTATCAGACAACACAGCGCTGTGTTGTCTGAATGAATGCACCGTAGGAGATGGCAGTCTGCCACACATTCTGCGGCTAAAAATAAGAATCACCTTAATCTTCGAGTACAACAGCCACGGCAATTTGACTCGGTGACATTGATGCAGAAACATATTGACACAGTTCCCACCGAATGGACTCGTGTGGAACCAGGGCAATGAGTCCTCTCGCATAAAGTGCAAGGGGGACACAGCCCTTTAATGTTCCATTGATAGCCGCATTTCATTGTGAATTGTAACTGTAAAAGTAATGGCAGGTCTGAGCGGCGCCGTGCACAGAAGGACTGCAGCGGTGGCTCGGGGAGTGACCGTTAAACTGATAAAACCGGTTACTACCCTAAATTTGAAGAAGAACTTTATTTATTTTCTTTCTTTTTTTTCATTTATCATAAGATCTGTCGTGGGATTTTTGCTGGTGTTGGTGTTAAACTCAGGGTCTGGGCAATCACACACAAAAAACATTATTTTCTTTTCTGTTGTTTGTTCTCTCTCTCTCGCTCACTCACTCTTTTCCTCTGTAATGAAAAACAGAAGCAGCAGCAGCTGGGTGGTCAACTGTTGTCCTTCACATCCCAGTGACCAGCTCACACTGATCAGCGTGCATTACTTTATCAAGGCTTGACGCGAGCACACACATGCACGGACACGGACACACACACATGCACGGACACGGACACACACACACACACACACACACACACACACACCCCGTAACCTCCAATGTATAGGCAGGGGACACAATAGATAAGGAAAAAAAAAACACCTGTGCAATCTAATAGCACCGCCCTCTATTCTGTATTAGGGATGTAACAATATACCGCAAAACGGTCGTTCGCGATATGAAAAGGCCACGAATGTCAACCGTAAGTTTTTTCTTGTTATACCGCGTCACGGTATTGAGGCGAGCGTGCATGGTAAATGCGCTCCGTCATTGTGGAGAGTCTGGTAAGCAACGTTGTCATAAACGTAGCACTCAATCTAACACTGTATGGGCCACACCAACATTGGAAACCAAACAATAACACATTGACACAACATCTTATCACTGAAACATGACTTCTAACTTTAAACTGAACAGTCACGTCTCACGTGGGCCGTTGTTTACAGCGTGCATTACTTTATCAAGGCTTGACGCGAGCACACACATGCACGGACACACACACACACATGCACGGACACGGACACACACACACACACACACACACACACACACACCCCGTAACCTCCAATGTATAGGCAGGGGACACAATAGATAAGGAAAAAAAAAACACCTGTGCAATCTAATAGCACCGCCCTCTATTCTGTATTAGGGATGTAACAATATACCGCAAAACGGTCGTTCGCGATATGAAAAGGCCACGAATGTCAACCGTAAGTTTTTTCTTGTTATACCGCGTCACGGTATTGAGGCGAGCGTGCATGGTAAATGCGCTCCGTCATTGTGGAGAGTCTGGTAAGCAACGTTGTCATAAACGTAGCACTCAATCTAACACTGTATGGGCCACACCAACATTGGAAACCAAACAATAACACATTGACACAACATCTTATCACTGAAACATGACTTCTAACTTTAAACTGAACAGTCACGTCTCACGTGGGCCGTTGTTTACACTAGCGCGTGCAGCTTCACAACATTGAGTCACGTAGCAGCAAAGAAGAGAGAGAAAGAGAAAAGGGAGAGATAGAGAAAAAGATCGACTAGCTTACCAGACTGAAGAGAAAGTTGCTCGCGGGTCAATTATATCATTATGAATCCAGGCGAACGTGAGGAAATGAGATTATAAAAAAAAAAAAAAAAAAAAAGAACAGAATAGAATAGAATCCACCGCCACCGCGCGTTAAATCCCCGGTAAAGTCGGCGAACTTCCGTGAAAGGCAGATGAAGGAAATAAGTCCAAAGATCCTTGATATATTCATCACAACTTCACGTGAACTCAGCAGACAGTAGCTAACAGCATGTTGCGCAATACTATGGAATCCCTACTATGTCAAACTTAGGTGACACTACTTTGGTCAAATGAAGGTGACGTTGCGAAAGTGTGAGGAAGGGAGGGGGAGAGGAGTGCACTGCAAAAACATTGATTTTGAGACTGCAATTTAAGTTAATAACAAATAAAAATCATAAATAAATATTTTACAGAGTTAATTGTGCTTGTCATAATGTAGGCCTAATAAGGTAAAAGCATGGCTTGCAAAAATAGAGTTGATAAGCAAATAAAACATAAATAAATGGGGAAATTATCACACTATTTAAATTATTTTTATTTTATACATACTTTTACAGTTACAGACAAGTGACTTAATTAAGTTTAGATTTAAAATTCCTATTTCAGTTTGAAAAATATAGATGTAAAGCTTCTTTAAAAACGGCAGTAGAGAAGCAGTGTCTTTGTTTTGGTGATAAGTTGTTTAAATCTCTCAGAAATCTCTTCTTCATATTAAGATATAAAAAATTTTAATTATTCTTGCGTTTATGTTTTATTTAAATCAGCGGTACAACATTTCATTTGAGGGGGTAGAAATTAATTCCGCGCTTAATATCGTATCGTGATATCGTGATATCAATCGCAATATCGTATCGTATCGTATCGTACCCAAAATTTCATATCGTTACATCCCTATTCTGTATTACATAAGTATCAGTCCATGCATCATAAAGGAAGGATATTTGCTTAAATTAAACAGATGCTGTTTTTACTACTGTTCCCAGCTCATTGATTTTACACCTCACTGTTCCCCAGTCTCCCCCTTTACTCTCAACGCTCTCATCAACGTCATCTCTGGTCACAGCATGCGTCTGCTTTGTTTTACCGAAAAGCTCAAAACACATCTGCACTCTACTTGCCCTGCACTAATGGCAGAGAGACAAAGTAAGCAACTAGCTGGGATGAACAAGATGGAGCATTTCAGAGCTATGGACTGTCCAATTTATCATTAAAGAGTTGCTAGAGATCTTAAAAGACAGCTTAAAGGGGACATATCCTGCTCTTTTTTGGTTTTTGAATGTGTATATTTGGTGTATACTAGAAGCAGTTTTCTTGGTTTATTATAAAAAAAAACTGTTATTTTTCTCACAATGCCCATTTCATCATCACGTATTTCCAGCCCTTTTCACCCTTTGTCTGAAACACTCCGTAAAAGCACCTGCCCCTCCTTCCAAAAAGCCCAGTCTGCTCTGATTGGCCATATCCACGTGGGAGTGTTCACTGCTTGCCTTAGCAAAGTTACGTGTGGAGGCTCACAGGTGGGCATACCTATAGGAAACATGATATGCTACACATGGGAGGCGTAATATGCTAATGAGCAGTAGAATGGTGCATCACACTCTGCATTTGACCAGCATGCCGATTCACACATTTCTGACTTAAACAGCGTTAGGGGAATTCACAGGGTGATCTTATTTCAGCTTTTGTAGGGGCTGGTAGGGCACCAAATATGTGAGTGCAAACACTGAAAAAGTCAGTTTTTTTGATAATATGTCCCCTCAAAGGACTTACATTCATCAGGTGGACAGAAACTCAACTCTGAATGTTGTTGATGTTGCTCTCTATTTTCTAGTTGTGTGAATATGGAGCAACTTTACTATACAAACTTGATGTTAAACTGCTAATTTGTCAATGTTGTGTTTACACAGTTTGTTTCTGCTGCCCCCAAGTTGTCAGAAATAATAATTTATGGCAGGTTTAGATAAGTGGAAAGACTGCGGTTGGAGCAAAAACACTTTGGTTGAGTGTGAAGTTGGAAGCAACTGAGCCACTTGGCTATGCTTAGGGTGGGCACATTGCATGTCCGTGGCGGGACACACTTCCTTTCTGCATTGGTACCGGACATAAATCATGACTCCATAAATCAACCCAAAACCCAACCCCTTTAAAAGGAACAGAGAACTCAGGACACCTCTATTCTGATTTATATTATTTACTGTGTTGGAACTTCAAAAATAAACACACCCATCTAATCAGCTGGAAATTCTAGGCCTGCCCGGGCCCAAGGAGAGGTGTATCTTCTCTCTATGTTAATTTAGAGGCTTTGAATTCACCCCATTCACCTACATTAAACTTTGGTGTCAGCCACCGCCACTTATCCTCCTATGAGAGGCTATGAATCAAAACACAAATAAATCAAGCAGTGGATGCTAATGCGAAGCATAAGTACACACTCGCCAATGTTAGTCCTCTTTTTCTTCTCTCGTCTCTCGAAATACCGTCTCGGCAAAAACTATACTTGCTTCATGCCGCATGATGTCTGGGTATACATATATTTTAAATAACTGCAGCATGATTTCTGGGTTTATAAAAAATTGCATTCATGTCATTCTATTTGGAAACATCAATGTGTGACTTTGCCCATGCAGTGCGACTGCTTTCAACAGGTGCCACTGCGTTTCATTTTTTTCCGGGCCATGATATAATTGTAAATGAGATAAACATTATTGTGCCTGCAGGCGCACCGTGAAGTTGAATTGTCTATTAACGTCCTATGGGGAAGGGAGTGTGTTTATGTATAGGGGGGGTGTCTCCCCACCCGCAGATTACTCACATTCCTCTCACCGCAGTCCTCCCCTTGACACACAGCCGTGGTCCCTCCAGCAAAGACCATTTTATTGTTTGTGTGTGTGCGTAAAGTGCGATATTGGCCATTAATATTTCACACTCTCTGTCTGGGTGGTTCCCTTCATGTATGCAGAGGGTTTTGTGTGTGTGTGTGTGTGAATGTGTGCGCGTGTGTGAATGTGTGTGTGTGTGTGTGTGTGTGTGTGTGTGTGTGTGTGTGTGTGTGTGTGTGTGTGTGTGTGTGTGTGTGTGTGTGTGTGTGTGTGTGTGTGTGTGTACGTATATATACATTTGTAGAGGGAGCTGCGTCGCCGGTGTGAAACTGAAAGTCTTGGGCTCGCTGTCACATCATTTGAGTTCCTACCTGACCTTTCGTGTCCCCATTGGACGAAACCATCCAGAGATTAACCAATCACAGAGCCCCCCACTGAACGAACACACACACACACACACACACACACACACACACACACACACACACACACACACACACACACACACACTATGATAAAGCTGTTTGAACCTATTGCATGTCTGTGTTAATGTCGGAGAGAAGAAAAGACAAAAGAGCTCAAAAAGGCAACAAGTCATGTCCCCTGCAAAGCACAGTCCTGGGGCCAATCGGAATAGTCCAATCTCCTAACATATAAGTCTCCTTTCCTATACCTTAACCCCTAAACGTCATCGGGGTTAAGGAGATATGAAAGGTGCTTAGGTTAGGTTAAACTTTATTGTCCCCGTGGGGAAATTTGTCTTGGGCACAGTGCATCATTGCTTTCTGAAACATTCAGAGTACAACAGAACAAGAACAAAAACACAACCACAGACACAACCAGACAAACTAACATTTAAACATTGAGAACATGGAGCTTGATATACTTTAAATGGCACTTTGATGTAAAGCATAGATATCTACAGTGTGGAGCTAGAGTACTAGTGTGCATTGCACTAGAGCTTCCTATCGAACATAGGAAAAGACAGCACTGCTTCAAAAGAATTCGACTCCACTTTTCCTAACCGACGTCATTGCGCGACGGCGAGTATTGCTGACGTGAGTCACTAGCGTGAAACTACACTATAGCCTATTCGCCGAAAATTGACTACAACAAGAGCTCGTTTGATCCATGCGTTCTTTTCATATTGATTTTAATCAGGTTGTCGCCAACAGAGTGAGAATCACTCCCATATATCCCAATTCACGTGTGGAATAAAAAGAGGCTACACTGATGTTGATGTTGAAATTAACTGCCCTCAGTAACTTCATTAAATGTGAAGTTGGTATTTAATTTTCTTATGATGTACATTATGTGCTACGAAAATAACTATTATGATGTTGGTCTTTTATGAGTTCTTTATTATCTTAATGGGGACGGGGGGGGGGGTATTTTGTTTTAGCCGAGTTAAATCTTCCTCTCTTCTCTTCTCCTCTCCTCTCTTCTGTTTTACCTCTCGTTCGTATTCGTGTAGAGCCGGTAAACTCCGGCGGTGGACTGTTGCTTTAAATCTTGCCGCCGTAAAGGATTATGGGATACCACTATCTCCTTTCCTTTCGCATAGGTTGGTCCGGAGTAACCTATGCTAAAGGAGGGTTAAAGGATGAATCGAGGCTCCTTTCCTATGCCTTTCCTAAGCATTTTGAGAATTCGGATCACCTATCCGCCGAGCACTTCCGGTTCATCTCGATAGGAAAGGAAATTTCCTATGCAAAAAAGACTATTCGGATTGGCCCATACTCTGCTTGTGCAGTTTTTTGCTGTTCCTCTTCCTTCCATGTTTCTATATATATACATACATGGGGTCTTCCCATGTTCAGTCCCCCTAAATCGTTCCCTAATCATAAAGTGCATTTTCACGCACATGTTTTGAACTGCAGTTTTGCCCTATACTTTTTTTAATGGAGACATGCCTTCATTTAGCTAGTCAGTTTTGCACTTTTAATAAGAATAACTTGTGTTTTTCTCACTTATATACAGTCCCCTCCATAAGTATCGGAACAGTGAGGCCAATTCCTTTATTTTTGCTGACTGGAAACATTTAGGTTTGACACCAAAATATGAATATCAGACAATAGATCAACATTTCAGCTTTCATTTCCAGGTATTCACATCTGGATCTGATACACAACTGAAAAGATAGCATTATTTGTAAAGGAACACCACATTTTTAGGTGAGCAAAAGTATTGGAACAGATAGACTTAAAATAAATTAAAGTGAATAAGACTTAATATTTTGTTGCAAAGCCTTCGCTTGCAATAACTGCATCACGCCTGTGACCCATTGGCATCACAACACTTTGAATCCTCCTTTTTGATGCTTTTCCAGGCTTTCACCGCAGCCTTATTCAGTTGCTGTTTGTTTACTCTCTTCAGTCTCCTATTTAGCAGGTAAAATGCATGCTCTATAGGGTTTAAGTCTGGAGATGACTTGACCAGTCTAAAACCTTCCATTTATTGACCCTGATTAACTCCTTTGTTGTTTTTGCAGTGTGTTTTGGGTCATTATCTTGCTGCATTATGAAGGATCTTCCAATCAGTTTGGTTGCATCTTTCTTTAAATTGGCAGACAACATGTTTGTGTAAACTTCTGAGTTCATTTAGCTGTTGCCATCATGTGTTACATCATCAATGAAGTTTAATAAGCCCATCCGAGAAGAAGCCATGCAAGCCCAAGCCATGACATTGCCCCCACCGTATTTCACAGATGAGCTTGTATCCTTGGGGTTATGAGCAGATCCTTTCTTTCTCCAAACTTTAGCCTTTCCATCACTTTGGTAAAGGTTCATCTTGACAACAACACAGTAACACAGCAACATGAACTTAGAAGTCTACAGAAACATTCTGTCTGCCAATTTAAAGAAAGATTCAACCAAACTGATTGGAAGATCCTTCATCATGTTAATCAGGGGCAAGAAAAGGAAAGTTTTAGACTGGACAAGTCAATCTCCAGACTTAAACCCTATAGAGCATGCATTGTACCTGCTGAAGAGGAGACCAAAGGGTGTAACCCCCCAAAACAAACAGCAACTGAATGAGGCTGCGGTAAAGGCCTGGAAAAGCATCACAAAAGAAGAATGCAAAAGTTTTGTTATGTCAATGGGTCACGGGCTTGATGCAGTTATTGTAAGCGAAGAATTTGCAACAAAATATAAAGTCTTATTCACTTTAATTTACTTTAAGTCTATCTGTTCCAATACTTTTGCTCACCTAAAAATGTGGTGTTCCTTTACAAAAAATGCTATCTTCTCAGTTGTGTATCAGATCCAGGTATAAATACCTGGAAATGAAAGCTTAAATGATGAGCTATCGTCTCATATTTATATGTTGGTGTCAAACCCAAATGTTTCCAGTCTACAGCAAACATAAAGGAATTGGCCTCACTGTTCCGATACTCATGGAGGGGACTGTAGTTGTGAAAACTGAGCTTCAGCAATTGAAATATATTGTGAACAGAAGAGCATGTTAGGTATCCGGAAAGTAGTTGTTTTGAATTATTGATAAACTGTCTTCTGCAACATTATTACAAATTATCAAATCATACCCAGAGACAGAACACAACAGCTTACTAAGCTAAGAATGTCGTCAGTATGTCCACAGAGCTGCCACAGTTATTTGTATGGGTACTGGTACATGAAGCTAATATTACCACAGACACACTGTTCCAGGAAATGAACAAAGTGACGGGATTTTAAAGTAAAGACTACCTTTTTTTGTCATTTGTTGTTAAAGATGAAACTAACAATCTAATTGAGCCTCAGGCAGCTTTTCTCGTCCTCCCCAGTTCTAATCCATGTTATCTGTTTGATTGAGCAAACCCTTTAATCACATAGCTATCTGGAGGATGGAAATGGCAGTGGCTAGATAATTAGCTGCTAGATAATGGAAGGCTGTTTTTTCTCCCCTCCAAACAGCCCATCCTCTCCTCCCTTGTTCACTGGTCATTCCTGGAACAAGTTTAGAGTTAATTGACTATTCATCACGAGCCATCTGATGCTTGCAGAGACTTGCTTTAGCCAACACTCTCAACGTTTACCTCCCTGCATACAGATAGGCTATCCCACAGAGCTGGGAATGAGAGAGCCATGCTTGGAGTGAATGTTACACGTGTACAACTATATGATAGTGCAAAGACTGAAACAAAATTTGCAGAAACTGACACACAGGTGCATTTGCATAAGCATTCCCCAGTTCATCTACATTCATCCTGAAGAAAACGACTAATTTATTTAGACAGTCAGAGCTTGATTATGTGGTGAACAATGCAGAATTATTATGAGAAAAACAAAAGGTTGAGCAACATGGCTTTTTCTAAAAGTGTGACCTCTGACAAATATCCAAAGCCAGATTGTGTGACCTTAAGTGTATGTGTTTTTGTATGTTGTATACTGGTAGTAACAGATGGGATCTCTAGTGTAGAGATACTGTTTTTGTAAATGTAATGTACTAAGTTTGAGTTTGTTATAGTGTTGTCAGTAGGGGTGTAACGGTGCACAAAAGTCATGGTTTGGTACGTACTTCGCTTTTGAAGTCACGGTTCGGTTCTGTACGGTACGGTTCTCAGTTAAGAGGAAACATGCAACAAAAAAAAACTGCCAGCAGCATTAACTGCAATTGCAGCCTATAGGTATTCTTCAGTAAAAAAAAGGAAATACTGCTTCAAACAACCAAGATTCTCAAATAAAAGCGCAAGTTCCGCACCGATCAAAACAAGCCTGTACATTTGGCATATTGACGTCATTTTGATGCTATTTCCAGGATCATTTCGTATTGCAGTACAGTGCAGTCCGGTATGGTACGGTCTGTGTGGTTCGGGACAAATACGAATATGTGTATTGTTACACCTCTATATATCTGTGTTACATTTTTCAAATTTGGAAGTGAAGTTTATCTCATCTACAGTATCTTGTTTCAGTCATGCTGTATAGCCATCTACATTCATACTGAAGAAAACGCCCCATTAAAGTCTCATTTGAAAGCATACAGTTAATTTAAATGTTTGCTTTTTATGTTTTTGAATTTGTGAAGTATGGTTGGTTGGTTCGACTGGTTTAGGGAAAATTCAATTAAATATTCACTTGAATCCTTATTAAGTAAGTAGGAAAACATTCTCAAGAAATTCACCGGCTCTTTTTCAGCTCCGAATCTTCATATTGCAGTGAGATCTGGTGTTCCAATTCGCACTCTGAAGCAAAACCAAGTACCCAGCATTTCCTCTCATCCTGGGGGAAAAAAGGTCACATATTTTTTGCTGCATGGCAGTATCCGCCGGGTCCCTAGCACATGCACGTATCACATTTGTGGAGTGATTCAGTAGTCTATATTACCTTATAAATCAGTCAAAAGAGGGAAAATTAATTATTTAGGGACGTACAATAAATCTAGTAAGGTAAAGCACCCTAAAATAGGGCTGGTGATGCCACTGGGTTACAGGAAGGTTTTTTTTCCCTCATCTTGGGGGCCAAAGTATTGCCGAGTGATCCTTCATCTAGAACCTGCAGTTGCTGCCATCAGGCAAACAGAATGAAATTCGCATTTTTCCCCCAATTAAAGAGCGATACTCTGTGGATAGCTTACGGGATAAATTGGTCTCCTAATCGGGCAGGTGGGCTACGAGGACTCTGGCCGTTAGAAGGCTCTAGATCATACCATTTATTACCACGTTGATTTAATCAGCAACTGCCCGTTGATGTGATGAATTGCTCTAATAAGCCACTCCGTGAATTGTTCTTCCATCAGGCAAAAGACACAGCATTTCGAGAAGTCTTTAAAAACTTGCCAAAGGAGATGAATAAGTGTGGGAATTAAAAGTGAAGGCAACATATGGCGACGCACAAGTGTGATTATGAAAGAGTCAAAACGTTGTGGGAATTTGAAAAAGTGAAAGTGGAAAAAATGAGAAGTAAAACATCATATCGTCCGATTCTTTGACATAGAAAGTGGATACTTGAGTTACAGTAGCTGGAAGTATCATCTGAACATGCAGGTGAACATTACATTGCTCTTTTACTATATTCCAAAAGCTAATCAGGTGTGTTTAGGCCAAACGCAAAGTGTTTTTTCTCCATGTTGATTTTGCAAGTACCGTATAAAAGGTGTGTCAATGAGAAAGTCAGCATTTCAAAAGGCTACAGTAATGCTTTTTATATCTTGGAATTGAAACTGTCCAGCACAAGCACATAATGTTCATGTGTCCACTAGGTGTGATCAAAAAACATACGAGGACAGCAGCTCATTAACGTGAGTCCGTCATCCAATGTATTACCTCAGAACACAGCGAAGGACAGTATGTCCAAGGTTTTATGCTCCAAATACTCTTTTTTTCATGGCTAATTTACACATGCAGATGATTAATGAACAAGTAGTTGTTGTCACATAAGCCCCTTGTGTGTGTGTGTGTGTGTGTGTGTGTGTGTGGGGGCTGAGCTCTTGAGGGAGACAGATGGGACAGACCTCCACCACCCCACACTACTTTTTTCTCTGCATGATTTCTCACACATGCTGTGGGTTTTTCTAGTGCCAAAGCTACACACACACACACAGACACACACACACACACACACACACACACACACAGACACACACACACACACACACACACATGTGTAATTTATTCAAAGCATTGTTTTGTATTAGCACCTGTATTTATCCATTATCCAATTTTCCATCCGAACCAAAAATGTGTGACAGTTTGACAACATGGGTTTTATATTAGATCCATATTTTAGCAAATATAATTGGAGTCGCAGCCTTTATTTACAATCATTAATTATGCATGAGCTTGTTCTCTTTGAAACAATGAATTCAGCCTATGATTGTTCACGTGGGATTTGTTATTTGTCCTCGTTAATCCGATTGATGTGAGTCTTTGCAGGATTATCATTACTTATTTTGAACTAAACTCAGAGTGTGTGTGTCTATGTGCCGCAACGTGTAAATAACAGACATTTTCAACTATTACAGCAGTTGAATGAGTCTTTTGTCTCGTCCAATCATACTGAAATGTTGCATCAAAATGTGATACCTGATATCCTGTTAAATCTAGTTTGATTATGGGGATTTTAATGTTGATGATCTATGTGCAGATACTCAGAACCCTTTCTGAAGTTATTTGGTTCTCTGCAGTTGCCATTACATCTAACCTGTTTGGTGCAGTTCAAACAAACGCCGCTACATTCCAATTTTTTTTTTTTACGTTCTTTGGGCTGGTGGTAAGGCTTTCAATCAAACCACTATTGTGCGAAATTGACAGCTGGGCTGAGACGCTGGCTGCTTGTCCGATTTGAAAAGGTTATTTTGAAAGAAAAATGTAACAGTAGATCGTGAGTTTGGCCTAAATTCAAAATGTAAGGAAAGTTTTTGAATCAATCTGCACAATAAAACATGTGCAGGCAGAGAGTTTGACTTTTGGGAGATGCAGTTAAGTGACTGTTGTTCATAACTATAAAATATTTTTTAAATTTTTCCAGTCACAAAATAGATTTAAAAAAAATATAGGGGAAGGTGGGTTGATTTGTGCAACTTTTTACTCAAAGTGATTTTAAAGTGAGGCCTTGACAGTTATGTCTCCAACTCAAATATGTACATATATTTCAGGATGGTGTGCATCCCTGGCAATAAAAACTTTGGATCTGGAATAAACTGTTTAAGAAATATAGCTTTCGGAAAAAAAGTTGTCTTGTCGCACAAATCACCCCACGTAGTGGGGTGATTTGTGCGTCATTGTGTCACAATGACAAAGTCACCATCATCATCTTTCTGGCCATCTGAACTCTCATCAGTGGTGTCGTTAAGTGGAATTGAGATGTCACCCTCTTCTGAGCTACTGTAGACAATCACTTTCTTTTGGTGACCAGCGTACACAGCCATGCCACTGGCACAACTCTCAGAAATGTACTTTGCACTAGTTGCTCCGTGCTTGTGGAACCAACTGCCACCTGACAAATGTGATTCCCCCTACATTTCTGCCTTTAAATCAAGGCTCAAAACCCATATGTACACCCTGGTGTTTCCTCCCCATTAACCTCTGCACTACTTACTTACCTCTGCACTACTATCTGTGTTTATGTGGATGTATGGGCTTTACGTCTTTTATTTTGGTTATTGTTATTTTACCTTCATTGTTTACCTACTGAATGCACTATGTACAGCACTTTGGACAGTGCAAACTGTCATAAATGTGCTTTTATAAATACATTTTACTTACTTCCTTACTTATAACTCACCCAGGCCCTTGCGCACAAATCACCCCATCCCCAGAATTTTGGATAATAGGCATGATGCAGCAATTTAGGGTTGACATTGTGCTAACTATATAGACTCAAAGTATAGCATACCAAAGCACTAAAACATGTGTCAAATGTTTTCAAACGTGTCTATAATTGTTCAGACACAATAATCAAAAAACCTTGATCATGGAAATTTTACTTTGAAAGGCAAAACACAGTTTTTTGAGCTTAAATGTGCTTATATCTTATTCCTTGTGTCTCCCTTCTTTACAGGATGAGTCAAATGGATGGCTCTTCTTAAATATGTGGTCACATTTCCAATTTCTTCCACGGTTTTCTAGAAACAAGGGGTTTTGCAACTTCCAAAATGCACAAATCACCCCACCTTCCCCTATATTTAACTTTTCTTTCTCACTTTTGTTTTCTTTCTAGACTCAGTCGGACGCCCCGTTTGGTACACTTGGCTGACAGTAGCCCCAGTTAGTGCATCTCACAACACAGTGACTCTCTCAAAGGGCCATTAACGTGCTTCTAGTGCCTGTCAAAGTTACACCAGACTCCCTGTCTTTCTAGCAGAGACACACAGACCCTGACTGTAGCTGCTCATGGATGCTGCTTAGCCCTGACTTACCAGTTCTACATTACTGTCCATGCTACAGTGAGCAGTGGTCGGTGAGTGTCTCCTGTGTCCCCCCTTCGACCTCTGCTTCACACACTATGTAGCCACAAGTTAACAAAGGCTCTGTATACTTAGACGTATGCTGGCCTTAATACATCCACGGTAGTAACCCTTTAACTGTAGTGTGTCCAGGCAGTGCATACAATTCCCCCTACCCCTCACACACAATTTGACCACAAATGTGACACTTTTAATTGGGTTTCTAGATCAGCAGTGCCGCCAAGAAATGTTTGGATAGTACACTGAAGTGTATTCCAGCATTTTCTTCACAGCACAATGCACATGATTGCTGCTGGCTTTGATACTGGCATGTTTTCGACCGTGTAACTGTGTCACTGTGGTGTCATATTGTGTCACTTGTTATTTGAAAAGAGACTTTGTTTTCAAAAGCCAACGTAAAGATAACTGATGTAAACAGTGTGGTATATGGATATTCCCTTTGATGACAAGATAAGAAAACAAGGAGGAAGTGAGCAGTGCTAATGACTGTGACGACTGGGTGAGTGTGCACGCTGCACCGACGCAGCAATAGACAATACGCATTGTGCAATAGATTGTGCCTTTGTTCTTGAATAAAGGGAAAGCAATCAAGACAAAAAGAATGTTCATAATCGTCGCGTCTCATCAATAATGAACATCATGCTGGATTTGAACAGGGGAAATGGATATTGATGCCATCGCACACGCTGTCTTGATATTGTCTTCGCACAACAGAAAGGCTAGCACACTTGTTAGTAAAAAATGTTGTCTAAAATATGGAAGGGGGTGAAATGGGCCTAGTGTTTTCCTATAGGGGTCACTTACTGAAGCATTGAATGTTGGCACCACAGAAAGTTGTGCTACAAAATAATTTCTAAAATGACACGATGAATTGTGTTAAACATATTAGAATGATAAAAATAATAAAAATAATAAAATATAATTGAACCTTATGTTTCGACTGGGTTTAACTGTGTCACTTACATACAAAGAATGGCATTCAGCTGTATCGAGAATACAAAGACCAATTTAATGAAGCTTACATTAAGGGGTATTAGCTTCATCACTTTTGATAACTCTATCCATTAAATTAAACAATTGAATTATGTTAAGTCGAGTCCAGTTAATGTTATTTATATAGAATAGTATCACAGAGAGGCTCAGAGGGCTCAACAATCGGCACAGCCTATGAAACCCCTCAGTACTAAGAGCACTGGTAAATGTTGAGATCTTTGTCTAGTATGCTTCCATAAAATGTTTTTTTAATAATACTAGTATAAACAACATCTTTTTTCAATACTCTTAAACTAGATTTTCCACAATCATTCCTTGCACTCTTCTAAAGGTTTTCACAGAAGGAAAAGGTGTCGCCGAATAGGTAAAACCTGAGCGACACGGTAGTACTCCTCTCCACCACGGAGACCTTGTAAGAGGACAGGCCACACAAAAACAGAGGAGGCAAACGCTGCACACACACATACGCACGCACGCACGCACGCACGCACACACACACAGGGAGGGAGAGACAGGACAGCATGCAAAGTAGAGGAGGAGAGGAGAAAAGAGGAAGGGTTAAATCTCAAGGGGGACAATGATCCAGTTCTAGTCATATGGATGAGGCACCGATGGCTGGCAGAGTGAGAGAGAGAGAGAGAGAGAGGTCCCAGGACGACTGATGGTCCAGCACAGAGAGGACAAGGAGGAGAGAAAAGTGGGGAGAGAACGATGGAGAGATAGGAGTTTTGGCACAAGGGTCTGCTGCATAAACTGTTAGAAAGTGGTGTCTGGGGGATGGGGGAAGCTATGACATCATTAACTCCCTGTCCAAAAACAACAACAGTGCTGTCAAGACTGGCACAAAAAAACACACACACACACACACACACACACACACACACACACACACACACACACACACACACACACACACACACACACACACACACACACACACACACACACACACACACACACACACACACACACACACACTTATTTCCCCAAAGTGAGAGTGCAGCTCGAGTCCGACCCTCGTCAACATACACTCCAATGAACTGAAAAATAACAGCAAAGGCACATTTCTTCTGTTAATGTAATTTTTTATGTTCCACAATTGCTTCGGCAATGTAAACATCTGTTTTTCATGCCAGTAATGCCCATTTGAATTGAACTGAATTGGACAGAGACATACCAAGCCAGTGAAACCTGCTATGCTGTATAGATTTACTCTTATGGTTGAGTGACAATTTGACGGTGAAATTTACTGACATCATCTCAATGGTTCCTGTTCAGAGATATGCCTCCCCTTCCAAGTCTGAATGCCTGAAAGAAACCCCGCTAGATTGTTTATTGGCCGTCAGACTCATCACTTTGTCGGTACTTTTAAATACCAAAAAACCTGCCATTTTATAACCTTTTAAAAATGGAAACAGGGAAGCATGGCAGAGCACACAGACGCCGCTTTTAAGCGCATGTTTCCCGGTCAAGGGACAACAGTTGGTTTTGTTGTTCGGCTGACTCACAAAAAGAAATCTACATGGAGCGTGTAAAATCGAAAAAATAAGAAGCCCGTTAACATGCTTTGATGCTGCCCTTGATCTTACTGGGGGGTCAGTTGAGCGCAAGGAGGTCGCAGTTTTTATGTTTGTCACCATGGCAAGCTCTGTATCAAAAGGCCTGTGTGAATGCTTGTAGTAAATGTAGTGAAAAAGTCTATAAAAAGATATGGGTGATGTGTTGCTGACTCATGACATCATGACCCTGTGGAATACATAACCGTCCATGTGAATGTAAATGTTGATGTGTGCAACCTTGTCTCCTGGACCAAAGGAGGGCGGCTACTTCCTGTTCCACGTTGCATGCTAGTAATGCACTGGAGTGATAATGTCAAAGATGTCACTGACCTTTTCCTGCCTATACCCCACAACACAACCCTCGCTCTCACATGTCCATAGGCGTATGTGGAGAGAGCATGCGATCACACCCACACACGGACATTCAAACACATGCGGTCTGTTCGAAACTGCGTCCTTGTGGCCTACTTATACTAACTATGACGTCAAATTGAGTATGTATGTAACTAGTAGGTGAGTTTTGATGGTTTTGTGTAAGCGAGAAGTTCCCGGATGTCTTACTACTTCCGGAAAGATCTTGTGTACGCACAGCTAGCTTAACAGGACGTACTCAACCGCCCCAGAATGCATTACGTCTATTCAAAAAGAACAATGGAAACAATGGCGCTAAACGGGGAGCCGGCCAAGTGATTCACGTCATCTGAAATGCTTAAGTGCGAACGGTCTTCCGAACATGGCTTACTCAAATGGATTACTCAACCGTTATTGAAGTAGACAGTATGTAGTAAGTCAATATTGAATAGGTAGTAGGTATTAATTAGTAGGCAGTTTCCAACAGACCCATGGAAACAAACTCACACGTGGGCTCCTACCCCCGCCATTTTATTTTCACTCCCTCTGTCCGTTCGCCGCAAGGCCCCACAGCCTGCAAGTGACACTGTACACAGACAGACACACACCTTGAGGTGCGTGGATACACTGCCCCAGTGTGAATTGACCTAAATCACACAAGGAAGGCGACATCAAAGGGCTTTTCATAGGGGATTCTCGTCAGAGAGCCTGTTCTCACATCTGTCTTTGTTTTGACCTCTCCCTATGCTCTGAACACGCGCACACACACACACACACACACACACACACACACACACACACACACACACACACACACACACACACACACACACACACACACACACACACACACACACACACACACACACACACACACACACACACACACACACACACACACACACACACACACACACACACACACACACACACACACACACACGGCATCTGAACCTGTTAGAAATGACTGGGCATGTTACGACCAGCTCAATGACGGTTGTGAAGAAATAGGACAAGTCCTGGCACACTGCCACGTGTCCGTGCACACGTACGTTCCTCACAATCTCAAGAGCAATTAGTGTGTCCATGCCACCCGGGTTAGAGGCAGCACATCCGAGTGTAGCTCAGAACCAGAGGAGAGACACTGCAAGCTAATGATGTGGAGCTGGGGGAAGGGTCGCCCATGACGTAGGTCAAAACACGCTTAACATGCTTTTTCCTCCCTCTCCTTTTATTCAAATGCAAGATGGAGGATTACATTCACGCCTAATTGACCCGAGTCTTGCGGCCGGCTGTGTTCCTGGCCACTGACATATACTGTGTAACATACGTAACGGAAAGACAAGCCTTTTTGTTTCGCTCATTATATTGAGAACAACTGTCGTACAGTACATTATCGGAAAAGCTAATAAGGCATGTGTTGACAAAAACATCTTGTGTAAACCCAAGTTTCCAAGAACAGAAGTGTTAATTTACATTCAGAGAATGCTTCAGATTCCGTGGTATAAATAATTGGTTTGTTCGCAATAGATGGTTAACGTTAATGGCTGGTAGGTCACCTCGCTGACAAAAGGAATGGACATAAGTTCAGGTCGCTGTAATATCATTTGAGATGTATGACATATCTGGAGATAATGAATCTGAGTAGGGGGGAAAATGAGACTATCTCTACATCTTTGAGCCTTAAAAGAAAATTATAATTCTGGTTTTAATTAAGTTCATGACATGTCCTGTCCACCTGTGATAAAAGATGTAGCAGTTGAGGACCATTATACTTGTTCTATGTCAAGGATTTGACACATGTATAGCACATTTATATGAAAGTTAAATTTGGTGGACAAGGCCGTTTTCTTTGAAGGGGTCCTCAAAGAATTCTGCTGGGGGAACCTTAATAAACTCAGACATGAACTTTCAAAAAGAAAATAATTCACCCAAAGTAACACCATTTTCCAAGGCACACTAGCATAAACCTGAAAATGTATCATTACAAATGCAGACAAATGTTTGATCCAGACTTAAATATGTCAAACAAATCAACTACTGGGCAGATAAACATGCAATTATATTTCCAATACTTTGGTTTTTGACCAACTAGTACAAATGTTGCTCTCGAGACTGTGTTTAGTAGGCATCATTAGTACATGTTAACATTTTAATAAGCTGAATAAGATAAAACATCAACTAGTGCCACCTTAGTAGTATAATTGTGAGCACGTTAGCATAGCTTTAAAGCATCACTGTGTCAGCCTTACATGATGTCTAATGTAGCTTTAATATTGATGTATTTTCTTTGTTTTTACGATTTCTTAAATGCAATATCTAATGTTTAATCTTGATGTGTTTTATGCCCCTGTGAAGCCTTGTGTCTGAATTGTGCTATATAAATACACTTGCCTTGCCTTACAGAGCCACTACCATGGATGTAGACTTTTGTTCCCGCTTATCAGACAATATTTATTAAAAGTTATATTATTTATAACAATCTGTCTCCTAAGTAAACCCCTTCCTGCCCCAATGCACACCAGCTATTAAAAAATGTATGTTTTGAAAACAATTCATGGTCTTTAATTAGTAATGTGATAGTTATCAAAATTTGCTTAAATATTAAACAAAACATTAATTATAAATCTAATGAGTTTATACATATTATTAGGTTTTTGTAATTTGATTGATGCACCACTGGAGACCAGGCATGGATGGCTTCACATGAGGGACAAAAAGCTAAATACGTTCAATTACTTTATGTCCTATGAACTCTCCTAGAACCCTCCCCCCCTATATACTCCCGTTTATTTGCAGTCTGGCTACAGCAACCACTGCTTATTTGGCAGCTCCGACCAAGCTAAAAAAAAAATATTTTATAAAAAATGTCCACACTAATTGAAGCAGCGTTAAAAGGGTTGACAGACACCTCAGCCCTTGGTGGTGGGGGGAACTGGGAGGTTAAGACCTCAGGAAGCGTGCGGTGGAAAAAAGCCTGTTTTTCCTTCTCCCTGGTGTGCAAAGCGGCATCCTTCAAGATGAACGGCGACGGTGGCTTGCCACTTGTTAACTCACAAAGGCAGCTGCACATGACAAAAAAACAAAAAAAACTTGGCGCATTCAGGGGCGACATGGGTGTGACCTGAAAAACGAATCGGCGAAGAAAGATGACAAAAAAGCTCGGAGAAGATAGAGGGAAAAGGCCCCGCTGTTTCGACACGTGGCAAGTTGAAAAATGAACTAGTGAGTGGCACAACAGTGTGGGACCCAGAGGAAGTTATGGGAGCGGCAGGCGGATCAGTGGCCTCCCTCCCACCACCACCCACTCTACCCCCCTACACCCTCCTGTGGCAGATTACACAGAATACACACAATGAGAGACAGGAATATGGCAAGCGGCTCACTTCTCTCTTTTTTTTCTCCCCCTAATTATCTGACGCCATATTGGTTCTCTTCAGGAAGAGAGGAGGTAATTTTGTTTCGGAGTCCTTTTGGGAAATTAATTCATTTTACTAAAGTGACTTGGTAATTACAGTGACATCAAGGTTAATTGCCAAATCTGTATTGCTTTGGTGCCGTCAACGTCAAAGAAATCTGTTCTCTAAACACTCACCAGCCGACAACAGACCTCTCTCTCACACACACACACACACACACACACACACACACACACACACACACACACACACACACACACACACACACACACACACACACACACACACACACACACACACACACACACACACACACACACACAGGCCCCATTTGGGTTGTGTGTGCCTTTTTTTTTGTCTGAACAAAAGCCTAGTCATGCACGGACACATGCACACATAAATAGCACATTATGAAGGTTGTATAGATGCCAGTGCTTCATGACGGATAGAAAACAGTAAACAAAGGGAAATGGTCAAAAGGCTGAATAATACCCGCAGGGGAAGAGGGCTACAAATAAACTGGCCGATACCAATACATAAATATACATGGGCCGCATGTGATATGGCCCAAGAAAGCATTCATTCGAGTAATGAAGTCCTTTATCAGGCGATGACAATCCGCTCACTTTGTTTTGTCCACAGCAGCTTAGTGTTTGCAGAGGATGGCCATAACAAAAAAAGTTTCTTACAAAAAAAACAAGGCAAAGTCATCGGGGGTGAAACCTTGGTAATCATTATAGTGGAAGAATAGAGCTCATTCATTCTCCCCAGGGACAAAATCAACAATAAAAAGACATCGCCCTCATTAACGGATCAGAATAAGGTGCCGACTGCTGCTGCGGTTGTTATGAAATATGTTTGTTGAAAAGTTGGGTTGGGGAGAAACCCAAGTACAGTACAGCTCCACAAATATAACTGCTGATTTGCAATCCTCGTTCTTAGCCTTTTATCCTTGAATAATTTGAAATTATTAATTTTTTTTGCCTAATGTTGGTGCCCCTGTGCTGCTGCACCCCAATCAACGTACACTTTGATGTCTTTACTCTAATTTGTGTGTGTGTGTGGTTTGGGTTTGTTTCTGTGTCTTGCAGAGTTGCTCGGACTGTTTCCTCTAGACAATATTGGCCCTTTGCCGTCATCAGTGCAAAAATAGAGAATGCATAATAAGGTAAAAAGTCCATTTCGCCTCTTGTGCACTATAAACAGTGCAACATGGCCGGCACCATTGAATGAGGAGTCATTCAATTACATACCCTTTCTTTAGATACCAGTTTATACTCCAGATTTTTTTTTTTCGGCACACAGGACAGGACAGGTAGCAGATAGTGAGGAGATATTCACTGATTTTGACAAAGAGTGATTTTGTCAACAAGCGTACTCCACCTTGAATTTAATCCATACCAAATACAATTAAAATGTATTCAACATTCCCTGACAACGCCCCAAACAACGTGGTCTGCCATGATATACTTATAACAAAGCAGAGTTGACAGAGGGTGTCAAGAAATAATTTAAATATGCTGTATTTGAATGGAAGCCCTGTGCATTCTTATGTAACATTTCCAAAGCCAAAAATCCCATCCCATGTTTCTGCGGCTCCTGTTCGTGCATATGCCTCTTCCATCCTGACAACAGGTGCTGTATCACTGTACACCATGTTCCTAGATGTTCTGGGAAATCCCTCAGGCCTCAAGTCTCCTGCCGCCCGACAAGCAGATGTACAAAAGAATATATTGACCAGAAAATGACACACACAAGATTTCCACCATGTCTATTTGCAAATGTCAGCAGTTCCCTGGTATATAAGAGAAAACTAGAAAAATAGGTACTTTTAATACTGACATTTGGACAGTGTCTGTTTGTACACTGGGAACAAAGCCTCAAGGCTGCATGTTCAAAGCTGAGGATTGTAACTAGAAATAAAATGTTTTGATAAATAAATAGTATCTGTGTTAGAAGTGCTACATTTGAACTCAGACGCTTAAAGTGCTGTTTGGAGTTACGTCTGGCAGGGACTGGGATAGTTCCCAACTGGCTCCAACTTTTTAATTATTAGTATCAAGGAAAGTAAGATTCTGGTGCTGATGATTATGTCTGCAGTGGTTCAGGTTGCCACAACAGACCTGATTTTTTTTATTTAATCTTAATTTAAAAACGTTCCTCATGGTGCTCTAGTCATACATGTTTAGCATACTAATTTACAAATTGTTATGAAAATAAATGACCAAGACTATATCTATCAATTACAAAAACCTACACCCAAGGACACCTGTAAAGCTGTGAGTCCAAAATCAGTATACATTCAAGTGAATCCATCTACATTTAAATGTAAATTTGGGAACAAAAACATTTGCTTTTATTTGTTCACATGGTCAAAAGTTTGCTGAAATAGCAATTAGTCAAACCTATTTTCTGAATGAAATAGCATTTCAGTTGCTTATGAGGCTACTTAGTTTACTGCATAGTGCAGTAGTGTGCACACATTACTTTCTGCTGTGCTCTGCAATCCAACTGCTAAGGATCGGCAAGTGACGTCACCACCATACACTGTATCAGACAGAATGACTTCCATATCACAGTGACAGCACATACCAGCTCTGCTGCAGGGCAATACAGAAACACAAGCTCCAGTTAACTTTATGAGCAAGATGGCAGAGCGTGAGAATGGAGAGGAATTGACCCAGAGGGAGTCGCTGTGGCTGTATACCTCCAGAAATAAATCAGTTTAAGTGAAACAACGGGGGAAAATTATGTGCTAAAGAACTAAATGTGAAAAAGAAGAACACTTTTAAACTATCAATTGGATAGAAAGCTATATAGATAGATGGATATGTATGGGTACTTTATTAATTCCCATTGGAAATTAAAGTGACACAGAGAACCATAATTATAATATACTATTTGCAGAGTATGCATTGCTAAACTAGCTTATTGATGCTAACATGGTCATGTCTTTGTTCAGATTTGACTGAGTTATGCTCTGAGGAGGAATGCAATTTTCCAACCAAATTGCTAAAATAAACTGTGTGGTGCAGAAACACGTCCCTTTCCTTCATGGATTGAAACAAACAAAGCATAACACATCCCAAACACCATTTTAAGAATGATATTCTGGCTTCATTCCCCGACTTGGTACAGACATGTTTGGCATTGGGCCCAAACATTGTCACATTGATATTGGCCAATGCACCATCATGTTGCAGCATGTCAGATTGCACTCATCAGAGCCTATAGAACATCAACCTAATACAATCAGCTGTTCATATGTTAAACTTAATTGCATGTTCTTTATGCAAAGCGGTGTGCCAATTTAATTTAACATAATTTTGAACACTATTTTGCATGTAAATATTATATATTATCACTGAGTTTACCAAACAATCAGATCCATAATGTATCCAGTTATCATACGGATTCATGTTGAATCTTCAAATTAAATAATTAGTGGCGTAAAGAACACTTAACCCAATCAGGGAACAGCTCAAGGCCAGTTGATCCTTGATCAATGACGGGTGTTGATTTGCTCATTAGGCCCAGATGTGAGGTCTAATTAGGCTCACCAGTCTCAATTGGTGTTGTATCAAAACACACACACAAACACACACACACACACACACACACTCACACACACACACACACACACACACACACACAACCTGAGCTTCCTGAGTGATCAATGTCTCTGTCATCCAGGGCTGTGTCGGGGGCGCCAGGCGGGGCCGTTGAGCCACTGCGGCCAGGCTGGGGGCTGACATTAGCGGACACAGGGTGAGTGATGTCGGCCTGCTTGGTCCCGCGGGGCGGCAGGAGGCAGGGGATGTGGATCGGCCCAAAGCAGCGGGCTGGGAGAAAGGTCACTGCTCAGCCTGGTGTGATTAATAAGACAAGAAGCTGAGTGTCCCCAATGCCATTATCAATATCTGTGGCCACCAGCCGCCCCTAAACTGCATATGCATAGGAGTCACGCTTACCCACACAGAAAAAAAGAAAAAAAAAAGAAAACGGAAGCAATTATTCGGATACACACGCAAACAAAGTTAAGTCTCGATGGCGTGCGTTGGTTTTGCTCCAATTTGCTCGTTAATGTGAGAGGTCAGCTATCAATTAGCTCATATTTATTCACCACACCAGCTCTGACTCAACCCGATTCTGGTAATGACTCTCAGAGAAACCAGAAAAAAAATGCGAGAGGTGAAAGTCTGGGACTAAAATGTCAGCGCGGGCTCAGCGACAAACATGACATTTAAACAGACATCTGTTTCACTGTTCTGTTTCCCCACCAACCAAAAATATTTATCCCCACCGCAGTTATCCCATGTAAATCAGGGAAGGAGGAAAAAGTAACTCAAATAAAAAAATCCAACTTGTCTCAAGAAAAACTTGCAGGCCAATAAAAAGAGTTGTGAATCCTTATTGCCATGCACTGTACCGTTTCTCTCCCCTTAGCTTGGGGCTAAATCGAAAACAAACCGATTTGGACATCAAAGCATGTTAAAGAAAATCCAGAGTTTACAAAGATAGTGCAAAACCACCCCATGTGCAGCATTAACATTTTATCCCACTCCTATCCGTCTATTTCTCCTCGCCTCCCTCCTACTGTATGCTCCCTTTTAGCTAAACCCATCGGCACCGGCGAGCAAATCCTGCTCCCTTAAATCAATTAGCCTCTGCATGTTGAGTGTAACTAATAGCCCTGCTGAATCCCAGATTAAATATGCTAGATACAAGCCCGGGTACGAAGCGGGATAGTTAAGATAATTAAGAGTGATAAATCCTTGTGAGGGAGAGAGACAGAGTGTGAGAGTGTGTCAGAGGGGGAGAGATAATGTGTGAGCCAAGTGTAGGCAAAAGGAATAAAAATGGCAGCTTGAGAAAGACACATGAGGTCAAGATGGGACGGTTTAATATGATGAGGTCACGGGAATAAATAAATGAAAAGCAGAGTAGAGTAGAGAAACACAAAACGACGTGTGAATGTGAGCCAGGGATGATGATGGAGCGGGAGTTGTTTTCAGCTCTGCCTCGAGGAGCCCAGATGGCGGGGGGCTCGTCTTCTTTCTAGCCCTCGGTGCATTTGGCAGCAGCTACTCTTCACTGCTGGCTACTGTACCTCTCTCTGCGTTCTCTCTCTCTCTGCGTTCTCTCTCTCTCGCTCTCTGTCTCTCGATGGAGAGCCGCATTAGCACGGGCCCGTGAAAAACATTAGCCCACATTTTCACACTCCACAAAGTCCTCCGTTTTTAACACCCTGACCTCCGTCTCACATTTCTTCCCGCGTTTGCAGATGTACATTACGCCACGCTGCGCTCATGTCTTTGTCTCCATCATCGCGCTCCACTGAAACGCAAAGTTGACGACTTATTTATAGATATGTGTGTGTGTGTTTCTAGTCACAGAAAGCTTCTTATCTTTTTTTTTTAAACGTACACAACTGAGGCGTTGAGGAAACAATATGTATGAATGCTTGACACGCTTTATAGAAGTCAGCAGTCAGTACATACGGTTTACATTTTTAAAAGACAGCGAAATAAAATATTCATTCTTATCCTGCACTACAATATATACACCCTGAATTGTGCCGTTACTCATTGACCTGGTAAGACTTCGAGGTTGGTAAATTCAATAAAATGATTATATATTCCTATAAATGTTTTGTAAAGAACCATGTCATTTGGCAGTAATTATAGGTACAATAGAGGCATTGTGTTAAACTGGTTCACCTTCCAGTTAAATAAATCCAATTAAACGCTAGCTTAACGAGAGTCAGGCAGTGGGTCAGATGAACATGAACAAGAGCGAAATTTGACTGTAGGGAACATACAAGTTAAAATGTATCAAGTATAAATATGCAATAATAAATATTTACTTATATTTACTTGAATTTCTTTCAAAATTAATTCCTCAAAATTGCTCACAAACTCAAGCTCTCAAATATATTGTATGTATATGTATATTCCCTATATTAGGTATTAGTTCATAATGTTTCAATGTATCCAGTGATTTGTGAATTCTAATACCAGCTAAACCCTAGCATAGCTACCGAAATTGACCATTAGCTCAAATCAACTGACTGAATGATTTTTGTTTAAGTCACAACCTGCCTACACATTGTTTTTCATTTAGAAATAAACTAAATGACATAATCTGACGATGTGCTGAGTGCCATTTCAACTGTCCAATTATGTTTCAGTTAAAGGCACACTGCTACTTTGTTAATCAGACAATGGACATTTTCCTTATATAACATATCATCAGATCAAATCATAATTCATCTGAAATCTTAATGTGTTAATGATTATTTGGCGGATGCATTTAATTTGGCCTAATAGTAACGAGAGTGCCAGAAAGAGATTGTATTACAGCTTCACACATGGTTAGATTTATACAGCAGAATTGTGTGAGGGCTGCTGTCTTCTTCCACCCGGCTAATAAAAAAAAAAACCTCAGGAGCTCTCCATCACTGTGTAAGATGCTTTATATTTTCCTCTGTCATCCCCGACAGTAGCAGGCCGCTGATTTAGAGCGGGCTGCACAACAATGATTTTTATTAGGGGAGGTAAATATTAACGTTGGGGGGGTAGGGGGTCGGCGAGATTCACAGCTGGGGCTTGAGAGATGTGCGCAGACAATGTACTGAGATTGTCTGAGGGACTTTGAGTTTTCAGTCTATTGTCACTTTAGAATCCAATCAATTGTTCTCATCAATAGCTTTGTCTCGTTCGGACTGTTTCCTCATTTTAATGAGCTGTGTAGAAATAAAAAGGCGCTTTCTGGCTTTTTCAAACTTTTTCAAACTTTCTAAGTGGAATCTTTAAAGAAACAACCCGTTCAGAGCTACGGCGAGGTTAGCATGTGAACATGTCGAGCGTTGCATATTGTTACCGTGCAGAGGTGGACACGCACATGTTGATTGTTCATTACTCCCACCATGGCATTGCATTGCATTAAAGCAATACTGTCAATGTATGCAAGCTCACTGAATATTTCACACGAAAGCACTACAATATGCGGGATCGACTGGAGGAAACACAGCACAGTGGTGCTTTTGAGGCAGCAGAGCAGGATATGAGAGTGAGTCTAGATATGTGGCTAAGCGACACATCATCTTTTTTTGGGGCGGCAGTGGCGAAGTGGGTAGGGAGCTCGCCTCTGGTGTGCAGGGTCGGAGGTTCGATCCCCCGTCTCCCCGCCACATGTCGAAGTGTCCCTGGGCAAGACACTGAACCCCGAATTGCTCCCGATAGTTAGCTTAGTTAACTTAGCACCGTAGTGCTAAGCCTACCCTGCGTGGTAGCTGCTGCTATCGGTGTATGAATGTGTGTGTGACTGGGTGAATGTGTACAAAAAACAATGCAAAGCGCTTTGAGTCTGTGATAAACGGAGATATAGCGCTATACAAGTCCATTTACTTTTAGAAGACATCTTCCTATGCTCCCATGGGTTTTCCATGGCTCATCACACAGCCGTCAGTTGTCAGCCGTGGTAACCCGACAGCGGGACCACAACAAGACAAGTTACGCTAGAAAAGTGCTACGGTAAACTGAAAACAATGAAAATGGCTTGGGGCCTGTTCAAGTGATACCTGACAGGACATGTAAGCAAGATGCTTTATTTCTCTGCAGCATACACAACAGTGGCAAATGATAAGAGCCAGGTTAAACCCAAATCCACAAAACACTTCTGACTACATCATGTGGGGAGTCAGTTGCATGATAGCAAGCATCTGAAACGAGTAAGGCATATTTATTCATCCAAATTTAAGAAATTGTCATTAAAAGTTCGATTGATTATATTAGGTGGGCTATGCTCTGGTTCTTATTACACATTAAAGGTCACATATTATGCTAAATGCACTTTTTAAATGTGTTCTAACATATCCATGGGTCCACGGTGTGCCTAGAGACTGCCAAAATATTTAAAAAAATAACAATCTCTCCTGTTCTCACTCTCCCCCTTTCTGAAACCCCCACCCCTCCCCCCCAATATACTCCAGTCAGAATTTTCCCCTTTTCTGACCTCACAAACTGGAAAGCCAGAAGCTTCCACTGTGCAGCCCACACCCCTATTTCTTATTGGTCCACGGTCCTGACAGACAGAGGGCGAGGCGTATCTGGCTTCGCTTCCGGACAGGGGGCGGGGGCAGCTCAAAGATTGTATATTTACGAGGGGAGCTGCAGCTCTTTTTAAAAAATAGGCCATCGTGAGATTAGCTGAACATCAGCATAGTACAATAAATTATCTGAAAGTTTTTTTCAGCAAACAATTAAAGAAAAACGTATTAGGGACCACTAAGACCATATAATATGGTGTATAATAGTACCGAAAAGTGTATAATATGGGAGCTTTAAGTATTTTGAAACAATTATGGCAGTTCTCTTGTCTGAAAGTTTTATAAGAATAATGATTGTTTGATATGACCACGCCCACACAGTCCTGTCAAACGGTCTAGACAGTAGAACGTGTTTTAATAAAAGCTAATTGAGAAACCCAACTTAGATATTGTATATTGATTTTTATTTTTTGAGACGTCAACTCATATATTACATCTAACCTATTTGTATCACTACTTGTCAACAGCGACCACACCCAAATAGCTACACTTCAACCGCTTTGTTTTGCAAAGGTGAGGGGTTTTCCAAGCGACATTCCTTAGGATTGCCCCCAAATTCCTTCTCCTTTCCCTTCTCTGCAAGACACACCTAATAAAGCATCATTTCCCTGCGTAATGGCTGTCGTGAAGGCTCTGAGATTAGCCTAGATAAATATAAAGACCGGTGGTTTTACTGCATGGCTCATTGGCGTGGCAGATGACACTTATTACATGCTGCGGGTTAAGAGGGAGAAATCCACAGAAGAAGAGCGGGGAGAAATGGCAAGAGGCAGATGGATGATAATGGCAGTGCAGATGTTTTTCTTTCCTTTTTTTTAAAAGGATGAATAATAAACATTTGCTCAATGATTGCGGAGCAGATTTCTGAAGAAGGGGAAGAAGAGGAAGTAGGAGAGCATCAAAAGTACCCTAAGGATACTATGATAAAGAGGTAGGTGAAGGGAGATGTCATTTTCTGGAGTCAATTGTTGTCAATCACTTTGTCAAAATCAATCAGAATCTCGTCACGATCCGCTACCTGTCCGTACCTGTCCGTACTGTGTTTGCGCTGAAAATCAAATCCAGTGTTAATACACAGCCCAGGCTCTGTAAACAGGTATTTAAACAAAGGGGGGCAACTGTAGCCAGAAAAATGCCCGTTTATAGAGCTTAGGCTTTGTATAAACACTGGATTTTTTCGCACCCTCACTAGGCCCTACAGACAGGTACTGGATCGTGGCAAGATTTTCACGGATTTTGACAACACGCATTCTCCAGAATCGCTGATTCCATTCCGTTAAAATGATGGTAACATTATGAAACAGCACACAGAGTAATGCTTCTTAAATAAAACATACATTTGATGTGACAACAAATGCGCATTTAACAATTTCTGTTTGAAATGGATGCTTTGCTTTTACCTACAGTGGGTTGAAGAAAAAGGCGCTTTAGTAAGACAAATCCGATTGGGTGAATCACCGGATACATTTCAGTAAGTCAGTGTTGTGAGAGTGTAAAAGCCAGACTGTGGGCTGTGCAGTGGGTTGCAGACTGGCTTCAGGGGATGCTGTTGGGCACTGGGGCTGTCTAGGTTTTGTTTTGTTTTCTTAGTCAGTCAGTCACTTGGAATGTGTTCACCGTGATGTGTCTTTATGTCTCACAGCAGGAGTTTTGACAGTCTCGGGAGCCCAGGCCGAGACTGTTGAAATACAAATGCTTGTCTTTTGTGTCCCCCATTGAACATGAGACAAAAATACATGTTCTTTCTGGCTAACGTACACAAATTGTCAAGAAAAGCTAACCATAAACCATGGCTTTCTTAGGTCCGCTAATTAACTCTCAATTGGCTGCAGCTGCGGTGCCACAATCAGCCTGCAGTGGTGTCAGGTGTATTCATCTTCACCCTACACATGTATTAAAACAAGGATGTCTTCACAAGTTTGATCCATCTAAAGAATGCCTTAATGAATTTTTGTAATTTTCACAATATACGCTTATAAAGTTTCTATTTAGAGGAATAATTGATGTCTGGCCAATGGTGTTTGATAAAAAGAATATGCAGCTCTTGTGTTTGTAGGTTTAATATTTTTTTTAAAGCCACTTAGCTTACTTTAGGTAGTGATTAAAATTGGCTGGCTCAGACCAAAAAAAAACAAACAATGGAGGTAGGCCGATTCCCTTGTCGCTAATTAGCTTAATATTAAGTGAACAGACATTAGCGTTCTTGATCTAATCTAGCTAATCAGATTATTTCCTTTATATAGCAATACTACTGTGTGATGTAAACACAGGGGCATTGTTAAAGCTGAACTGTGATTGACAGAGACTTGAGAACAGGATGAGTGTTAAATTGTATCTTGGAAACCAATTGCGCTGTAGAAAATTGCGCTGTACAATACGACAGTCCTGTATTGATTGAGAATAAACACAGTTCTTGCACATGTTCAACGCAAAACCATGGGGCAGCCTATCAACTTCCAGGGAAGAGATCAACACAACATGGTGTGCTATCGTGTTACTCGTTCGGGGTTGATGTTAGTGCAGATCTCACAGCGTGTACACAGGCAGTCTGTTCAAATATATCCCAGAAGCACACACACTCCTGTAGCAATATGGACTTTCTAAACCAGTCAAGAGATCCCTTCGTGGGATATGAACTTTATGATTAACACCTAACCAAACCATGTCGGATATTGCTTTACTAGGCCAAGGAAGAAGAGAGCAAAAAAGAGCCTGTATGGAAAGGCCAAACAAAACAATATAAAATAAACTAATTACAGTATTCGTTAAGTAGAGTTTATTTACAAAGCAACGGTTCTTAATTTTGACCTCGAAATTAGCACAACTTGCTAAAAAGGAACGCCCTCGAGTGTACTCATTAAAAAAAAATCTTTTTATAGCTTAATCAAGCACCTCTGTGAAGGTTTCCCTGAAAGCAGTTTTTACAAAACTACCATGTCAGGTTTCCCGGCTTATTCTGAAAAGTAATTGGGGATAATGAGCTGTAATCCATTTAAAGCCCAGGCACACTTGTTCAAAAAATATGTACTACGCTACTTGCATACTCCCCTGACAGGTATTGCACGGGCCCGTAGCTTTCGGTCTGTGTAACAAAAGATGCCAAATAATACCGTGTGACTTGCCAAGAAGGGATTGTCATCTTCGGAGGATGCTCGGATTTAAAGCGACAACAAAGTCTTTGAAATTATTTGAATAAAAAATACAAGGACCAACAGCATCTTGAAGTAAAGCATTGTTCCACTTTGTAGCGTCAGCAGATTGTCATTCTCCAGCTCAAAATCACTAACTGTATATATATTGATACAATGGCCTGATGTTTTTTCCATCACCTCCTTCAAAGCTTTGCAAAGCTGCAAGTCTGTTCACTCAATGCAACAATCAGAAATGACCTTAATGTTGACAACAAGGACACCAGCAATGGATTACTTGTCAATTTGACTGCATAACAGAATCACGCAGTTGGAAGATGAATTACCCTCCAAACCAGGCAAGACAAGTGGTGTGTGTGTTCATTTAAACCCGATTTATGTATTTAACGGCTTACGGCGGGGTGTACGTGACAAAGTGCCACCAGGCGCTTAATTCAGATGTATTACAGCTAACGCAGAGCACTTCTGACTGACAGGCAAAACATAACACTTGGCAACAATTATTCATGAGGTCTGCGGAATTCTGTGTTAGGTGACCGCTTTGCTTGATGATAAATGCTTGGTTTTTGAGCTCAAATTAATTTCCTCCATCAGCGTCCATGAACTATCTATTTGTGGATGTGTGCAGTGTCTGTAAGCCCCAGGCCCTTTCCTTTGATAAGTGTCGTCAACAATGCGGCCATTGTCACTGATTTAATCATAGGCTGTCAATGTGCCGGCCCTGCTGGAAGCTTTGTGTTCCATGTTGATCATTAAGTGGTGCAGGCCATCTGCACAAAAGGGACGGCTAGTTTCGATCGATATGTCAACGACGATGACAGGCTTGTCCCTGAGAAATGTCCGCAGTGTTTGGCCACATTTAAGGATGTGAAACATTCTCCTGTACAAGTGCTTTCACCACTGTGTGTGTGTGCACAGTGTTGTGCCTGAACGCGTTCAATGAACGTTTGTTCATGAACTCGTTCATATTGGGGGCGAACGTGAACTGAACGTATGTATTTCTGCCTCATGAACGTTTTTGCGAACGCGCTCATTCTGGCGTTCGTGAACGGCGCTCTTACAGTCGTTCAATCGTTCATCGAGTGCCCGATTTCCAAAGAAAACCCCCGCTAAAAGACAGCGTAAACAGCCCTTAATATGTAGCTGAAAAACACCCAATCTGGCAACACATGCCACCACAGCGTCGCACCGCCGCTGCGTCATCAAAATGCAAAACACCGCGGAAAAAAAACAAATTAATGCAGCAGCACTTACTCAGACCATGGACCTAGCCTCAGGCTATACCCTCTTCTTCGTATGATTGTTACCTACCTCAGATTGTGTTTGTGTTAATAAGTGTGTCAACACATCTTCTGGACTTTGTTGTTAACAGTAGGCCCTACACTGCAGTTTCGAATGGTCTCCTTGAGGGTTTTCCTAGTTTAAGTTGTAGGCTAATTTGTTTGTAGAACCTGCCTGGTATATTTTTCCAGTATTGCTTTCTTTGAATGAAATTTCATGTGAATTGTTTCCAGGTTTGGAAAATTATAAAAATGGGAAAACATTTGCACCTTAACCGTTTTTGTTTGAATAATTCTTCATTAAAAAGATCATTCAAACAGCAACTTTTTCCTCATGTTTTTGAGAATATACTGTAGGGGTAAAAGTTGCAGCTGGCTTCTAGTGTGGACTGAATGTTATTGAAATAATTTATGTCTGTGGTTCTATATGGTATGTGGCAATTATTTAGAAAAATAATAGCCTGCAGCAACATATAAAAAAAAAGAACTATGAACTAGTTCATTTTTGAACTGTGAACTTAGTTCATAATTTTGAATTATGAACTGAACTAGTTAATTTTAAAGGGTGTGAACTGAACTTTAAACTAGTTCACGTAGAAAAAGAACTTTCCCAACACTGTGTGTGTGTGTGTGTGTGTGTGTGTGTGTGTGTGTGTGTGTGTGTGTGTGTGTGTGTGTGTGTGTGTGTGTGTGTGTGTGTGTGTGTGTGTGTGTGTGTGTGTGTGTGTGTCACTTGCAGTGGTGGGGCCAGAGGGGTCCCCCTGAAATGTGATGGGTCCCTTCACTAAACTCAGAAGGGACCTCTGTATGAAGTGACTCTATAAAACCTTGCCACAGTCTGGCTGTGGCCCCTATTCAAATGTTTCCAAACTCCATGCATGTATGTAGATGTGCCTCAACATGCGGACTGCACACACATCTGGATTCCGTTGTATATGTGTGACCACTTTTCAGTTACCTCTTGATTCTGTCCCCCAGTACTCCATCACGGCCTGTCAATTCATTAGCGGTGGTTCCGGTGCGGAGCTTGCGTCACCACACTTTGCGCCTCCACGCCGCCCTTGTTATCTGATATCTATCTTCCTCTTTACGCCTGATCTCCTGGAACCTTCATCAAGCAAGAGGGAAAGAAATGCACAAACAAAAACAACATCATTAAAGTCTGAAATTCTTTCTTATTCATCGGAGCATTCAGGCTCCACGCTTCACATCTATTCAGAAGAGGCAAATTGATTCAATTTGCAGTGTTTGCATCACGCTTAATTCGGCAGCTTCTTGGAGAGCTGTAAAACACGCGTCGTAAGGCAAATGGGTTTATTTGTCAACTTTTTTTGCGCTTTTATCACAGTGTGTTTCCCCATGAAATCCAATTTATTAATGTAACCGGGCAGATGAAGGCAGCGGCAAAAAAGAAGCAACAAATGAAGCCTTGTGATGAGAAGGTTTAGATTAGGTTGTCAAATAGCAACAACACAGATTTGCCTTATATCACAATTGTTTAAGCAAAATAAGTCGATGTATCTCTCGGAAAATGTATAACAGTGACACGAAACTGCTGTTAAATAAGTACGATGTAAGATCATTGCAAACATTTAAGCAGTCAAAACAATGTAATGTCAGAATGAACCCTAAAGCCAGACTACTATCAGTGCAAAAACTGATGACTTTTGTTGTAGGGGAGAACGGGGTAATGTGAGACACTTTTTACATTTGCTCCCCTCTAAGGGAGCTAAAATGATTTATCAGTCAAATTTACAAATGTTCCATTAATTCAGGATGTTTCCTAGAAAAGGGCATTAGCAGAATGTATTCATCATGACAAAGGGCAGTGAACATATGATTGTTTAAAAAAAAGTTGTCTTGTGTCTCAGTTTACCCCAGCTGTGGGGTAAACTGAGACAGACCAGAGAAATCAAGGGGGTAAACTGATCCATTTACTTTTTCCACTCTGAAACTACCATAACATCACATGTTGTAACAGTTACAATCCTGACAGCTATATTGAAAACCAAATATTCCAAAACTAATGTTGGACTAGTAACTGAATCATGGGGTTTGGTCAATTAAGAAAAACATTTTCTAAACACTTGAAAGTAACTCTGATCAAATACACCATACAATTCATATTCAATAATTAGCATTCAAATGACAGATAGAACCAGTTAGATTAAAACACAATCTGGGGGTCAGAACACAGGACCCTTAGAGCCAGCTAGTGTCTGGGGATCAGAGCAAAGAACAATCAGAACCAGCTAGAACATCCTACACCCAGCTGTCATTTTCCATCTTTTTAGTCTTTGATTAATATTTTTCTGCATTTGTTTTATTGGGATCATTCATTGAACAAAGACATATTACTTTGAGTCTATTGATGTTAAAGGTCACTCTCCTGTCCCCAACATACATACGTGCCAAACCATGCCCTTGCTGACACCCCTTCAACCATCAACCCCCACCTCCAGCCCACATTGTCTTTTGTCTTATTCAAACTAGTCTCCTTGCTACCTCAAATATAATGGAATCATTAAAAGAGGGCACAGACACTGTCTCACTTTACCCCACTGCCACAATTTGAGAAAAAACTACCTCTCTCAGCAAATCAGGCTAATCTTGAGTTATCATCATCACATGGTTTCATATGTTGGTAGTTCATCAACATTTATGATATAAGTTTTTCTACCTGAATCAATTTGCTTTGGCACAACAATCAATGACAGCAAGAACATTTACTTTTACATGCAAAAAAGACATTTTTGTGAAAAAAACATGCTTACAACATCACAATGAGGTCCTCTCTTTCATGGCCAAGGGGAAATGAGAGGGGCTTGAAAACTTATCTCACATGACCAAAAATGTTTTCCGTTGCCTAGATACAGGGGGTGTCTCACATTACCCGATGGCTCACATTCTCCCGTTCTCCCCTATATTTTGTCAGTGTGATATTGTGTTTTAAAGTAATCTCAAAACACAATATTTATTTTAAATCTCGTCTCTGAATGAAGCACTGTTACTTCAAAGTCAAGACAGACTTTTGTGTATGTCAGTGTGTGAAGCAAAAGAACCGTGGAATTGTTCCAGCCCAAACAAACCTTATTGGTGCTAGACCTGATTTATGGGAACACTGACCTCTTCCAGCTACCCTGAATTTGAAAATGTAAGGACTGATACCAATATTACAATGCAAATAATATAGCTGAAAAGCTAACAGCTAACACAATAGCTATAATGGAACGTACCAGCATGAGTCAGTCACAACTGTGCTGTGGCGTTTACTCCCTCCTGGGATTTTCTCAGGGTTTGATATTATTTAATTCAATAAACAGTCTTGATGTAGAGGAGGGGTGAAAAGCCCTCTGAGCTAATGAGCTTGCTGACTCCTTGATACCTGTTAGTTTGCAAACTGCCTAGCTCGGCCAAATGGGATAATACATTCAAACAGCTCATTCAAAAGACACATTTGTACTTTGCAAACCATTCCTCTTTATTTAGAAGCTTAACTGGACGGTGCAAAACAACTAATGAGCTAGGAAGCTTCCTCCCTCAAAAGGTCAGCGCTGTCAAGATTGGCTTGCTATTGCTCTGGGTTCACCAATGTTGAATACAAAATGTGTGCAGATTCACTTTGGCCACGCTAATGAAATCATTTAGCCGTGAAATTTCAAAATTCTAAATTGAAGTATGACCAGGCCTTTCGTCCGACAGTAGCTTCAATAGCTCCATTCCTCGACTACTTAAAGCCAGTCGAAAAACCCAGTAAACTTTAATTTCCAACACTATCAGGTTCTCTGCTCACCCCATTCTCCCTTTCGCCGAAAAGCACCTAAAGCAAGGCTAAATCAATAGCATGTTCAGGTTAATAGCAGTCGTGTTTTTGTAAGCCGGCGTATCAACTATTAATTAGCTGGTGATTAGAGTCAGCTGGCAAGAATGATTCACAGCCTGAGGACGTTATCGTCCTTGTGCTCCACCCAGATAGATCAACCAGTATTAAAGAGGAAGATAAAAGATACCCCTTAATATGAATCTGTGGGTCCTTTAAGGAAGCACAGTTACAAACAATATAACCAAAAAAACACAGAATTACCATTTATGGCCAAATACAGGCACACGTGTCTGACCATGACGGCATTTCAAACTGCAAATACTTAGGTTGCGTTCCGAATCGCATACTCTTTCTTTTTTCTATTCTACATACTACATCAGACGATAAAAATAATCTAGTTAGGATGCAGTAGGCATACTATTGGGACATACTTTTCTCTCTTATTTCATCATAACATTGCGCCTTGATCTTGCCTCTTGCTTTTATATCCGTCGCATCCCCGTTTGTTTTCATATGGAGGCTTCGTCGATGTTACGTCACTTCACGTGCGCACTGGATTATGGGTCAGAATCGCCCAAATAGGATGCACTTTTCAACACTAACAATCTTAGCCGCATGAAGTAGGACATCCGGGTACTTCTAACCATCCTAAATCTGGCCACAAGAATCGGGACATCCTAAATCTTTTTTCTACATATTATATAGTAGAAAGTATGCGATTCGGAACGCAACCTTAATCTCTCTGATAACATTCTGGAAGTTTGCTCTTTCCCAGCCAACTTTGAGAAGAAAGCGTTTCACACAAGGACACAAACATGGACTTGGCATTGATTTTAACATCATCCAAAGAGACTGAGGCAGGAATAAATATGGTTTAAAATACAGAAGGGTAGACAATCGTGTCGGGGGCTTTGATAAAATGGATTGAAAGAGCTTGGACGCAAACAAACGAGCAAAAGAGATGTTTGCTGAATTTCAGAGTCCAATTCTTGAGTGGATGCCAATGACATGGCCGGTATACACCCACCACAAGGCACGCTTGATTGGTTCCTTTCCATCCTCTGCTCTTCAGTCTTTCGCCCCTCTGATACATTCTAAATGACAATTGCTGAGGCTAAGAAACACACTCTTCTTCTCTTTTTTTTGGGGGGTAGGGGGATTTCGCATTCATGTTTCAACGAAGGATAATTTGAATGCATACCTCCATATTCAAGATCCAAAGTGGAGAAAAACAGACAGGATATTGGATTGCAATTCAAGTGTTTGTAGTGTCTGGTTCTTGTTTGGTATGATTACAAAGGGGTTTGTGTGCACTGCAAAGAAAGAGGGTACTCCACAGGAAGAATTGACCATTTGAATGTATTGTTCTTTAGTAGCTAAATGTTTTTTTTAGGAGTTAATACTATCGTAATAAACCTTGTTTTATACTTGCTTTATATGTGAAGAGAAAGTGTATTTTACATGTGTACTTTTTAAAGTGTGTAGATCAAGCATAAAAGGCACAGATAGAAAATAAATAATAACGCTGTCTTTTGAATCAATCCGTCGTCCCAGAGGGTCTCATACTCAACAGCAAACCGCCTAGCCCAAATAAACATCATCACAAAGGCTGCTCAGACATAAGAGGAGATGAAAAGAGGACATGTGTCAAATACAAATCATGTTTCCGTCTTCGGGAAGGGTGCAGTGTAAATGGATCAGGGACTTCTCAAAAGCAATTACTGCCTTGATTCCCATAGTGAAAAACAGGTGTCAAAAGATCCAAACCTCAGGGGTCGGATTTCATATTCTATCTGTTGTTTAAGTCCGCAATAAAACAAGTATGAAATAGATAAATGATCCAGGCGCTGGTTTTTGTTCCGCTTGCGAGAACACCGAAGTTATGTTCAAATCAAAACAAATTCACTTTGAGTCAAAATTCCAAATGTGCTGCCTAGTTTCATCACTCTGACATGCTGACTTTAAATTGCAATATATGAACACAAACTGTTTTTAAATGCAATGTTTTTTTCTAATGGAAAAACTAATCTAATACATTTAATGTTTTCTATATCAAACTCAGTTATTATAAATAAGATAGACATGTGTCTAAATACTTTGACGAAGGAGGATGAATCTTAAAAGGGAAAAGTCTGAGGTGTGTCCTTAATGATATTTTCATTACCATCAAGTTGATGAAATTTAGTGTATCTATTCAAGTATTTCTACTTTAGAAAAAAAAGAAGCAGACAATGATGTGTAGCACTGCATTGCTGTCCAATAAAAATAACAAAAACACGTACCTATTAGGGCTCACTTTTCTCTTATTTGAATGCATATCCAAATGACAATATTTCTTTTAAACGGATTTGAAAGAACTGACTGAGTTCACTCTCTGTGAATTTATAGGCAAAACCACTATACTAGTCCACCAGGTTTGACAGAGGGAGTGGGACTGACCTGTTCATGAGAAAATACTGATGGTTCTTGTTCATGAATAAAAACTGAATGACATGCTAGCTCACGCAGTTTATGCTAACAACCTTGTCAACATCAAATACTATGCTGCCTGCTTCTTGCAAGGTAATGATGATTAAATTATGACTTATCTACTAACACAGAGCAGGAGACCGGGTAGTATTCCATCTTAGTAGGAGTGCAAGTTGGAGTCTAGGGCATGAGGGCCATATAATAATGTGTTCTCATGTGGACTGCCATGAGCTCTGTACCTAATGTATACCTAAAGGAAATAAGGGATCAAAGCGGCCCATGGTAGCCTGTCTTTAAGAGGTCTCTTAGCTGCTAATATTCCGACTTAAGAAAGCATTGCGCGTATGCCCCCTCCAAGCAAATCCATTCAAGGTATATCACATACAACTGATGGATCAGTATAAATCAAATGCAGTTTTTCATTGGACAGATGAGATTTTTTTACACCTCTGATGGATGTGAGATCTGTGGCTTGTTTACATGGCAGACATAATGACCAACAAACAGCGTGCACCTTTCCAGGCCAACGGCTTTTGATTTCCCTTTACAATCCCGCTGCGACATTACGCCCGCCGTGTGCAGAACTTGCATCAAGGTCATTTCAAATCGCCAACCGTCCACATCAAAGCAGCGAGTTCAAACCCTGATGCATCCGCGCGCAGAAGAAGGCGACATAAATAAGCTTGGCTGACGAGTGAATGTAGAGCTCCTGAGTGGGTGGGTGGGAAAAGAAAATATTTTTTCACCCCTTAATGGAGCCGTCAACAATCACTTTTCAGCAGAAGGAATGGAGTCACAAGGCGGATGGCGGTTTTGTGGTCTAAGACATCATTACCATAGAAAACATTACAGCGGACGACGGACATCCAGGCCATCAAAGATGATCGTCTCATAAATTCCATGCACTGTATAATAGGGCTGTCACTCTTGAAGGCTGAAGGGAAAATAATGCCCACAGCTGATTTATTTTTTATTTCTTAATCTTCAGCTGCGCTTCTGCTGATTACTGCTAAATAAGCCTCAGTTTGTTTAGCTAACAGACACCTTCGATTCAAAACCGCAAAGTGGTGGGCAGCGTTTTGGTGGCCAATGTCCAAATCCATATGTCCCCTTCAATCTCCCATGTCTTATCATTAAGCCAATAATTTGATGAGCAATTAAAGAAAGGTGGTTGTAAACAAGCTCTAAGCCAGCATTATGTGAGGCACGTCCAAGTGGTATAGAGCCTGCGGTCCAGCAACCGCTGCTTAAATGCCAGCGGTGGGTAAACAGCCATCAGTGGTGACTATGGATGGGCAGTCTGTGACAATGGGCGATATGCAAACACACACACACTGTAAATGTTTATGGCATAAGAAATGCACACACTAATGACTAATGCCTTATAATGCAAAACCTCTCCTTGACTTAAAGGTCAAAAATGATGTCTTTGTCCCTGACAACATGGAGTCTAGACAATGGCTATGTCCCAATTAAGGGGCTGCAGCCTTCGAAGGCTGCATTTGAAGATCGATTGCGTCATAGCGGCGGGTCAAGGCTTGTCCCATTTCGAAGGCTCCTTCATATGCGGCCGAGAAATGCAGCCTTCGTTTCACGGTTTTGAAGGGTCCAACAGATGTATCCTTCGCGGCCCAGCATATCCCAAGATGCATTGCGTTTTTTTCAGAGATGGCATAAAATAAATAAAAAATAACAAAACAGCAACGTGTTGCTCCATCTTCTTCACTTTTATCTTAATGTCGTTTGTTCTTGTCTTTTCTTTAGTTTTTCTTTCTTCTTGTACTTTTTTTTCTTTTTGTCTGGTAGGCAACTTTTTTTTCTTTTTTTCTCCGTTGACAAGGCTGTCTCCGTTGGCAGCAATCAGGGTTGCTAGGCAGCACAGGAGCGGCGAGTCGTCACGCAAGGTAACTGCTTGTTACGCAAACCGGAAATGCTCGTATACGGAGACAACGCTCGTTCGGGCTTCGGTTCGGCCTTCACGGGCTATGGCCTTCATAGACCGCGTCGACTGCGTCCTTAGAAGGATGCGGCCCCTTAATTGGGACACAGCTCACGTTTTGGAGGGAATATTTCTAGCGGGTACTATTGGACAGGCAGTTTCCCCCTCCTCGTTAATTACATGATTAAGCTACGCTAAAAGACCCATTCAAAGTCCCGCAATGCTAATTGGGACACAAGTGATGCCTGTGTCCTTGACTTCATCTCCTCCTTGTACTCCCAACACACACACACACACACACACACACACACACACACACACACACACACACACACACACACACACACACACACACACACACACACACACACACACACACACACACACACACACACACACACACACACACACACTTAATAGGTTACGTCATGTGAAGGTACAAGTCGTTTCACATTTTAATTTTGTGAGGCAGAAAACATCCTGTTGCGGCACCGCATTTATATCAAATAAGCACTTAGCTAATGCACTTACCCAGCAGTCAGTGCAGCAGTAGAGTCATTTCTACACTGAACCACCAGTTTCAAGAAACCAATACTAAAATGGTCTAACAAAGAAAATATCCCTTCAATTTAAACACTTATGCAGAGATCCTGGGGAGGCAAAATGATGCCAGTGTATAAGCATCCATACAAACGTACACCCATCCTCCCACCTCCCCCAATATCTCGTGCCTATAGGGTGGTTGCTGACAGTTAGTAGCCTGAGAGGAAAATAAAAGTTTGTAAAGGACTCGATGTTGCTCATTAGGCTTACTGCTGTACCTCTGGCATTAAATAAAATGTGTAAGCTTATTCAATTAATGTATACCAAGTTTCATATCTTAATTTAGCATTTTAAGATAAGATAATCCACAGTGGGGAAATACATGTTTATTATTAGTAACAACATATAGCATTTACTAAACACAAAGCTAAGGCTAGTTGTTCATGTATTTGGTAAAATAAATGTTGATTGGGGTGCAAGAGGAAATATCTGGGGATCAACAAAGTTGGTAGGAGTATTTTATCCTGTGGAAACCAGGCATATATGTGGGAATTTTTTTTTTAATTAAATATATTTTATTAAATGACAATAAGTGCAGGTAATGCCTTTATTTGACTTGAAATTAAGAGAAAGGAACTGAGCTGCTTCATATAGTTCATCTGGTAGTCTCAGTGGTTTCTTCACATACAGTAAATATTCCTTACATCTATCTGCACACCTTTCACCAAGAAACTGCTGAAATAAAGCCTGCCCTTGTACAAACGACAACTTTCACCCCTAACTGAACTTCTTCCACGTTTTTTTCGTGAAGTATTTTGATATCTATCAAATCTCCATGCCACTTTTGTTGCAGGATGTCTTTGCCTGCACTGTAGTGCAACTCAGATGTTTCGAACACAGATGAATGGCTTGTGGGAGTGGGCGAAAAAATCGATCGCTGGCTAGCTATCTCTTAGGACTGTAACTGTAATGAGCACCATGCAATGCCGAGATAGAAGCTAGCTGTGCAGGGTGGAGACCCTCTGCAGTGAGCGCGGTCCTGAGTTCTTCATTACACCAGCGTAATGAAAGAAAATCATACATGTTGTCGGTTAATGAGTAGAATGTAACCCCCCCCCCCCCCCAAACACCCACCCCGCTGCTTTACTTGAGTCCTGGACAGAGACAGAAAAACTTGTAACTTGTGTAAATGGAGCCGAAAGCATTCAGAGGGAGCAAGACGAATAGGGCACACACTCGCATGTTGGGAATGTATCCCTCACTATATAGAAATAACCCCGCTCATCCACCCCCGCCCCCATCTCTCTCTCCCTGGCGAACTGAGAGATGGTGATCTTTTCAAAGGTCATTTCAACCATTTGTCTTATCTCAGAGTTTCTTCACTGAGACGGCAAGCACAACAGAGAAACTTTGCCTCAGGGCCTTTGGCTGTGTGTACGTTTCATAACCAGCCGGCGAGAGCCCAAGCAACCCCATTCCTCCAAGCAATAAAGTCTAACATAGTCTGTTATTAAATTATGATGCACTAAATATGGCACAGCTCATCCTCAACAAGCAATCAACAAAAGGAAAGGTTTTACACAATTCTCCAAAATGCCTTATAAATAATTCACGGTGGTTGACTCCACTCTTGTACCACCCGTGTACTTTCGACCCGAGTTTGAATCTGCCTTTTTTCTTTGCTATGCTGCCATGACCGTGCCCTTTTCATTTATGTGCTTATGTCTGTAAACACTAACAGGCTACACAGGACAACCCAAATGTCTGTTTTACTTAATAAAAATAAGTGAAAAAGTATTGTGGTGTGCTCCTGCCTCCAGCGTCCTACTGCAAGGACTACCGCGGCCAAGTTCAAGTATTTGAACTGCTATTATGATAAACGAGGGATGATTATTACCCAGGGTGCACTAGGGACGGTAGTCATTATAGCAACTTCCTGTTTCTGCTGCAGTTAGCCTGTTGTCCTCTGTGGTTATTCACAAAACACCTGCGCTTGGACGCCTCAGGCTTTGGCAAAGAAAGACGAGAAAATTAATATTTATAAAGAGGAACAGCTTCCGACTAATTACCTAGAACAGAATAAGTTGATGTGTTGGAATGTTGTAACAATAAAATGGAGGACATTAAACCTATTCCACTAACCTTTTAGCACAGTACATACAGTATAGTATTAGTAGTACCAATGCCCAAGTGCATAGACTGCAGTGAAAGCATCGTTGCCCTACTAACTGGTATATAATAATGACATGGATTGGTGTAATTTAAGTTTAAAACAAGCACTCATTTCAGTATTAATCCATCAACTGATGCTTTTTTCCTCATTGATCCACTAATTGATTAGCCTATAACATATCAGAAAACGTAGAGAAAGTAAATGGTAATGTCCCCAGGTTGATATTTTGAAATATTAATTTGCAATTAACCAAAATATATTCAGTTTACAATTATGTCAAAAAGATAAAAAGGCCCTGTCTGACATTTTCTGCTCAATTAATCCCACCAAATATGTTTAAAGACATAGTTTATAGTGTTACACATGATTATTTGTGTCACATATATTTTTGTCTAATTGCAAATTAAGTAAAATGACACATACCCACTCTCTCTTATTGATAAAAAAATGAATATAGGCTTCATGTTTCCGTAGCACACCTGTGGAAGTTGTATACTGGACCATGACTGGTTTCCAGACTTGTGATGTCACAAAATCCCACTTGTACATCCATGCTTTTAACTGAGATTTAAGGTGAGGAGAGAAGCTTTCATCTTCATTGAATATATTTTACCTATAGTATATCATTCTGCACACTAAGGTCAAACGTGCAGGTAGAGTAAGGATAAGCAAAATGCATCTGTAGGCGTAAGGGGAGGCTTTGTATGATTTATGAAAAACTGATGAATTAACTTCCTGTTTTTTAACTCTAGTCTGAAAATGGAAATTACTATTTATAATGCAGCTTATTTTAGACTTTAGACTTTCCACTCCACCACCATAAATGAATATGAATGCATATGCCCTGATAATAATGGAACGGTACAGCAGGAAGGTGAGGATACATTTGTTATTTGTGCATGTGTGTGTTTGTGTGTGTGTGTGAGGGTTAAGAGGTGTGTGTGTGGTGGGGGGGCTGACCTTGCAAATCTTAGTTTGGAACAGGTCACCTCCTCCACCATACACCCAGTACTGTCCCAACGAAGCAGCCCATGACGACGAGATGGCTTCAATTAACCTGCTGCACTCTTGCCAATGACATTTAGGCTCCAGCGCGACCGGAATGACCAACTAGCTTCCCCTCTGTCCACAGAAGTGTTTCACTTCTAATTGCCACCTCACCGCCAACAAGGGCCCGATAATGAAGAGAGCACTGGCACAAAGAGGGTTTTTTTTATCAGATGTGTTTACTGCATCTCTATATGCAGGGCTTTTTTGTGCACATGCTCCCTGTCCTCACTATGTACCCACCACACACACAGGTACCCACAGTGTTCCTGGCTGCTCTCACAGCAGCCCCAGAATTGAAACATTCCTCTTTAATAAGAATGTTTACCACACATGATTTATGTTGATATTCATATGCCCTGCTGTTGAGAATATTTATGGTTGATGCCACATTATGAAAACAGAACATTCATACAGCTGTATCTGTTAACATCCAAACATTCCCCTCTTGCTTTTTCTCTCATTGGTTTTGGCTGCTAGTGCCACCAAGTGGTTGGACGGCCTTGGTTTACAGAGGAAAATCACACCGCAGTCTCTTCTCTCTCTCTTTCTCCCTTTCATCTCAAGACCGGCTTGGTCTAGGTGCTGGACTTTTTCCACTATAAAAGGGACTGGAAATGCCTTTTTAAATTGTCCAGGACGCCTCAGTGGCTGTCATGAACGAGTAATTCATATCACAGGCAGAGGATACACGTGTATGTCCCCTGGTTCAAAATGCCTTTAAAAGTCTGGTGATAGATGTGTTCCTGATTGTTGAGTATAGCAGCTAGATTGAGGAGCAGTCCAACCCTGCATCCCTCACACTCTTCCCTTCACTCTTTCTGGCCTACATTCTCCTGGGGATGCAGAGGTGGGCTGGTGAGTGTGAGTGATATATGAGCCGGTCTGAGAGAGATGAGAAGGACCTGCCATCCCTGTCAAGAGGGGACGTTGCAAGGCGAGAGGTTACGTAGATTGAAATGCCATTTTCTGCAGTTCACTACTCCACTCTCGACCCTACCTCTGAGGGGGGTGGGGGAGGGGTGAGGCTTGTGAAAAATTGCTACCATTACAGACTTGACCCCAGCTGATCTTTGCAGTTGACCCCCACGTCTTATAAGTGTGACCCCGGTCCACGTCTCAACCTTTTACAGCCTCCACATGTACATTCGCCGCTTGCATATAGAAATGCTAACGCCTTTTCTTCTCCCCCGTGTTGCCTTTTAGATTAGTAATGATCATCTAGGTAGCCGTCAATAGAAGTGTGGTGTGTGTATCTACTGCAAGGCCCTTTTTTTCAATCAGTTCAAATGGATCTGCTTCACACCAAAGGACAAGAAATTAATCCAGCACTAATCACTAGGCACGGATCACTTTCGAGGTTCGGAAAATCAAGCGTAACTGGATCTATGATGATGAATTACTGACATGTTACAACTGGTACTGCCTGCTTACCAGTGCTGAGGGAGAGTTACTATAAAAAGTCATTAGTGAAAGTGATTTAGTTTGCTTCACTGACTTATTTTGCAGAAATAATATGGCTCATACTCCCTAGTGTGCTTTTTATTGTTGTAAAAATCCCATTCAAGGCTATTGCTGTTTTGAAGACAAAAAAGCCAATGCGTTTTTGAAGACCAAAAGCCAATTTTAGTCAAAATAAAACACATAAGCGTGGATTTTTTTCTTTAGATTAAGTAACAGTCCTTTTTTTAAATAACAATAAACTTTGTTTATGTATGTATAAGAAACAGAATTGTGTGCTGTATTAAAATGTTACAGAATCGGTATGCAGTTTACCTTAATGTCTGTAATTCTATAGCTCCAATATATATTGATCTGTACTACCTTCTTCACGTTGTATTTATTTATTTTCAACAGTTTTGAAATAATTCTGCAAAATGTATATACTATATACTGTGTAATATACTGTATAGTCTGTTTGTCTATCGTGCCACTTTTGTCCATGTGTTTGTCTTGCTATTCTATTGTTCTTCATTCCCATTGTGTTGGATGGCAGGACATTACAAAATATAAGCCCTCAGCTGGTATTGTCACTCTTTGCTCCGATGTTTTCCCCAAGAAGTAAAAAAAAAAAGTAATGATAAATGAATTCTACGATTTTGAAAAACTTTAGAGACCTTATATAGTTATCATAAATATTATAATCATTTTCAACCCTAATAGCTAACATCCTAATGAAATCACTGTGAATAAGACATCTGGATTGTCAGACAGGGAAAAACACCAAAAACATTGCTTTTTATCTGTTGCAAACCTTGGGTTTTCAAATAAAATAAAAAAATTGGTCATTCTCCTCACCTGGTTTACAGTCTCTACCCTCATGCATGTGTGGGAGTTAACATCGTGGGATTTTTTAAGATAGTCGCCCAACTGAATTCAAACGATTGATTCCTTTTAGCACATTATTATCACATATGGTGTATGATGAAAACATGCCCTGCAGAGTCGGTAAATAGGAGAGGAACTGTTTGAAATATTTAACATATTAGTGATTGTTCATAAGAGATACGCCATTATTAGCAGAGACCGAGACAGTGCTCATACTGAGAAAATCAAGGCTGCAGCGATGTTGTTTCCCATTTATGCAAAGCAAATCTGATCAGAAGTAACCTCCAGGCAATGATACAAAAGAAAATGTGTTGTGGGAGGAAGGCAAGCAAATATTTGATCAAAGTTAAGAGGAATGACTGCGTGTCTGGCTTTTCATCTACAGTACATCCAAGTTTGCAGCCTGGCAACAACATCGACCAATCAAATATATTCAAATGTATATGTACAGTATAGCACACTCTGTTCTGCCCAAAATAGTCTGATAGATTGCATCATCACTGGGTAAAACACTGCTGAGGAGGCAGAGAAAAAATTTAACAATTTGATTACAGCTGTACTGATGGACAGCATGGTGCTAATTAAACGTAATTTATTTGGTGAGCATTTTATAAGCAAATATTAAACGGTGGGTAGCTGCTAAAACTTTTTTTTTCCGAGAGATTGCAGTCAGAACACTCTAACAGGGAGCCAAGCACCTAACTATGGATAAACATAGACTAACTGGTATAATTTATAATCTTAAATATAGGTTACTGATGACACTCTTTGATGCCACAGAAGGGTTTTATTCAACAATAAATCTGCTATTGTATAGCCAAATGCGTTGTTACAAACCCCCCCAAGGATCTCTGATAGTTAAACGTATTCTATTTTTCAAAGGAATAGTTATTAAAATTACCTTTTGCAATTCAAATCCACAATCTAGAACCCTAGAGAGATAATTCTATCATCTCCATACTCATCTGCAGCTGTGTCAACAACTCTATTCTCCCCCACGGATGTTATAGAAGACATAAGTTCCTCATGGCAGTCTAAACCTTGCTTTTGTATGTAAATAGTTGGAACTAGTCAGGGTGACCCCTGGTACATCCCGACAAATGTCGGTTGGGGCTTTTCAAACCACAATGTTTCCTAAATTATTCAACAATGAAAACTCCTTAATTCTAATTGCCAACAGTCTTTTTTTTGCTGGCTAAATTGACTCAGCAGTAGCGATTTAAAGCTTCCTAAAAGCTTATCTAGAGATATTATAACAAGTGTTACATTTCATAATATTTTCTGACACCTTCGCTGCATCCGTTTGCTGTTGCATATGTGGAGCCTTGTATTTTATGGTTTTCCTTTTTTGCACGTATGTCCCTGATGTTTGTTATACATGCGGTATTATAACTGCCATTCCATCTGTATCAAAATTCACTTCCCTTTGCCCTGTGTTAGTAGACAACTTGGGGGGTGCGCCCTACCAACTGAGCTAAGGGCGCCCCCTATGTTGGCGGTTTTAACATATCTGAGCCCCTGAGATTGGAGAAGTCATTCTTTGCAAAAGGCCTATGTTATTACCTTTTTGTGTGTGGTTATTCTGCCAAGTATGTATTGCATTGGCTGGGCAAAGGGGCAGGTGGAAAAGGCCCTTTAATTAGACCTGCTAAATTTCAGACACACCAGTGAGACAGATGAAAATGTTTTGACTCACCTAACAGAGTTTGGTCGCATGTGGTGGCACCCAGGAGCCTTGCAAAAAGAAAAAAAGAAAAGTTTCTTAACGTTTAGAATGCACTGAAAAAAATCTAATGTTTTTTTTCTCTCTCACACAACTTGATTAAAATGCCCCTCCTCAATCCCCCAGCCTCCAGGCTCCTCGACCTGCCACTAACACCCCTCTTGTCTCTTGCTGTTCCCTCGTTATCACCGCCAGCTTGCCTGTCCCAAATGTCCTACCTCCATTTCATGCGGTTTTTAATGCACCACCTGCCGTCAAACGCCCACCTTGCATCTCATTAGAAAACTCTGCTGATTATGTTATACACGATGATACAACCTAACTTCAGAATGAAGACAAGTGACCAAAGTCAAATCTGTTTGGTCACATCAATACGGTTCTCCTGCTTTAATTATTAAATTAAGTCAGTTATCATGAGTCTGGAAATGTGTTAGAAATGCAAGGCTAAATTGAAGGATTACTATTTTAGCTGTTGTTCTAACATAACTTCCTTTGCAGCTCGGAAAGCTGGCCAAGTTCCTCTATAACACACATACAGTAGTATGAGTAGTAGCAGTAGATGAGGCATTCTCACCAGTTCACAGCCTCCTCTGCTGATATTGGTAGATAGTTAAGTGTTATCAATACCCACAAGAATAAATTAATCTGTATCTGACTTGTCGTCCTGCATATCCAACTATGCACAAAATGGTTTTTCTTTGTACAAAAGCATTGTTGGAGAGCCTGAAAACTTGGATTCCCATTTGCCAACGACTGCATCAGCAGACAATGAATTAAATTTGAATATTTTCAACCTGAGATGTGAATAATTTCTGCATTGATAAAAGCAACTTTCGTACTCTAAAAGGAGAGATAATTGTCTCTCCTCTTCTTGGACATTTGCAAAAGGGGGTCAAGAGTGAAAAAAAGGCCCTATCCTCCTACGTCATCTGTTTCTGGCCTTGAGTCAAGTTGTGCTATTCATCATCGTTACAGGCGTTCACCTGTCCACAGAGCGAATATATGCAACCGAGTCTTAATTAGTGATATTAACTGAGAAAATACTTAATATGTCTCCCGGCTCACTTTCCGACAATTCTCTCTGATTTTAAAGCCCAAAAAGTGGGTCTATTTGAATATCATCCCACAAACCTCCTTCCCATTGTCTGAGTGGGATGAGACTCTGAGGCATGAAGACAAGACTGACAACACTTCACAACTAAATCCAGTACGTGAGGGGGAGGCCTGTACATCTAAAGTCTAAATTTGGAGATTTTTCAGCCTTGTACTTCAAGTCTTTCTGACCTCTCTCTCTCTCTCTCTCTCTCTCTCTCTCTCTCTCTCTCTCTCTCTCTCTCTCTCTCTCTCTCTCTCTCTCTCTCTCTCTCTCTCTCTCTCTCTCTCTCTCTCTCTCTCTCTCTCTCTCTCTCTCTCTCTCTCTCTCTCTCTCTCTCTCTCTCTCTCTCTCTCTCTCTCTCTCTCTCTCTCTCTCTCTCTCTCTCTCTCTCTCTCTCTCTCTCTCTCTCTCTCTCTCTCTCTCTCTCTGTGCATTCATCGCTGATTTCTGCAGCAAACAAACGTCTCCTCTCTGGCAGATTTGTGACTTTGATCCAGGGGCGTAATCTGTGAACGGCTTTGTCAACATCACCGGCTGCCTATTCACGTTACTGTTTATCACTACATTGCAGGAAGATGGGGAGCAAAGGAGAAGAAGTGGAGGAGAGGGGGCGAGGACAGACGAAAAGAGAAGTGGGGTGTAGCGACGTGTGGAGTGTAGGGGGATCGCTCAATCGTTTCCGTAGAAGGAACGAGGTATGAATATTCCAATTTTACCCTGCTCATTAGAGACGGCTGCCTCTTCCTTTGGGGGCAAAGCACTGCTTGTGTTTGTTTCCAGCCTGATTATTTGCATGATGTATTCGGCAGCTTTATATGCAGTGATGAGAGAGAGATGACGTTCTGGCAGGCTGACAATGAGGCCTAAGGGGGGTGCAGAGGCAGGCACAGTCAGCTTTATTCCACGCAAAGATCAAAAGCCACGCTTCTTTACCCCCAAATTAGTCACCGTTTCACAGTCACTAAGGCTCCCCACCAACAACTCCACTCACTTGCACAGCTCCTTAACAAGGCTATTTTCTGAAAGGTTGGGCACACTTGAGGGGAGACCGCTGCTTTGGGACAATGGCCTATAACTAACCAAGGCCATACAGTGCCGACAAACTGAGAGGCTGGTCTCTACTATTCATGTTGGAGAACCAAAGAAAGGGCTGGAGAAGATGGCTGCAGCTGAACCCTTTTGGGCAACATCACCTATCAGTTGAAGCATTTCAAAAGGGCAGACTCCAATCTGCAATACAAACATATTTTTGCCGTTTTTGCTGTTATGATTATTCTTTTTTGTATTACAAAATACAACAATTAGCATACATATTGTTATTCTACTATGTTGTTCCCACTAGCACTGTAACTGCAAGATAATGTAATTATTGTGATGAAAGTTCCATTTTTGTGAGCCCACTTACCTCGACAGAGAGATGCAAAGAACGGGATTACAAACACTACTCGTGGCTCCTGTCCTCAGTTATAGCCCCACATAATGCTCAGTAACCGTGTTGGCTGTGACGTTAATGCCGACTTTGGTGAAGAGGTTGGCTGGTGATGTGATTGCAACTATACTGTATCAAGGCAAAACAAGGCATTAAAAGACCATTTGGTGTTTTGTATGTTTGCTTGCTAAGCGGCAAATGGTCTTAATATTTGGAATGTGTTTGTCGGTCGCCAAAATGTAGCAGTACAAGCTCAGGACTACATTAATCGCTTTGTAGTGTAGCACAGCTAAACTGTATGACAGATATCGTATTTCATTTATTTATTTTCTAAAAAATATTTCGGGTCCAGTTTGTCTGATTTTCATACCCTTGTAAACTGAATATTTTTTGGTCGGACAAAGAAAGACAATTTGACGGTGTCACATTGCGTCACCATGACCAAACGAAAAAGACAATCAAGTCAAGCCGTCAAGCAATCAGCATTACCAATCATGAAAATAATCCAGCCCTGACTGCATTATGTTGGCCAGATGTTTAGAAACCTTTCTTATGTTGAATTCTTCAAAACACACTGTGTTCCAAGAGGCCAATAAGAAAGTTTAAATAAATGTTCTACCTCGTAAAATGTTTGCAATGTTCCCTTATGTTCTGTATATTTCTCTGTCCTGCCATGTACCAAGAATTGTATTTCTTTGCATTTGTGCTGACATGCTGTTGTCTTCCCTGCTGTGCATGGCTTAAAGCCAGGTCAACAAAAACAATACGCGGACGTGCCCACCCTCCCTGTGCGACAGATGCAGGCGATGTTTGTGCTCGTTTGTGCTCCCATTCAAAAGAACAGAAGCCCCTTCTACACCTCCTCGCACCATTTCATCAGCTCCACTGGATACCTTTAATGTGCTGCATAATGAAGTGCGGCAATGAGTGTGCAACAGCTTTAATTCCAAACAAATACAAAATACACAGTCACAATGCACCATTGCATCATAGTGAAGCAGATTGGGCCTGATGAGGCTTCCCGTGTGAATCCGATGCCTTCTCAGCGTGACGTCGTCCTGCCCTCGCCTACTCAGCTCACTGCTCTCTTCTCGCCTTTTCTCCCTCCACTTCGCCTTCTCGCACCACCTTTCTCACTCTGCAGGAGAGCCTGTAGTCACATTAGCTTAGAGCAGTAACTCACAACTGAGCCACCTCCCCGTGGTGCCTTAGCTATCTATAGATTTAAGCACAAATACAAAGTCAATGTGTTTGTCTGTGTTTCTCAAAAAGAAGCATATACTTCTGCATATACCACCCCTTGATAAATACACTTTTGACAGGTGGACCTAACAGCAATATGTGATACAGTGAAGTGGTTCCGTTTGGTGGACCGATTTAGGCTACGAATCAGGGGAGAATGTAGACAGAGCAAGACACAAATGCCTCATTTCCACCGAGTAGAGCGGGTCGGGTCGGAGCGGCTCAGAGCGGGACAGCTCACGTTTAGAATCTCGGTGGTGTTTCCACCGCCGACCTTACCCTTACTGGTAGGGCGGGGTTTAGGCTGGACTGTGATAGCCGCCGCCAGAATATGGGTCGAACTACCGGGCTGTGGAACAAATGTGGTCAAGCGGTCTCTCGTTTTTGCTTGGTCAAACCAGCCGCTTCTTTATTTATTCCCCCCGTGTTGTTGTGAGCGTAAACGCACAGAGACGGCTCGGTGCAACTGATAGAGACAGTGAGCGAACAGCGCTGGCTGCGGCAGCTACGTGACATCGCAGCATTGGGACACAGTGTAACCAACTGATTAATTTAATGACGAGGAAAAACACCACACAATAAACAGTGCTGCATTCACATTTTCGCCAAAACACAAGACTCTCTTTACTCTTGCCGAGTTGACTACACACGGCGGAAATGATTATTTCGACCAATAAACGGACGGCATGTGTAGCTCTGCCTTTTCGGCACCCTTTCAGGCGGCTGGTACCCCAATGGAGGAGTACCGAAATTAGGAGTGGCTTAGAGCGGTTAGGTGTGCTTAAACCGTACCCTACCCAACTTTTGGCAAATGAAAAGCCAAACTACCCGGACCGAACCGCTCTGATCCGACCCGCTCTGATCCGACCCGCTCTACTCGGTGGAAACAAGGTAAAAGAAGAAGTAGAGTCTGAGAGGAAGGGGGGAGCTGTGAAGGTAAGAAGGAGAGATGAGGCAAGACGGAGGGGGGAAAGAGAAAAACAGAACAGAGAAAGTACAAGCGCTGCTGAGAGCAAGGTGTCAAAAAAAGTGTGCAGTCAATGTGTATCATAGGATGATGATGATGGTGTCCTCAATTTATGTCAGAATATTAAAAATAAATACGGAAAAGAAGTTAGTATTTGTTTCTGCATGCTTGTTGTGCCATGTGACTACAACGTCCTCAGTTTGAATTTTAGATCGTTCCAGTTTATCTTCATTAACAATGGTTTAATGTCAACTCACAAGCTTTCCACTTTCCATTATGGCAAAAATGCCCGAAAAATATATATTTGAAGATATATTAGAAATAGATAAGGAAAACATGATATGATATCATGGTATCATGATATGTTTGATAACATCAATAAATGCTAACTTATCGCTCGCCATGATCTACCATAAACCGCTTAATGCTACACAGGAACAAACAATTAAAGATTCATTCAGAGGCAATCTGCTTGCATACATTTGGTTAGTCCTGTTGGTCCACCACTCTGATAAGTAAAATATCTTTGAGTGGAGTCATTCATGTTTTGTAACACTGTGTACAGCTTTACAGAACCGCTAGCATGGCTGACTCTTTTTTTGCTGACTCATTTGCGTTTCATTATCGTCTTTTTAATGGGCGCACCACATATAAAGAAAGTTTAGAGAAAATATAGTAGAACAATAATACAGAACTATAGGCTTATGAAAGGAACCTGATGTGTCGGTTAGTTTACAGTACATGTAGACCAGCGGGCAGAATTCTACTGAAAGCAGCCTCTCAAAGACTTCACCTGCCTCCATCTGTCACGTGACAATAGTTTTGTGGGTGGTAGTGATTCCGTTAAGAGTCTCCAAAGACTGGTAAGGGACACTTCATGACAAACTTCCCAGAAAGTTGTGAGGACAACCTTATGTCTCGAGTTCTCAGCTTATGGGAGTGTGTGGAAGGTTGAGGACCGATGATGTACATTAAGCGTATCTGACATGCAGCTGTCAGCCTGGCTCTCAATTATCCGACACTGAACAGGTGAACTCACCTGATCAAAGACACTCATTTGTGTCTCTGCTTCACTCTATGTCTCTGTCTCCGTCTCTCTCCTACCCTCTGTCACTTACACTCTTGGGAATCAGAAGGGGACACACACCTGCGGCTGTAGATGGCCTCACTAAACAGGCTATTAGGATGCATTCAGGGGCGACAGGGACAGCTTGTAATGCCTCCATAATCACAAAGGCTGTGCTTAGATTGACGGATTGCTTGGGATGACTGCCTTTGCACTGCTTTCAAATCCAAATGTGAAATTACTGGTCAGATTTTCAATTAAAAACTCGAGCAATATTTGCTCATGTGAATGCTAATCTTTATCCACAGATAGAGGCCAAATTGAGGCAATTTTCCAAGTCGCTGTCAGTTTAAATCATTTTCCCCTCAAACTTAAAAAAAGATCCACCTTAATTTCGACTTGAATGTGGCATTTCATGGTTGTGATAAAAGACTACTCATTTCAATGAGATGCTGCGAAAGCCAAAGAATGGCATGAACAAGACAGCAACTTCTCGACCTAGGGGGCTTGTGTGGAGTTTAACTGAGCAAGGCGGACGACATGCCTAAAGACCCTGAAGAGTTACAGCCATGAAACCGCACCGCCCTCACAGTATCTAATCCAAAATTGAATTTTCTGCTCTGTCGCATGTTGCTTGTTGAGATAGAGACAGGGCGAGCCCGGGAAGGGAAGGGGGGAGCCGTTCTTTGAATCTCTTAACCTTTACCGCTTGTTGCGGTATCAAGCCCCGCGGACAAGATCGGACGCTGACACGTTTGTCGAGGGATGACAAATTAGCTGTCCTTCCAGATGCCTGATTGCCTGACCTTTATTCACTAAGTAGTGGTGGTGACGAGAAAAGGGGTAGGGTGTGTGTGTGTGTGTGGGGGGGGGAGGGTGTGACAGCGGTAAATGGTGCCTGTGTCAATGCGGGGCCATTACAGGAAATGCAAATTTCACCTTGTCTTATTAGCATTCCCAATGAGCACAATGGAAAACAATTCAGAGCTGGGCATCTCCCTTAAATATCTTTTTCTTTTTAAACCTCAGATATGACAGATTATATCATTTGAATTGGCAAACTACCGTGATACTGCAAGTTTGAACTTTATTAGGGCTGCAGCTAACGATTATTTTGATAATCGATTAATCTGTCGATTATTTTCTCGATTATTAATCGATTAGTGTTTTGGCCCGTAAAATGTCAGAAAATGGTGAAAAATGTTGATCAATTTTCCAAAGCCCATGTTGACTTCCTCAAATGTATTTTTATTTCCAAAACAAAAAGATATTTCAGTTTACTGTCATAATAGGATTGAAGAAACCAGAAAATATTCACATTTGAGACGCTGAAATCAGAGAATTTGGAAATGTTTTATTAAAAAATTACTTGAAACGATTAATCGATTATCAAAATTATTTTAATAATCAATTAATAATCGATTTGTCGATTAATCGTTGCAGCTCTAAACTTTATTATAGTTTAACAGATTATAATTAATAATAGAATTTATGTTAAGATTGTGTTGGCAGAGTTCACAAATACAAGTTGTTAAAAATAGCCCCCCCCCCCTCCCATACACACACACACACACACACACTTACAAAAAGTCTCAAACGAGGCATGGAGCTAAAGCCCCTTAAAGCATAGTGGTTTGTGATATAATGCTATGCTATCATTATATCATTCTAATGCAGCATCTCACAAAAACTGAACATTTGGTACAATCAGCTTGTGAGCAGGATCAGGGAGGGCACATAGCATCACATCTGTCATGAATGTACTTATTTATTGCAAACAATATGTGCATGTTAGTTCTTGAGAGAAGATGGACAGCTGCAGCGGAGGTGTTTAGCAGCGTTTACCTCACTGAGGTGGTAGAGCACATCATTATATTTCTGGCAAGTTGCTTCAAAACAATACAAACACAAGATTATGTGGTAAGTGATGAGATCACAGGGGAATGTTAAGAAACGTACAAATCCAATAGCACCAAGTAAAATATTAACACTTACGATTGTAATACTTAAAATATAATGGGAGGCAGTATCTACATGTCAAGTCCTAAATATGTATATTTATTACACAGGCCTATATTTTGGAGAGGATAAATGTGAAGGTGCTGCTAAAATATTGTCTCAATTAATTTTGAATTGGCCAATTTTGATTAAGAATGAAATATGGGATATGGCAGATAGCTGACATGATAGTCTGGCAACCCTCATTTTGCACTTACCAGCTACAGCAGCAGCTCTGGACAGTCAGTGAGATGAATGAATGGTTGTGAATTTGAAGCGGTTGGCACACCAGATAAAAGATTTGAACATAGCAGAATAAAAAATGAATCTTAGCGTGAAATAAATAGCAACCATTCAATTGAATTAAAGATCGAATGAGGGTCTACTTTTTTTTTTGCCAAGAATGTCCCCCATAAAATGGGATAGATGGAGGACATCCTAAACTTTCATCAGAGGAACTCTGAGGCGATCAAAGATAAGCAATCAATTATCAATTGATATCTTAATAGTCAGTAATTTTCTCTCAACACAGTTCAAATACACAGTAAATGCATTTCATGATTTTATCACAGATATCTTATCATGTGATATATGGAATCAACTCAGTTATGTTTTTTTTATCCAACACAACTTAAAGATAATGGATCAGAGAACAATGGAATGGCACCATGGTCAAATGCTTCAAAAGTCTCATTTGCTATTGGTTTAATTCATTCATCAAATGAAAACATTTATAAATGAATCATCTTTCTAAGCAAAAGGCTCGCACCTCACCACCAGAATTAAAAACGCAATCAGAACTTTAACTAACTTTAAGGGCTCAAACAACAACAAAGATTTGAACACTAATTAACTTTTGATGAGATCCATTTGCCGCATTTATAATTACAAATTATTTAAAATGCAACATGAGCCACAGCATGCTTTGCTGCTCTGTTTGTAGGTGCTTTGCATCATTTTATCTTTTAATCTCGGGTTATGCATTTTGGCGAGTACAAAGATGCACACAGACCGGTAAGCTTTATGATTTCAGGTTGTGTCATATTTATATAGGAAATGACAAACAATGATTTGGCCATTAAAGATATGTGGAAATTGTTCTCTAACTAGGGGTTCGTGAGGCTTTTTGTCAATTATGCTCAACATCCGTTTGTTGGCAGAATCTGTGTTTGCTCGGGCGGATATTATATGGGCTGATCCAAAACAGCTTGAAAAAATATATATATATAATTCAGTACTGAGAATTATGATGTATATAATTGATCTAAAAACCAAACATCCTCATTTGTACAGCTGAGCCCTGGTATCATCCCACTTAATGTTGAAAATGGACAGAATGGACAGAAAATCAAAGCCACCAGTGCCCCCTTTGATTTGGAAGTGCACTATATATTGTTTAGTAAGATAAAAAGAGATATTGATTTTGTAAATATGAATTACATACAAAGATCGGGTTGGCTGATCACATTTGAAATGTTCAGATAAGCTAGTTACTTGGAGATGTGTACGTATAAATGTTATTTTTAAACATGTAATTTAAAAGAATAAAGTACCTTATAATGTGTTTTTTTTCTTGAATGTGTATAGCCTAAGGATATATACTTTTCCAAATAGATGTTTTAAACTAAAAATTAAGGATTTAATTAACTTCATACATTTAGTGGTCACAGTTGGTTGAACTATGCACTGCGTACAATTCCAATCCAAGCCAAGCAGCACCCTTTTTCAATTAAAAAAACTCAAACTTGTTTGAGAAGACAAATTCTCAAACAAATCAGTAAAAAGTGACCAGTTAAAAGTGATCTTCTTTTTTTCAAAAGAACATAGTTCTTGATTGATGGCAGAGATTAAAACAAACATGACATGATCTTAAGTTTTAATAGAAGTCTGAGGTCAAACTCCCCAATACAAACTCATTGTGGAACAGATCTCGGCTATCCCTAACCTCGACTTTTCCCTGTCCTTCCTTAAGTCTAAAGGTCTCACTGCGCGCTCCTATGCTGCATCTTAAGCACTACTACTATCCACAGTAAACTTTACCCAAGTGCATCTTCTCCAAAATAATTGAGTTAGAGGATGCCATCTCCTTTGAGAACAGGACATTAAGCTTCCCTCTCAGGGAATGGCGGAGAAAGTAAATCACCTCTAATTAGAATATACCTTAAGATTAAATCTGGCCTTTCCCTCGCAGGCATTTGCATAGCTCCGCTCAATGCCACCCAGGCACTGGTGGCTAATAAGTGGGATTTGGAGATGAGAGAAAAGGAGGGGTTGTGGGGTTACAGCTCAACAGGTGATATGGAAATGCCTGAGGATGATCCAATTCATATGTATTGTGTGAAAATACTTCATTGGATTACATTATATTTTCTTTATCAGGTGAAGTAAATACAGTTAAATAAAATACAACTGTTTAATTTATTATTTTAATTAATCATGAATCCATGATTTCAATCATTAAAATCAATGTTTATTTTGTCCCGCTAGTCAATTATTCCACTTTTGGCTTTTACTTTTACTTCATTTACTTCAGCTCTGATTTTCATTACAATATATACTTTTTAAAGATCCCCTACAGAACTGATCAAAGAAGGAAAAATAAATGTTGTTATATTTGTGTTTCATATAATTTAGATAAACTAGTTCAAAATGATTAAAAGCACTTTTTGCTATGCATACTGGATTGTGACTGGCTTTCTGACTAGTTGTGAAGTCACAAAATCACCTTGGGCCCGACTTAAACGCTGATTTCAAGGTGAGCACAGAGATACTTTCACGCTTCAGCAGATGAATGAGAAAACAGACTTCAGATGTGACATACATCATGCTGCACAGCGAAGGTCAAATAATACTTTAATATAACTTTGAGTGGATACTTTAAACCGCACCCACATTTAATGAGGAGGCAGTGAAAGTGTTTTATGATGATGTTGATGATGTTTTATGATATGTTTTATGTCTTTCTTTACCTTTACCTTACTACACTGTGTGTAAGTCAGCAATACACTATCCACTGCACTATAAATGGCTTCACCATGAACTACCTTACACTAGTCTCTCGTGAACCTCTCTATCCTTCTGACTGAGAGGTGAGAGAGGTGTCACCATCACAAACGAACCCCGCCAACTCAATTTCCCTAATTAAATGAAGAAAGCAAGTTGAGTTATGTTTACTTGTTTCCTAAATGTTTCCAATGTTTCTTTATGCATTTGATCTTCAGGAACATCTTGAATAGGCTTGGAGGATGTTTGGTGTCTGTAAATGACACTTGGCAGCTGCAGAGATTTAACCTGCAACCTTTTTGTTATGGGACTGACTCTCTCGCTTTTAGTCTGTAGTGAGAGGGGGAGGAGAAGAGGGAGAGATAATGGAGCAAGGTCCGGACATAAAGAAGAGAAAGGACGGCCGGTTAAAGCGGAACAGAGGCACCGACTGAACCCCACTGAGGGAGATGTGAGCGGACGTGTCCCAATCTCCCTCTCATTCAGAGGTGACAGTCCATCTGTCACCGCCGTACAAGTCCGCAGGGGGATCAATGTCTGCTGAGGTGGCCAAACCCAAGAGCTATCTGCATCCCCATTAGTATTCCTCCGCGGATGGGCCCCTGGGTACGTCTGCAGCATCGGCCTCGCAGCGCGGCCGGCAGCGCGGGTGCCATGTCGATAGATTGATAAGACAAGCCCAGACATGACCCTGGAAAGCCCCGCGACTGGACAAGTGATTTAACACCCTCTAGGATAAACTTTGAAGATCTCGCACACGAAGCAGGTGAGCACATTAATACATAACATAACATAACATAATATGCATATGCACACACAGGAACACACGCGAGTAGACACACACGTACCGCGCCCACACCGGGTGCAGATATGCACGTCTTACAAGGATGAATGGCCAAGCCGCGAAGGACGGCAGGACAGCATAATAAAAGCCAGACGAGGCATTAATCCTCCTTGTGGGGTTCGCTGATGTTTGCAGCATTATGGCAGGCCACTAACATTTTTCACGTCTCCGCTGTGTATGGAGGGGGTTGGAGGGGTGGGTTGGGGCTGGAATTAGATGGCCTCGGCAAGTGTGATGCTAAATCACAACTATGTGCTTGGCATGTTGTGTCATCATCATCGTAACACAGCCGCTCGGAGGTAGTAATTTGTTTGTGAATCCATGCGCAGATGATTCTTTAAAGGTTGCACTAAGGCCATTTGTTTGGTAGGAAGGTATAATCAACAAATCTCTCTCATATCTGTCCATTCAATATGAAGCTATAGCCAAGAGTTGGTTAGCTTAGGTCAGCATAAAGACTGGGAATGCATGGAAACAGCCTGGACAGTCTCCAGGGGTTATGTGCAGCAGTGTATCTTTCAGGAGAAGTAATGTCCTGTAGTCCCGGCCAAGAAATAGTTCAAACACATAACCTCCAATAAAAACAGCAAAGTGTTGTCCTTACACTTTTGTTTCTGTATGGATAAAACAAGTAAAATATAACATGTTCATTAGTGTGCTTTGGAGGCGCTCGTAAGCGCATGTTGTTACCCGTTGGAAAGAGCCATTAAAGCTATTTTCCCATGGTTCCAGTCTCTGTGCTAAGCTAAGCAAACTCTGTCCCAAGGCTGTAGAATAATATAAAAAGGACAAGACTGACATATCGGGTATTTTGTTCAATTTGTAGGGACCAGTAACTTTGTGGACTGCAGGAATGTTAAAATGTTCCTTTTTAATTCATTTTCCACAACTCATAGAAAGGTATTGCTTGCCTTTCTACACAATTTTAAAAAAAGAAGATGATCGTTATTCAAGCATGAAGAGACATGGAAAGTAACTGAAAAACAATAATTTTGACTCAAACGTAGGCCAGGTGCAACAATAAAATACTGAAAAAAAAAATCTGGGCCAAGTCTACCAGCCCTGTTAATAATACAAAATAAGTGAGCACTCCATTATATGGGTCGAGATGACCTTTACAGGGCTTAGGCTACACTGACGGGATTTCAAGCAACCAATTAGCACCCTCGTTTCTGCTCCGGTGCGATCTCAGGTTTCAGAGAGAGACGCACATCCCATCAACAATATCAGCATATAAAGCAGCATGACCCGGTCAACAACAAATGGATACAAAAGGGTCTCTTTGAGTAGAGGTCACACAGTATTACATCGTGTGGCAATGTGTAGGTTTCACAATGGGCTGGTTTTAAGGAAGTATACATAATATTAACTATATAAATATTCAGAATAGTATTTTACTATGCATTCTAGCAATAACAGTGAAGTAAAAAAATAACATTCTAATTTGTGGTCAAAAATGCAAATAACAAAAGGAAGTAGGTCTCCCCAGACAGATGCACTACATCCATGAAAAATGACAACACCAATGAATGCACACATGCACTTTGAGGATTATGCCCCAGTAAGCACACTAACAATGTGGTCAAGGGCAAGCATAATAATGAATTGATTGTCCTCTGAGAGTGTCATAATGAATGTGAATCAGACTATGCAGTGTGCTTTTAACAATCAATAAGGCTATGAAGTGCCACCACCATCCGAGTGATTGATTATATTAATTTATATTTAAGTATAATGCAGGGTGAGATCAATTATGAATATCTTATATAGTCCCATAAATAAAACAAACGTGAAAGGTAAAAATATAACAAGAGGTGTAAAAAAAAAACAACGACCCTTTACTCGTTTTTTGTTTGGTTTTTGTAATGTAGGGTGAGAGAGAAAAAAGAAAAAAATTCAAATTAATTTCCAAAGAGTTGTCAATATTCCTGAAGTGTGGCACATGCAGCGCCCAGCTATGGTGCTGCATTAAGCTTTCATGAAAGTGAAAGTTAATTAGATATGATGACTGAACTCCCGGGATCGTAATTAGCCGAACTGCGTGACTGCTCTCCTGTAATTAAATGTCATTTTCCCTCAGTTCACTGAGCCCGAAAAAAAAGAAGGGGAAGAAGAAGAACTTCGCCTTAGCAAATGTCTGTTTGGCCTGATCACGGACATTTCCGGACATGACAAGACATGTTCATGGACAAGATGGGACAAGAAAGGGTTGGTTTAAGCTTGTAGTTCACACACTAAACTAATAAAAATGAGTGCCTGCTGTGTGGCCTCACACTGTTCTAGTTTCCTAGCGCTCTCTGACATTTAGATTGTATTTTTGAGGCGTTGGACTGCAGAGGTCGCAAATGAGCGTAAACATTCAAGGTTTAGGTGAGAGAGGAGATGATTCGGTCGCATGTGCAAGTGGGAAAGAAATGTCAGATTCCTACTAGAGTGCCCTCATGGCAGGTGTCATATGTGGATAACCTCGGGATAAGAGAAAAACAGAGAGGAGAGGAGAAACAACAGAGTGCACGGCAGGTCTCTTGTCATGTGTTAGAGGAGAAGAGTCAAACCCGCAGGAACCAAGCTATTGACTGACACCAGAGGACACACTCTGAGGACAAGCAAGAACACAACAGCAAACCACACTAGTTCAACACCGTTCCCCTTTATTACAAGTATATTTTTCTCCCCCAGCCATAGAAGATCATGAAATCATGTTTCTTCTTAAATATGCTGCATAATAGATGTCTCTTGAAAGATGTCCTTAAATTGCTTTACGTAATATATTGGTAGTATTTTGACTATCCCTTATTATGCCATTGTTTTGGTATTATTGTATGTTTTTGCTCCATACCATGGTATTATGGTCACAAGCCAAAAACAAATTAAATTAAATTAAACGTACTACAGTATACTGTATATCCCAGAAAAAGACGCTAAGGAGGAACAGTGAAATGTCACTTGTAAGAACCATTTGTTTGCATATGTTTTGATCAGTAACCTTCAAACCTTGTTTTAGAGATCTGTTTCTAATGATACAGTATATTGTCATTATCATCATCCCTTTATTAGGTACTTGTAGACAAGATTGTTGAGAGTAGAATAATGTATTGCTATTAGCTGGAGATCGATTATTTTGTCACCTCCTTCACAGTGGATGTTGTATATTTAAATAGGAATTTTTCAAAATTAATGAAAGAAATCTAGATATATACATTGACCTTAAGTCGGGACGAAGTTGTGTCAAATGTGTGCTTTACATCCGGTTGTAGCTTCTCTATAGGTATGCATTTAGACTTTTTCATTATAATAATGTAATTCACCTGTATGTCATTTTCACAGAGTGCGTGGGATACGTCTCCGAGGACGTGTTCATGAACCCATGCATGAATGCATGGATGGTGGATGTCATTGATAAGAACACCCACAGGCTATGTTCTCTGTAACAATCACTCATTGTACCATCTCTATATAGTGTGCTCTCTCTGATGAGATACCGTTGACACTGGAAGAAACAGTGTGAGTGGAGAACCTAATTACCTCTGCCCGATGGACAGAAAATGATCGCTGTGAATGTAATAAGGCATTAACGTGTTTGCCTGAGAAAACGACCCTGGAGCGCCCCGTTGTGTTTTGAATTAGAAAAATGTCAAGTTAAAAACCCACCTGTGTCTGCGACTCAATCACTAATGTGGAGTTGCCCCACTCCTCATCTCTGCATCGTTTCTACCTTTAAAATGAACTGCATTATCAGGGGCCCAGTTTGAAAACATATTCATGTCCATGAACCTCCCAGACATATTCCAACTCCAATTTAGAAAACTGAATTTCCTCTGATTATGATTTTTTTGCTTCTTTTTTGTCTTGCATTGGTCCCACTTGAAATAGATAGAAAGGCCGCCAATCAGTAAGTCTATCACCACCCTAATTTGGGGCTTTTCAAGTAGGTCCATAATCACACAATGTATCAGCTTGGAGGTTATACAAAAGAAATTTGAGCACCCCCTATTTCCACCATGAAATAGACCAGGGTGAGCGAAGGTGAAAGTCATTCCCTTTTATCATATACAGTATATCACAGGCAATGAGTCATCTCATGCTTTTTGTGAGTATCTTACCCAACAGAAAAATGGTTAAATGCAATTTATGGGCGACATTTTGTCAATAGCCATTTCATGTATTTACATTGTGTAATAACATCTCTGTATAGTATTTTTTATTGTACGTGCCAAAGTCAGCCATTACCCTACAATAATTGAATGACCATTGGTACGTTAAGGTTTGTACTTTTATGTCATTGATATCCTCCCTGCTTACTGTTTACCCTCCTAATGTGGTGTCAGAGCTGTATAACAGCAACAGTGCCCTCTTCGATGCCCCTATAGTAGATAAAACATGCCCCTGAGTCCGCCATTGCTGCAGAAAGTAATAAAAGAAGAAGTAGCAGCCACGGTGAGCTGTAACAGTAAGATTTGCAGGTGACAGGCTACACACCTCCTACTCCCCAGCCAAGGTAACAAACTCTTCTGTACCCTGATCTTGTGTGTAAAACTATGCATGATAGATAAAGACGAGCTTGTTGAATAACTATTCAATAAAAAAACATGAGCTTGTTTTGCTATACTGCGAATAGAAATATCCATTGCTCTCGTGTTGGACTTCTGACAAAGGATTTGCAGTGTACTATCAGACAACAACTGCTGTTACCACCACTAACCACAAGTGCTGACAAACCAATCAGGACTAAAAACTGAAATGTTTATTTGGATTTTTTTTGTTCTTATTATTTAAAAGTACAACTATAAGAATGGAATACATTTGGGTAGAAAATCCCCAAGACCCCTCCCTATCTTAAGGGAAGTACCGTTGAGCTATGGGGCAAGTATTAAGGGTCCATCTTTTGAATATTATTCCAGGAGGAGTCTTTTATGGGTGCTTTAAATTGGGTGATTTTATGACTGCAGCAGTCCATGTAATATAATCACATTAAACTCCCTCAAAGGGCTTTCCTAAATTCTCCTTATGTTCACCTGATCCCTGATCACCAAATACCTGAAGTGGAAAACAAGCTGCTGGTATTTTTTGGGAATCATTCCCATGTCTTCGTAAACAGCTGCCGAACGCCAACCAAATTTCACAAACTGTCACCATGACAACTCAATATAGTCCACATGAAGTCCTACTGAACAACAGTTGTCCGTTGTGACCTTTTACCCTGCTTCACCACAGCTTTCAATGGCAGCATCTGTCCTCCAGATATACTGCAGGCTTTACATCCGTCCTGCCGATCTGACTGCCCTCGGGCACTTAAGGTGTCTACGGCTAATTCCACCTGAGCCCTTAATTACCTCATTAATTTAGGCTGACAGGGTAGGTTAAAAGCCCTCTGCGATCCCCAGGCTTCATACACGGACATTAGCTTCTGAATGTGAGGCCATAACCCGGTCCCCCTTTTTTGAGACCCTTAAGTGTTTAACATGTTTTATATCTAATCCAAAACTCTACCTCTGTGGATCTTGGCATGTTTTTTGTTTTTTTTAAGCAGCTTAATTGGCTAACAGTTGAAACAACATCATCTCAGTGCTTGGATGTTGGAGTCTTGCTGAAAGTGGGTTTTATAGGCACATTAGGCTCAATGTGGCAGCTAAGCTAGGATAGCTCCCTTGCGTAGCCATCATTTCAGGATTTCCACTGTGGCTTTAGCTAAGCCATCTCCCATCCGGATGCATTCTATAAAGACGGTCACTGAAGGACAGAGAGCAAGAGAAATACAGTGGTGTGAAGCCTCCTGGAGATCCTATCTAAAGAGAGAAGTAATAAGAAGGGGGCTGAGAGGAGGGTTATATTGGTCTAGCTGGATGGCATGGAGGAGAAAGGACGGCCATCACACATGTCCAGCCTTGACTGATGATAGGATTAAAGAGGGAAAAGGGATGGAGGAGGAGGGGAAGACAGACAGACAGAGATAGAGAACAGACACAGAGGAAGTGATAGTGAAAGAGCAGGAGAGGATGGAAGATTGATGGCTGACTTGTCCTTGCTAGGTGATTTCCCCCCTCCCCATCTCAGACGAGACACGAAGCCTCCACTTTTGCCACGGAGGAGAGAAACGGACAGATGGTGGTGGAGTAGAGGACGAGGTGATAAAAATCACAGAAGTGTTGAGCAGATAGAAAATAGGAATAGGGAGATGGTTTTGCGATAATAGTGAAGATAAGGCAAGAGGAATTGGAATGGTTGAATAAAGATTTGAAGGTAGAAGGGTTTTCTATAGGTGAAGGAAAAATATGATGGAAAGTACGAGTTGGGGTAATATGACCTAGTTTGTTTAAGGATAAATTGTTCATTCACTGCTATTTTTAAGTCTTCCAAATAGAGACACTGAAAGGCACTGAAACATGATACAAGTGAACTTAATTAAGCAGCAGCTGGGGCTCTTGGCCACATGTGCAGGACAGAGCAGCAACATTGGCTAAATTGCACAATTCCATTTAATATGTAAAGCTGTCATTTGTTTGTGTCATATTTGTGGTATTTTAATGGATTATTCAATTAAACTACAAGAACACAACAATGAATTTGTCAGACATATTGGTAAAAAGGCCATTATATTCAGTCGGAGTATCAGTGTGTGCACTCAAGAAGTAAATCTGTATATTGTTAAGTTCTTACATGAAATGAGCTCTGAAGTGTCTGAATTTCTGTTCTTATTTTTGAAAACTTTAATGAATATTTCAAGTATTTTGATAATGTAGATAGTTTGAATTATGCTCTATAGGATTTTCATGAAATCCATTCCCATTTTTGAAATTATTTATGGTTAACATTTTTACTGGAGTAACCATTAATATTCTGTAATATAATAACTTCAGTGAACAGTTGTTTTCATATGTAGAGTCCGCCATTCACGAGCTGAATATTGCCCACCTAAACACATGGGATTCACATGCATCATATAATCATATTTTTACGGTATTATTGTACCTCAATTTCAAACACACACTTCCATTTCCTCAGCAAATCATTACTGTGCTCTGCTGTTCTACTTTCATGAAATCAGTTTGCACTGCGAACAATCACACGCACCATGCCTTCTGTTGTATTTCAAAGTTGCTGCATTGTGGTGATACCAGACCATAGACTGAACTGATAAGAATATATTGTTAGCTACAAATGCAGAGTTTGTTATCACAAGTTACTATGACCTAGGCTACAAAGACTGCAGCATGGATCATTAAAGTCAATGCACCATAAACTATGTACTGTATGATGTGAGTACTTTATTTTGTTTTTTCAGCTCCACTGTGCTTTGGTGTAAAATAAGCACCAGCACAAAGAACTGGGTGTGGAATGTATTCTCTTAAGTCATGTCAGATCATTTCACTTTGGTGAAGAGTTCATTGATTCGCAAGAATACACATTTGCCACTTGAGCGCCTCCGTCAATTCATTTAATTGTGCATCATTTAAAATATATAAATTCGTGAAACACATCATGTCCTTTCATAGACATGTTGGGTGCGATGTTTTGCAGTACATGAATTTCTATGAAATCACAGTACTATGTCAGATCACAAACTTTTTAAAAGCTCTTCAGACAAAAGGATCACAAACTTGTTACCAAACACTACATCAGCTACAATTGTACACTGACATGACCCCAAAACTTTTTTCTGTTTCTGAGACACACTCAATACAGTAAGACCTAGAGGCAACAGGAAATGGAATAAATTGAAAAAGATAAGAGATATGAAAACTTTTCCTATACCGACTTTGCTAAACTAGGCCGAAACTAGCACCAAGCAGTAAATCATACCAATCTCCAAGAAATAACTTGATACTAGTCAAGGCTCCCGTATTAAAGTAGAGATGAACCCCATGTGTTTACTTCCAAAACTTGCAGGCTCACTCTCCATCCTTTAAAAAGCATTGAATAAACTGTGCTTGCTGTTTACAGGTCCATTAAATCAACTGGGATAGTGGCAGAGAGCAGACGTATTACATTTGTGTTATTGGTCAAATATCGCCTGCCTGTGGGGGGGAAAAAGCTACCTGGCAAATGAAGAAAGTGAGATATGTCACAGCTATGTCCTTTCTGATAAGTGAGTTTTCACTTGCCTTCAACCCCATCCCCGCCGTAATAAGAATTGACACCTATTTGTGACATATGACTATCTCTGATTGCCTGGGGCGTGATAGCTTCATGAAGCCCTGCTCAGCTGGTGATGGAGGGATAGCGAGAGTGAGCGCCGGTAGAAATAGAGGGGTTTGTGGCTCAAATGTGCTGGTCACTGTGATAGTCTATCATTGGGAGATACGGAGGCTGTTTTTGCCGTAGGGGTGGGGGAAAAGACAAGGGAATGTGTGCAGGTCATGCTTTTAGATGTGCTGGATGGCATGGAGGAGTGGATGGATGGCTGGACAGATGCAGAGAAATTATTTTGGTACATCAGGGAAACTATTAATTTACATCTGAACTTGCTAGCAGCTATTACCATTCTGTTGCAGGGCAGAGTAGACATACTACTGCAAGACAGCTTTCATCAACTGCCGGATGACCAGGTGTCCCCAGGCCAGCTGTGAGGCATATTTACTCAATCATGTTGTTGGGCAACCCTGGGGTTTCTTCACAGACGGCCATGCCCATTTCACCTCCAGTGGGCGCCACATGACCCTATGCCTGAACCACCTCTACTAGGCTCTCTAATGATTGAAGAGGAGAGGCACAGATCTACAGTCTTCCTGTAATGCAAAGCTCTCTGATTGTGGCAAATAAGCTTATGTCCCCGCTTGACACGTATAATGTACATAGGAATAGCATAATGAACATAAGAATAGCTTTCCCAAGGCTCTTAGATAATCTTGCATGTATAACATTTTCATGTTTAAAATATCCAAAACAAAGGATAACTTTTTGGAGTACTGTGAGTGGCCGATGGGGAAAATTGTAGGCAGAAATGCAAGTTTAACCATTGGCTATACCCAGTTATCCATGAGGGCTGCAGCTTGAGCAAATCCCAGCTGACAGTCAGTCAGGCAGCATCAGCCAACTGACTGGCAGCACCATATTCAGCTTTTTTTAATATATCCACAGGCAAAGAATGCTGGGATGCAGCCTTGTTAAGTGGAAATGTTGAAATATTCCAAGAAAACAATCTGTATTCCTGCCTTGTGGTCAGTCACTACCTCTGTCTGGATATGGCTTCACAGGTTTTTCAGAAAACTATTTTGCAACAAAAGAAAAAGATGCAAGTATGGGTGTACTGCTTCAAATACTTGAAAAAAAAGAACGGTCTTACTGAGTAAAACATCCTTGAGTTGACAGCTACAGCATCTTTATAGTACAGTTTAAACTAATAGGTCCAGAAAGACTGCCAGCTTTTTTGATTAAAAGCTGTGGGGAGGAATTGACATCAGGTCCATTGCCAATCAAACTGTCCCAACTTAGTGGTAAAAGGTCAATCATAACATTGGTGCCTAAAAAGCCCTGTGCCACATTGAATGATGGCTTTGTAGCTTAGACCTTGACTGTCATGAAAGGTTTGGAGTTTGGATTAGTAGTAAATATAATACTAGCATAAAATGTAGCACTGATGATTCCATCCTCACCATTACACACTTCATTTCTGAATCCTTAAAAACACAAAAACCTTCATTGAAACATTCCAAAGAATATGAGTCCATACGGAGCGCCTGTCCGATCACAGTCAGGAAACAAGGAACACAAATTATTTCAGACTCTCAAAATCCCAACTTTTCTGAAAATTAACCTCGATGTGACTCCATGTGGCAAAGTACAAATCAAACTGCTTGAAACCATCTTTTGTTTCAGCATCCATCAAGCAGCTGAACTACATAAGCTAAATCTTAATTCAATACATACACAAGCACTTAACACTTTTGTACCTACAGTTAACTTTCAAGCCAGTGTGTTGTCAATGTTACGTTTAATTTTCCTTTAATGTTTTTAATATGTTTTGATGTGAATCGACTGCCATGCTTCTTGTGTTTCTCTGATGTTTTCTTTTCATGTGTTTTTTTCTTTTATGTTTTTTATGTCAAGAAACAAACCTGAGCACTGTGCCCGGAGACAAATCTCCCCTCAGGGACGATGAAGTTCACTCTACTCTACTATCAGAATAAACATCTAACAGCAGTTTAGAAGATAATGAGGAGGGATTTTACAACTCACTCAAAATAATTGTATCCTCTATCTCGGCTTATCACAAGATAAGCAGTAGTAATACACCATTTATGTTGAAAGTAATCTACAGCAAATGCACACTTGTATGTATTTGATTGGGCAAAGAGGCAACTTGTCAGATGATTTGGTTGCAAACAGAAGTCTAGACAGCTTCTTTTGCCCAAGGACCCTGCAAATTTTTTTCATGATGCCTGAACTCGGCCTTTCTTCTTCATCTGGGTGCTACTTTCCTCCTGTTTGGATGGAGCAAGTTTTCTTCTTGAACAGAAAAACCCAGGCCCAGAGCTTGGGGGCCAACAACCTTAATGCCAGCCACTTCACAGTCAGAAGTAAAGACTGTTCCCATGCACTTTGAAACGTTGCAGGCTTTAGATTGTAAAGAAGGAATAAAGGATCACCAGTGAAGAAGCCATCGTCAAGGTGGATGTTCTCTATGACCCCGTTTCCATTTGTCTTTAACATGTGGTTTTTGTGATCGGATCATGTGAATAGAGCTCTAACTACAGGTGAAAACACTCTCAAGACGCATTGAGATCGGATCACAAAAACCACATTCGGAGGTGGTTTACGTCGGTTGTGTCCGATGTGTCCGCATTCATTTGATATTGGAAACAGCAAAGTGACTTTTGTCCACATTAGGGACCTCCTACTCAACTGCCGCCACCTGCCTGAGCTGAAATACGTTGAAAATGCATCACTGGCGTTCATGCAGCTTTTATAGAAGCCTTGTGAATGTTAGTTGCATCCGCCAGTATTGCAAATGACAAGCTTTTCTGAAACACGGAAATCGCTGCTGTTGACTGGAGAGCTGCAAGGCAACAACTTCCTGTTCTTATCTGCTTAAAAAGTCAACTCGCGTTTGGCTAGTAAAAGGCTTTTAATGTGAAGGCGCACAGGCAATATTCTGTTAGCACGTAAAGTAACTTAACTGCATATAAAGCCGTGTAGCCTACTGGTGGTGGTGACAAGAATGTATCAGACGTTAGAAAAGCCGCCCGGCAAACGCACATCTTTCACCAGCCAAAGTGGCGTAATTACTTTTTTACAATAGATGATATTTACCAGCATTTGGCAAGTGTTAATATAGAGCCCTCTAAGCAGTGTTGTGCATCGCTCCTCCTTGTCTAAATGAGACAGTAGCCTATCTCGTCAACCTAGACTGGTATTTATTTTCGCATGTAATGCATTTTAATAGCAAATGCAATTAAAACTGTGGCACTGTACAGCCCTGTATGTTTAGTTGTTTGAACCCCACCGGTTAAAAACAGCAATGTGAACGGAAATTATGTGCGTGTTGATTTCAATACAGCGCGGGTAAATGGAATCGGATCACAAGTAGACAAAAGAAGTCACATTTGAAAATACAAGTGTGAACACACGGACTGAGAGCTGTCCACTTGTAACCTGTTTAAAAAAATCAGATGTTAATCCCAGGTGGACAGGGTCTATATTACAAATTTAAATCAGAAAAAGGGCAAGAGGGGGGCGCCCTTAGCTCAGTTGGTAGGGCGTCCCCCCCATGGGCCTCGGCCAGCAGCGGACCCGGGTTCGATTCCAGCCCACGGTCGTTCTCTGCATGTCACTCCCCTCTCTGCCCCATTTCAACTCTGTCTCTACACTATCAATAAAGCATAAAAATGCCCAAAAAGTATCTTATTAAAAAAAAAAAAAAAAAAAAAGGGCAAGAGACAAGGCACACCCTGTCAACACACTGACCTTGAGCCATTTGGAAAATGCAAGTTAAGTAGAGAAACAGAACTTTTCTCAAGTCTGAAGTGAGATGAGCCTGTATTACAGTATAATCATGCACCACTGACTGGTACAGGTTTTAAATAGGCATGGATTGACAAGTGTAACTGGCTGATAACAATACTTATGCATCTCACCCTCAAGTTGACGTCCATATCACCCAACCACTTTGCAAGTAGTGAAAAGTTACATATTAAAGATCAAACATATTTCTTCTTGCGTGCAGCCTTGAAGTCAACACAATGTTCACAGAGCAAAGGTTTGACACTGTGGTTTCACAGATTAATGGCCTCTCCTCTGCAGTGTCTCTGGCATGATAAAACACTCCTCACTCTGTATGCTAACTGAGTATGTGGGCTACATCTAAGGTGCCTGGCTAAGAAGGTCACCAAGGTTAGATAAAAAACAGATGCACAACTGTGGTTTTTAATCAATAAATACAGGGTTCTGATAGTTATACATTTACTTATACAGTATAGCTACATGCCCAGGCAAAACGCAATCATGGAATGGGTATAATCTCATGGAGTTACAAAATACACTCTTTCATACTTTTGAAGGAAATTTCAGCATACAGGATGTTATTCAGCAATAATAATTAATTATATACAATTGGATATTGCTACAATATTTTTTTCAGGTCTAGTCTTGTTGTTGTTCTAATACCACTTGGAGTGTCAGCAGCTGTACATTTAAACCATGATCCATTATCTTCAGCTATTTGAAGTGTTCATCCATTACTTTTGTCATACTATATCTACCATTCATCACTGACTGGTCTATTGATATAATAGGGCTCCTCAGAATAGATGAAGTAGTAAGGATAACAGTGTAACTATTGTGAAATTGAACATATAGAACAATTTGTCAGTCTTTAAAACCTTTTATGATTTTTTTTGGTTTAAAATCTAGCAGGACTATTCCTAGAATATCTTGAGCCACAGCGTCGACAAGGAACCCATTTCATGTAATAACTTTGTGTCATTCCTTTTCATTAACCTCAGACTCTGATAAAGCTCTTAAATATTGAGCTAATAACCTTTGCTGCTAATAGCGTAAGACTGAATGATGTGAAGTCATCAGGATTAGAAGTCGATGTAGCCTCCTGACCTTACAACCAGTAATGGAACGCATCTTCGGACTATTGCTACGATTAAATCTGTGTCTTTTATTTTATTTTAAGTAAAGCGGCTAGTCAGTTCAGCTGCAGTTTATTTCTTTTCATAGCAGGAAGATATGAATAAAGCCCTGATCCTTTTGGGAGGCAGGTGCTGTCAGAGGTTTCATACATCAGCAGTCCTTGGTGACATTAAGGACTTATTTTACAGTACTGACCTTTATTAATAGGAGAAGGTGAAGGGTATATTTACGTATGTTGAAAGGGTCTTACAAGTCTTGTCTTGTCTTGTGTTGGTAAGAAAGAATGGTTTCAAAGTTTCACAGCTTGTCCCCCACTTGTATGTTTTTATTCCAAAACCAACATCTTAACGCAGGTTGGCAAAATTAAAGGTTACTCTTTTAAGTTTCCAGATTGTGGAAATTGTCACGGCCTGGATTGGAATCCATCAAACGCTTCTTAATTAGGAGACATATCCGTTGTCACCGGAGTGCTTTTCGATCTAATGAAGTACCGCACATTATTGCCCTGCTAGTAAATTATTCAACTAAAACTCCTGACGGGGGGTGAATGGGAAGACAGACAGTGAAAAAATTAAATAAAAAATTAAAGAAGTCTCATCATTTCCAATTCATCACCTTTCTTGCATATTGCCCTCCAGATCACAGAGAATATTCAGCTAATCAGATTTATGATTTATCCCATTTAAATTCAGTCGACTTTCTCAAACGCTGAGAGATGGTGGGCGGAGTAGGAGAGACTGAGAGAGACAGACGGAGAGAGAAGCAATTTATAATCTACAGAAGAAAGACACCTAGTGTGGGTGACCTCTATTTGAATGAATAAAGATTGGCTCTTCATATGCCCCGCTATTGTGCCATTTCTAATGAGCATAAATTATTAACAGTTAGTGTCTAAAAATCGAAAAAGCGCAGGGCAGCTTTCCCTGATACATCTTATTATGGGCAAAGTATGGGGATTTGAAAATCATTAATAGCATAAATTCAGAATCTCATTATATCATCATGCTCAGTGTAGTTTTGGATATTTCCTTATTATGATGTATACTACATACACTCAGCTGTATGAATAATGGGATATCACTGGTATTGCATTAATACATGTTTGGGTTTAAGAATGTAAGCAAATTAATATAAGAAAAGTTCAAAAAGCAACTGGGTATGCTATACAATTGTTTGCTCAGTTGCCTCAAGCTGTTAAGACAAATGTATTAAAACATCTTCATAACAAATAATGATAAAATGATAAATGATAAAATAATGATAAATGGCTAGATGTGTTTGAAACATCAAGGGGAACACATGGTTTAAAATACAAATGGCAGCACTTGATTTATTTCCTCACATCCAATTCTTTACAAATTATGTTTTCTTCTGTATTGTTAATTAAATGAACTGACAGGTGCATGCTATTTACTAACTTATTATTTTTTCTTTATTTGGTTAATTATTTAAAGATCTCACATACCTGTCATATCTAGTTAAACAAGATGGTATTGATTGATTTGGTTTAATTGGCTAAATATTTATTTGAATAAAACTACATTTACTGCCCTTAATTGCAGATTTCATCGTTAATTATGACCAGATAACTTAATCAATTTCAATCGTAGCTTAAAAAAATAAATATGTTACAGAAGCTAGCAGACCTTGTACAACTCATTATTGCTTACAAAGAATCAAAAAGTACTACTGTATTTTGAAGGTAGACTGCATTGACTACCGTGTTAAATAACGGTAGCTACTGAACTCTGGTGTAGTGGGGAAAGTAATGAGCCATTTTATGCAAAAAAGAAGTGGATTAGGCTGAGGAGGCAGGATCCCTTCAGTGACGAACCATATAATTTATTGTACAGTCAAGTGTAAGAGGAGATAAAAAAAAAAGGCGAGCATAATATTTAAAATAAGAGGAACTAGCAAGAGCTAAGAAGGTGACATAGAGGTGAAACGGTTTTGAGTCCCTAACTCAAACCCATGCTTCCCGAAGGCACTCTACAGAGAAGGATCCAAGTAATGGCAGTATGAGAGCATTCGGGCAAAATGTATGATTGCCAAGACTCAATCAAAGTAAAAAAGTGCAGGCCAAAGCACACAAACGCAGACAGGAAACCTTTGGCAAGTCCCGAGTAAATATCAACCCTTTCACTGTGATGCAACTGTGAGTTGGAAGCGGCTGTGGACAAGCTGATGACTGAAGTCTCTGCAGACGCTGCCGAACATCAAAATCCACTCCGGATTTTCCATCCTGCCCCAGTCACAAAGGTCTCACAGGGGTATCCATCCCTTCTGTCATACAGATCACAAGCTTATTTCTACAGTTCCAAGGTATGCCTGGCCAGAGAAACCCTCCCTATGTACAATAATGGCAAAGCATGCTAAAACTTTAAAGCCATTGATATACCAGTGCCCTTCCGCAGAAACAGTGACAGCAATGGTCGCTATAATTGATGGCCCCTCTATAGATCCATTTCTCTCTCTAACTGAATTGACAGATATGTAATATGCAGTATCCATGTAACTATGACATTTAACCTTGACTCAAATGTTCACTTTGGACACACAGGAGCCTTTAATGATCTTTAAAGCACATAAACCCCGACCCCTGCAGGTTATCTACAAGCCTGTCTATGACTCAGAATACCCTCTGACCCCTCTTTCCTTTTTATCAATCTATGTTTCATGTTAAGCAATAGAGACATTAAAAAACACATTTACCGTAGTACATTCAATAAATAAATCATGATATGAGGCTTTCAAAGAAACAATATCAAACTAATTGAAAAAAGTTGCATTTTCTTTCTAGAAACATACTAAATATTGGCAAAGCATTCCCACGGATGAAAATAGAAAGAGACTAATCTATTTTCCCAGTTCTAAATTGGATTAGCGAAGCATTCTCCCACTGGAATGAAAAGTGGCGCAGTTGGAAAAAAGATTTCACCAAGAGAAACCCTTTGGGCGACACAAATCCCACTGAGAGGTGTAGCAGCCTTTAACATCAGGCCACCAAGCCAGGATGACAAGCCTGAACATGGACACAAATGCACAGACACACACACACACACACACACACACACACACTGGCACAGAAATGTGAGTGAGTGCGTACACACTCAATAACACACAAACAAGTGAATGTCCAACTCAAATATACACTTGAGCATGGCTGGGCTCCCTCACAATGAAAAGGGTGTGAAATGAGTACAGGGCATGTTGCACTGCAGGAAGGCTTTTAACACATGTCCTGACAGTGGTGAGCGGTCACAGCCACTTACTGTGAAATGGTCAAAGCAGCTTGCAAGTCTGGTGGAAAACAATTAGCTGCATCATCTCTCATTCATAACTTAGACCATGGCAGGGGGGGCGCGGATGAATATGTGAAAAAAAAAAATTTAGTTTGTGTTTTTGATAAATTTAAGTTATCATACAAAACAAGGAATACAATGATAGTTAATAGTCTAATAATTGAATCAGATCATCTGGGAGATAATCCGAGGTTAACGATCACATCACGTTCACTTCCTAGCACAGTGTGTATTGAGTTTATTTAAAAACATTTGGAAATGTGGCTGCCCTCAGTTGCCCATGCACTGTGTATAGTCTATAGTCTATTTCAGCCTCATCTGTGGAAATAAAGATAGATGGACAAGAGTTCTTCTGCTTCGTTCCTCTCACTGCATTTAAATGCATTCACTACATTACAGAGAAATATGTCCCATAAAAGAAAAAGAGCACCACGCCCATCCCAGAGGACCCTGCATAATATTTTATTTTAAATTAATATTTTTATGGACAATTCATGTGTCTTTCTTCAATAGCTTCTGATTCATCCGACCCAGTGTCTCCAAATTATTTATTCACAAAAAATTCCTCATATTTAGCTTCTTAATGTTCCTCTCAAAGTGCACCAGATTCATGCTTTTCACTTTAAAAAGGTAAAATCTCACGGGGGGGGGCATACCCTCAGACCCCCCCTAGGAGGGTCTGGTTCTCCGTTGGCTGCTATTTTCACCCAGAAGGACATTGGAGGCACTACTGAAAAAGCACTGGGTGTGTGAAGGGCAACAATAGTCATTAATTTGGGCAAGTCTGTCTGCCTATCTTTCTCACTCCACTGCACACTCAGTCACTACTATCCATGTTTAAAGGAAGCAGGATTAAACCACTGGATTAAGATGTTCAAATGTAGTTTAAAAAAGCAAAACAAAAACATGCTAGATAAAGGTGTTAAAATATTTTTAAAAAATTGTTTAAAACGCACAAAGATGTTTAGAATGTTTAAAAAATATGTTTAAAATTTGTAAAATAGGAACAGAGTTGTTTAAAATGTGTAATAATTAAAAGATCTTTCAAAACACACAGGGATTTAGAACTGGATTCAGCTGAAATTTGTTCTCTGAGGGGGGGCTCACTCTCTCACACTTTGAAAACCCCTGATTTAGATCCAATTGAGCTGCCTTTGTGCCACAGGGTGCTTAAAGTTACAACGAGTAAGTCGGCACGTTGGCGACACCTTTGAACAAAAGCGGTAGTATTTTTACGACGCCAGCTGTTGTGAAGCTGTTTTCTAGCGCGTGCCGCGCGTGCAATATTCAAATAATCAGGAAGCAATATGGTGCGTGTCCGTGTGTTGAAAGTGTGGAGGGCACCGGACTCTTTTCGGCTCGGTGAGAGTGGTTAGTGACACAGCATCAACTAATGATTGCAATGAGTTGATGCATTGTCACCTCTCACGGAGCTGAACGAGTCCGTGTCCTCACACAAAGCGAATGAACGAGAGATGGCAGTTAGTTAGTATGGATCACGATGAGGTAGTGTTTATGTTGTTGTAAATAATGACTATATCAGATGAATAAGTCATCTGATGTTGCTGGTGAGGCAAAGTAAACTTTGTTTTAGTAGGCTACCGCTCATTCATTTAGGAGTAAACACTGCAGTCTAGGTTCGCTCCGTGTATACGTTGCTTGGCAACGCCCTCCCGCCCGCCTATCACTCTCCCTTTTAGCTTTTCTTCACTGCATTCTCTTTTTTTTCTTTGATGGTTCAGCCCCGTTATCAGTCATTATGACGACAAACAACTGTCTCAAACAAGGCTCCCTTCCCTCACCTGGAGGGATAAGCTTCTCAAATCGCGTTCCTGCGCCACACTGAAATCTGCGACCAATGCGGAAATGTGACCATAGAGCATGCACGCGTGAACCGAAAATCGGACTGGGTGTACGACCAGATCAAATGCAGTAATAAAAACTATATAAAAACGTCTTTCTTTGCACTGATGGTCTCGTTTGCTGTTAAAGGTAATTTATGATTATGAGAGGAAACATGAGGCTGTTTAAAAGATATTTAAATGTTACTCGTTGCCGCTTTAACTTTGGCTATCTCTTTTGATGCTTTGTCTTCAGCTGAACTGACTTGCTTTTCAGTTTTAGGTTTTTCAATGACTGAATAAATAATCAAGATAAGAAAAGGGCCCATACTTCTCTTTTATAATACGTAGAAGGAATCATAAGCCAGGTTTCCATCCATCATTAAGAACAAAGGTTATTGGGAAGGGAAATGTAAATTAATATGCATTTCATTTATTCCTGTGGAGTTACTTTCAGGAGTTAGTTCATCGCGATAAATAGTTGGTGGCGCTAATTCTACAGACAAATACTAATTAACCACTGTAAATGAAGAGGCCATTTGACGGACCAAATTCTTGATCACTTCCAAGTTGTGGTTTGGTCTTCACCAAGTCCTAGAAAAACTATATGGGGCTTCAGTTTACTAGATAATTGACTTTTTTTGAGGCACTCATTCACTGAAGTCCTTGCCTGTAAGCATCTGCCTGTGGGTGTGTATGAGCGGGTTGATAAAAGACTCGACCATTTGGTTTATATGTGGGCTGGAAAACTAACAGAACTTAAAAAGCATTAAAACTCCAAAGAAAGTATGGTGGTAGTTTGAAGCGACTTCACTGAAGCTTACCCCACTCACTATGCATGACTTATGGTTGTTTGATACATAAATCTTCAGTTTGTCCAATATATGTATAATTTTTTCATGTTTGAACAACCAATCATTTGCTTGTCAGTGATCCATTGTTTTATACATGTACAGTATAGTCATGCATGCCAATTTACTTAAACTGTGACATGTATCATGTTCCATGTTACATTTGTTTTATATTAGTCAATGTTTATTATATGATAGACATGGATCGCTTATTTATTAATGCATTTCTTTAACACAATGCTAATTTCTGGAGGATTGTTCGTTTAAGGCGAGACACCCCAGGTGAATAGGGATTTTTTTTTAACTTATAGATATCATCATGAAACTTTGCCAGTTGATTACTGACACAAACACAATAATTTTTTGTATTACATGTTTTTCTTTAATATTTTATTAAATATGCAAATATGGCAATATTTAACCAATTATGCGTACATTTGGGTCATTTTTCGAGAAACATTTTGAGATGTTGGATAAAGCCAGAGTTAAAATCTCTATTTTATTTTAACCACATATTAGTTTCTAAAGTTTTTACACAACAGATTTTGGATACAGCCTTTTTTCATTTAATAAATCAAAAAAGACTATGTACATGTCTTAGAAATGCATTTTCGGCATGTTTTTAGGAGGAAAATGTATCATAAATCAGACAATTAACAATATATTAACAAATCCTTCTGTAAAAACCTTTAAAATAGTGCTATGAATGATCATAGAAAGTTTGGTTGATGTCAGTGGTCTAGAAGTTGAGATATCTTTCGCAGAGTATTGGAAAAAGCTCATTTTGAGAAAACGGCCGTTAAAGATAAAAACGTGAATTCTGCTGAAAATAGCTAGAGTAATTTATTGAATTAGGCCCTACACACCCTTCAATGCCATATAGGCCTACCACTGCTTAACATATACCATAGCATAGTAACATTTACATCCACATGCTAATTTAAACGTGGTTAATTCATTATTAGCCACTGTCTGTCAACCTGCTCCTGTCGGCACAGACGCTCTCTCCCCACCATCTCCCCTCTGATCGTCTGACAGTCTGTGTCTCTCCGACGTGATCGGCGTGATTTACATGTCTTTAACACTTCTCCCCTTCAAATGGCGATCATGTAATGTCCGTAGCCAATTGATTAAGTATTTTTTTTGTCTTGGTTTGGCATATTTTCGACGTTTTTCCCATTTTATTTTGTGATTTTCGAGCTACCCGGGGTTAGCATCACGTGATGCCTTTTAGCGAATCACATCGTCAGAAATGTGCATTAGCCAATGAGGTCGCTTTCCTAGCATTGAATCCCTCCTCACACTTTCACGATTGGTTACTGATACAAAGGAAATTACCATATTTGGATCAGATAACGTTGTTCTTGAGATTCAGAGCTTTCCAACAGTACCATGGTTATTATGATTCATACAGCGGTCGCGGTGCTGTATGTTACGTTAGAATGCTCACTTTTGACGAATTTAGGAGCAAAATACAGACGCAAGCAGTCAAAGTTTAGTAAAATAAACACCTAAAACGTATATTTTGGACATTTTATCCATACTAGTATGAAAGAAGACATGTTATGGAAGCTAAATAGACACAAATCTCAAAATTGACCAGTGCTTAAAAAAACGATGTTTTTGCCTGCCGTGTCTCGCCTTAACTTTTGTGAACATGTGTTCCCCATCCAGGTTCTTGTGCACAACATCCATGTGCATATGTAATTGTTCTACTTCTCCACCTGGCTAATCAATGTAATTTTCAAAATGCCACAATGAATGTGATTGCTAACAGCCTAGTCTGGCTGAACCGTTTCCGCCAGCGTCTATTAGCGCTGGCGTCGGCTAACAACGCTACGCCTCCATTTCCTATTGCTGGCGTTCCCGTATTAAGCTCCCCCTCAAACTAGTCAACCTGTGTGCTTCTGCGCAGCGCTCTCCCTCTCTCTCTCTCACACACACACAGGTTGTGAGAAGTCACATTACTGTAGACAGAAATAATACTGTAGACAGTAATAAAGTGTGGCGATACTTCGGGATAATAATATTGGCGGCGGCGGACCGGGACGCAGCCTAGCTTAGCCTAGCCTAGCTGTCCAACTTCATAGTACAACTTCCCCCGGGCAGAAATACCCTAATAAGCTCTGGAAAATGAAGCGTGGGGGTTTGAATTGAGCACCGGACCTTATAACCAGCTAGCTTAAGATCCGCCGTTCCCTTTCTTTGGTGATTTACAGGACAACGGGCCGCCGATGATAATGTTACCAGAGATAACACTGCGTGACTGCGTGGCTAGTTAAATACGGTTAAGTTATCCCGTGAGCTCCTCGGGGGCTAAAGTGTATGGTGTCTTTACATACTGGTTAGAAAGCAACATACTATGTGTATTCCTTTTGTCTTTAATAGTTTTTTTGTGGCGTTTGCGGGTTAGATTTAGCCATTTCTGACAGCCTCTGGACGTGAAGACGTTCCATCAACATAAGTTCCCCCCCGGCACTATTTTGCATGGACACCGCTGCTGTTTCCCGGGGTTAGCCCCGCCCTAGATGATTGTGATTGGTTTAAAGAAATAAAAACAGGCCAGCCCAGTTTCCCCCCGAATAGACGGCTCTAAACGGAGTGCTTCCAGACCATACTACTTGCTGTAGTTTGGTCTGGCTTTGCGAGACTACTAACAGCCCTTCCACCCAAGCAAAGTTTTATTAAAATCCAATCACCTGCATCCCGGATATTACACATGACATTTCGATGGACAGACCATGGTCGATAGTCTATCTTTCTGATTTCATTGTGGGGGACAATACAAAGTTGCTCTAATCTCATTGTAGGTCCCTGCTTGTTGCATGCTTGCAAGGTTTAACTTGTTGTCTGTCCTTGAGGAATGTTTTCAGCATGTAACATAGGAATTCCCAATTTACAAATCAAATGTAAATCCACATCCACAATGCATAAAATACCTGCCTACAACCGTACACTCGAAAGACAGCTTTGAAGTTTAGAAAATTCAAAAACAACCCTGTTTTTTGAAGGTTATATACTTATGTCTGAGTGTGACGTTGGCCTTCAGAACAAAAACAAAGTGTCTTTTATGTTGTTAATTTGACCATAGTGTTGGATTGTAACTACTGAAAAGCTACAAATGGCCGGAGTGAAGGTTCAGATGAAACCAGCAAAGGTGAACCCGTATTATTGTTAAGGTATAAAGAGAATATTTTAACTTCCTTTCAGTTTATTTGTACAGTGTAACTCATTCAGAGTTACACTTTGAACTGAGTGACTAACTCCTAGCCTATAAGTATTGCGTTGTCTCAGTCATTCTCCATTTGATTAAATTACTGACTAAAACTGATATGACTGATAGTGACCCAATCCTCAATGTTATGCACTCATGAACATTTAAAATTTTATACCGGGGCGCTCCTGTGGCGTTGTGGATAGAGCGCGTACCATATTGGCTCCGGCCTTCGTTGCAGTGGTCGCGGGTTTCGAATCCAACCCGTGGACCTTTACTGCAGGTCATCCCCCCTCTCTCTCTGTCTCCCCATTTCAACTCTGTACTATCAAATAAAGCTTGAAAATGCCAAAAAAGAATCTTAAAAAAAAATAGCAACACCAAGTGTGCTTTGCTATAAGATGCATTTGTTGTCTGCTTTTTTTCCCCATTTCCCTTTACTCAGAGAAGTCGCCTATGAGCTCTATGTAATACAGTCCAAAAAAAAGGCACAGACAGAAGCAGACACACTTCAGTCAAACACGTGACTGTGAGTACACATGGGTTTAAAAACCAGTGTGAACATTTAGGGGGTGAATAAAAACAAGCGAACCATAGGCGTTGAATTGATAATCTAATTCTGACTCACTACGTCGATGCTCAAAATTGGCACGAATGTCATCTTTTTTTCCTGCATATTTGAGCTAAATAACACCTAAACATAGAACATCTGAAGATGAATGATTGCTCAAAAGCTCAGGTGCAATGGCCCATCGTTGCTGTTTATGCATCAATATACACTCGCTGTGCCTATTATTATCATTAATCGGTGTGGTAAAAGGGATTTGTTTCTCAATTTCACACATATATCATAAACCAAAGGTGCATTAGGATAAGTGAGACCAAGAGTATTTTGTGAAATATAATAGGAAATAATAAACAATCTGGTATTGGTTTAATTTATTCACAGAAGCAAATAATAAATACATGTATCTGATGCCATGCATGCACTAAGTATATTATGACATTTTGTTTATCCCCTTAGGGAAAACAGCTAATGATCTGTGCAAAAATTCTCCCAGGAGATGGTGTGTTTTGATGATAATCTTGAAATGATATATTTTACTCAATAGAGTTTGTGTAGACTATTCACACTTAAACTAATGTGAAATCTATTCGAACATATATTGTCAGCTGTACATAGTCAAAACCCAGGAACTTATGTCCTCTTGGCAAAAAGTAGAATTTGAAATGTGTTAACATATTTTTTAAGCACATTTTCAATTAAGTCTAGTGGTAATTTACTGCTTCTTCCTATTTCTAATATCCAAAGATCCCTCAAAGTCAAATAAATGTTTTTAGAGCCTATTATTCTTTTCCACATTAGTGAATGGTTTCAAGGATAAGAGATTTCTAATAATATTTCCACTTCAGAGTGCTTGAACCTGAATATCCCAAAATACACCCATACTGCTCTGAGACCTCAAACTGCCTCAGTCTATTAAACTTCAGACTTAGCAGCGCCTGTCTGACAGCGGAGGGCAGGTGGATTTTAAACCTTTCTATAACCCTGTCAATGAACAACTTCACTTCACTGTGTGTGTTTGTAAACACGCAATTGTGTGTGTGTGTGTGTGTGCTCAATAGCTCCCATGTGCCATGAGTGTGAGTGCATGACTTGCCTCTTGTGATGGTCTGGGATTGCAGAAAAAGAAAAACGGGGTTAGAGGTTAATCTGAGGTTGGTACAGTTCATCAGATTCCTGAAGGGATGTCTGGCAGCAAGAGCAGGCAGGTAGAGCCTGGAGAACTGAATACGGAACTGCGGCATCAACAACACTGACTGTAGTGTAGCTATGCACTCAGCTATGCGACATAATTTATGATGCACCGGCTACTTTGTTTTCATATAAAAAATAGACACCTGTTTGCTGTGTTCTCTCTGGTACCTCAGCCTTCTGCAACTAAGTGCATTGCAGGAAAGTGATATTAACGATTGGACATTCATGCACACCATCCGTTATGACAGTCTGCAATATGTGGACAATATTATGTAGGAGCAGCACTTTTTATTTGTTATGTGTTTATCTGAGCAATTTCAACCCAGAAGGATCCATTAAAAATGTCCATTTAGTTTATGAATAACAAGCATAAGTTAGGGGCGCTCGTGGTGTAGTGGTAAGTTTAATTTATTGTAAGGCGTTTTTCCTCTTAATTGAATTAACCAGCAAGCTATGCTGTGTCTGGCTGCTTAGATGTAATTTGATTCCACAGCCAGTGCCACATTTTGTCAAGAGGGCATGTGGTGTTGACAGGTATGGCAAAAATTCAAAAAAACATTCAGATTAACAATTGTTTAGGCTCCACATGAATAGACCCACAGTAAGGCCTAGAATATTGGATTACAGGGAAAAAATGCCTTCCATCAAGAAAATGATTACAAAACCTCTTAGCTAAGGACAGGAAGAGACACAGGAAGAGAAAGGAGGAGATTAAAGGTAAGGCTTGCAAAACAGGTATTTAAAGTCTGACCTTCCTTAAAAGTGCCATATTCATAAACTGTATGGTAAGATACGACTGTGTCTCACAATATCAGTACAGTTTATTTTTATATTATCACAGAAGGGTTTTTAAAGAACTTGTAAATAAGAGGGAGGCTCAGTGGGTAACTTCTACAAGAATCCTTCTGAAAAAGAAAAAAATGTTATCACAAAGGCAGCTCTATGAATACACTAAGCCTATTTACAATGGGATCAATGAAGCGTTCAAAAAATTCAGAAAAAAATTGTGATATAAATAGAAGAATAAGGCTCGTATTGAATTAAGATTTTTCTTCATTTAATGTTTTGTTTACTTTCGGTTGAAATAAGTGCAATAAGGCGCTCCATATACAATGCAATTCTGTTTTTCCACGGAGAGCTCGATTTTTATGGATTTCCTTTTGAGTAAAATGAATAGCTCCTTACAACCATGTAGCATTGAATGGGGAATGGTGCGTGAACTGACTTTGGGCCCAGGGTTTGGGGTCTAACTTCAACACAAAATCCTACATTTTGTATTTATGGTTCTAACAGAAAGTACATATTTCACTCCTGTTATGAGCTTTGTGGACTAGCTAAGGAGAATTAGGGTTAGGGCTTCAGGGGGGTGGGTTGGAATCATTATTTTCAAATTCATGAAGTCATCCTGAGTTAACAGGATGGCAAATGGTAAGAAAAATGTGGATGTACTTTTCAGTTCTGAATGACGACAAACTTCTGGCAAAAATAATAGTTAATAATAATAATAGGACTAAAATATTTCTAGATTTTTTTAGGCTGGCACTGGGGGGCTGATGTAAGCGCTCCATCTTCAAAATGTGTGCCCAGTAAGAAGAGAACAAGTCCTTCAGCCGCAAAAATGAGTGCATTTGCTGTAAAACTATAACCATAAGTATTCAATAATCTTGCGACCACTCAACATGCAAAGTGCATCTCAGATGGCAGGAAGTGCGCATAGAGGCTGCTACCACTAAACATGCAAAGTGTATCTCATATTGCAGGAAGTCCGCTTCCAGGCTGCTGCGGCGGTATGATAATTAACACGCAAGAAGCCAGACCCAGATTCTGTGACAAAGTAGATTCAAAATGCTCAGCAGTCCTGGCTGTGTGAGTTTACTTCAGCAAGTACAACATACAGTCATATGAAAAAGTTTGGGAACCCCTCTCAGCCGGCATTATAATTGACTCTGCTTTCACAAAAAAAAGATAAAAGTGGTATGTCTTTAATTTACCAGGAACAGCTAACTACTGGGATGTTTTCCAAACAAAGATTTTTTGAAAAGCAGTATTTGGTTGTGTGAAATAAAATAAAATGTGAAAAACTGGCTGTGCAAAAATATGGGTACCCTTGTGGTTTTGTTGATTTTAATGCCTGTAACAGCATGTAAAACTGATGACTTTAAACACAAAGTTGGTTGGATTATGTTGTTAAGCCTTGAACCTCATAGAAATGTCTGTTTAATCATGAGAAAATGTATTTTAGGTGCCTAAATGCAAGTTGCACTTCTCTTTGACTCTCTGCTGAAGTGAGACAGAATGGGACCATCAAAACTGCTCCCAAAATATCTTAAAAACAAAGATTATTCATTATCATGGTTTAGGGGAAGGCTACAAGAAGCTTTCCCAAAGGTTTCAATTGTCAATTTCTACTGTAAGGAACGTTGTCAGGGAATGGAAGGACACAGGCACAGTTGCAGTTAAACCCAGGTCTTGCAGACCAAGAAAAGTACAAGAGCGGCATATGCGGCGGATTGTGAGAATGGTTGCACACAACCCAAAGATCACCTCCAAAGACCTGCAAGAACATCTGGCTGCAGATTGTGTATCTGTACATGGTTCAACAAATCAGTGCAATGTTGCCGGCTGAGAGGGGTTCCCAAACTTTTTCATATGACTGTATATACAACTTACTGTATATAATTGTATTACATAATGCAGCCACAGACAGTAGTACCCCAGACATTTTCCATAGATAAAAAAAAAGTGTATTACTTGAACAAAGTTTATACCTTAGTGCCAAATAGCTGTCAATACAACATGCCCTGACTTGAGCCACTGCTGGATATCTATGCTAATTATTAATTTTTTTAATTTTCCTTCATTTAAAGCGGCTACGAGTAACATTTAAATATATTTTAAACAGCCTCATGTTTCCTCTGATAATCATAAATTACCTTTAACAGCAACCTCAACTGAGGAGGTAGTCGGTCAGTGGAAGGAGCACTTTGAGGAACTCCTGAATCTGACTAACAAGCCCTCTATGTTGGAGGCAGAGCTGGAGGAAGTCACTGAGGTAGTCAAACAACTCCACAGAGGCAAAGCCCCGGGGGTTGATGAGATCCGTCCAGAAATGCTGAAAGCAATGGGTGTGGAGGGGCTGTCTTGGATGACACGCCTCTTCAACATTGCGTGGAAGTCAGGTACAGTGCCGAAGGAGTGGCAGACAGGGGTGGTGGTTCCTATTTTCAAAAAGGGGGACCAGAGAGTGTGTGCCAACTATCGGGGTATCACACTTCTCAGCCTCCCCGGCAAAGTCTACTCCAAGGTGCTGGAAAGGAGGGTTCGGCCGATAGTCGAACCTCAGATTGAAGAGGAACCATGCGGATTCCGTCCTGGCCGTGGAACAACGGACCAGCTCTTCACTCTCGCAAGGATCCTAGAGGGAGCTTGGGAGTTTGCTCATCCAGTCTACATGTGTTTTGTAGATCTAGAGAAGGCTTATGACCGGGTTCCCCGGGAGATACTGTGGGGGGTGCTGCGGGAGTATGGGGTGAGGGGGTCCCTTCTCAGGGCCATCCAATCTCTGAACACTCAAAGCAAGACCTGTGTCCGGGTTCTCGGTAGTAAGTCGGACCCGTTTCCGGTGGGGGTTGGCCTCCGCCAGGGCTGCGCTATATCACCAATCCTGTTTGTAATATTTATGGACAGGATATCAAGGCGTAGTCGTGGTGGGGAGGGGTTGCAGTTTGGTGGGCTGAGGATCTCATCTCTGCTGTTTGCGGATGATGTGGTTCTGATGGCATCATCGGCCTGTGACCTTCAGCTCTCATTGCATCGGTTCGCAGCCGAGTGTGAAGCGGTTGGGATGAGGATCAGCACCTATAAATCTGAGGCCATGGTGCTCAGCAGGAAACCGATGCATTGTCTACTACAGGTAGGGAATGAGTCCTTACCCCAAGTGAAGGAGTTCAAGTACCTCGGGGTCTTGTTTGCGAGTGAGGGAACAATGGAGCGTGAGATTGGCCGGAGAATCGGAGCAGCAGGGGCAGTTTTGCACTCGCTTTACCGCACTGTTGTGACGAAAAGAGAGCTGAGTCGTAAGGCAAAGCTTTCGATCTTTGTTCCTACCCTCACCTATGGTCATGAAGGCTGGCTAATGACCGAAAGAACGAGATCACGAGTACAAGCGGCCGAAATGGGCTTTCTCAGGAGGGTGGCTGGCGTCTCTTTTAGAGATAGGGTGAGAAGCTCAGTCATTTGTGAGGAACTCGGGGCAGAGCCGCTCCTCCTTTGCATCGAAAGGAGCCAGTTGAGGTGGTTCGGGCATCTGGTAAGGATGCCCCCAAGGCGCCTCCCTAGGGAGGTGTTCCAGGAGCGTCCAGCTGGAAGGAGGCCTCGGGGAAGACCCAGGTCTAGGTGGAGAGATTATATCTCCACGCTGGCCTGGGAACGCCTCGGGATCCCCCAGTCAGAGCTGGTTGATGTAGCCCGGGTAAGAGAAATTTGGGGTTCCCTGCTCAAGCTGCTGCCCCCGCGACCCGATTTTGGATAAGCGTTTGAAGATGATGATGATGATGATGACCTTTAACAGCAAACGAGACCATCAGTGCAAAGAAAGACGTTTTTATATAGTTTTTATTACTGCTTTTGGTCTGGTCGCACACCCAGTCCGATTTTCGGTTCTCTCGTGCAGGCTCTATGGTCACATATCCGTATCGGTCACAGATTTCAGTGTGACGCAGCAATGCAATTTGAGAAGCCTATCCCTCCAGGTGAGGGAAGGGGAGCGGGAGCCTTGTTTGAGACAGTTATTTGTCGTCATAATGACTGATAACGGGGCTAAACCATCAAAGAAAAAAAAGAGAATGCAATGAAGAAAAGCTAAAAGGGAGAGTGATATAGGCTACGGGCGGGACGAGGGCGTTGTCAAGCAACGTGTATACAATTTCACGGGAGCGAACTAGAGTGCAGTGTTTACTCCTAAATGAATGAGCGGTTGGTACTAACATAAAGTTTGCTTTGCTTCACCATCATCAGATAACCATTATTCATCTGAAATAGTCATTATTTACATCAACAACACAAACACATTACCTCATCATGAGCCATACTAACTGCCGTCTCTCGTTCATTCGCTTTCTGTGAGGACACGTAATCTTTCAGCTCCGTGAATGAGAGTAGTTAGGTGACACTGCTGCATCAACTCATTGCAATCAGGTGTGTGTGGCACTGACTGGCATTAGTTGATGCAGTGTCATTAACCACTCTCACGGAGCCGAAAAGAGTCCGTGCCCTCACACTTTCAACACACGGACATGCACTATATTGCGCCCTTCTCAGTTGACACTCGCACGCCTGGCACGAGCTAGAAAACAGTTTTGCGACAGCGGGCGTCGTAACAATACTACCGCTTTTGTCCAAAGGGGCCGCCAACGGACCATGTTACTCGTAGTGGCTTTAACCTCGAAAGATCAATTAAGGGGTGACCCTCTTTTACAATGACGTTGAGTTAATTACAGATACACAATATACAATGAAAATACACAACAAGCTTACAAAGAGACAACAATTAAAACATTCAGATCAATTGAATGAAGCAGAAAAATAGCCTTATTAAAACAGTGGAGTGGGGCTGATTCAAAATAATAAGTTTAAATTGGTTAACAGTTATGAGTGTATTTATTTTAATTTCATGTTGTAGGTTGTTCCAGGAGTCAGGGGCACTGTGGCTAAAAGCAGTTTTACCAAGCTCAGACCGGGCGTATGGAACATATAACATGAGCATGTCAGTTGAGCGGGTTTGATAAAGCCCATCTGAAATAAGCAGCATTTCTGTCAAATAGAGTGGTAGCTTTCCGGTCAGGGCTTTATATATAAAAATATGCCAATGTGCATCACGTCTCTCCTTAAGGGATGACCACCCAACCTTTTCATATAAAACACAATGGTGTGTATCATAGGCATCTCCTGTAATGAATCTCATAGCAGAGTGAAAAACAGAGTCTATGAGTTTAAGGCATGAATGAGATGCATGCCGATAAACCACATCACCGTAATCAAGGACAGACATAAAAACTGCCTCAATAATCCTTTTCCTACTGAACAAAGAGAAGGTGGCTTTGTTTCTATAAAAATATCCAATCTTTTGTCACAGACGACAGACAAGATTTTTTATGCGAAAAGTAAAAGAGAGTTTTTCATCTATCCAGATGCCAAGATATTTATATTCAGTGACTCTTTCAATTTGAGATCCATTATTTGTAAGAATAATAACATCATTAAAATGTGTAGTTCTTGCTCTGGAGAAACACATACATTTTGTTTTTTCTGTATTAAGAACAAGCCTGATGTCCACTAGAGAGTCCTGCAGGGTGTTAAAAGAGCTCTGTAGGTTCTGAACAGATTGTTGCACCAAATCAGAAATGCAATACAGTACAGTGTCGTCAGCATACATTACTCACATAAAACATGAGTAATTGAGTTAACCTTAGTATCTTAGGTATCTTTTAATATAGTAAGTTCATACGTATGTACTCACACACACAACCTTTTTGAAAAGTCCAGGGGTGAGAACGCAGTGAGACATCTTACACTCAACATCGAAATGCAACAAATGAAAGGCATGAAATTCTCTCTGAAAAAGCAGTGCTAACTCTGACAGACCAAACCACAGGGTGAGGCTTTAGCCGAGCCAGCCAGCACTAGAAAATACAGTTACACTCGTTCCTCTGATCCAATTCTTTCCACCAATAATCTTCATTTGAATACTCTTTCTCTCCTTGAAACACACCTCTTCTCCACAAACAATCTGCTTCTTCACTCACATTTGTTCCATCCCACATATACTGTATTCCTAAGGTTTTTCTCTCTTTTGTAGATATCTCACACTTCCTCCTTCGCTCCCTCCTCTCATCTGTATCTCTCTCCCCTGCTTGCTCCAGTGTTTTGCCACGGCTCTCACGCTTTCCCCTGTAGGGCTGTATGTCGGCTGTAATGAATTGTACTTAATTGCCAACCGGGACCCGCAGCCTTAAATATAATTCTCAGGACACTTAACCTGGGTCACGATGAATGATAAACACAACTTAATAAATGGGCTTCGGTTTGGAGTAGAAAAGAAAACCATTTCTCTCTTTAGGCCCCACCACAGCACAGGTAGGCGAACACACACAATACCCTGGTAAGTGATCAGGGCAATAATTTGTGTTTTTTGTCACTTCACTCTCTTAAACTCTATGGGCAGAAAGAAGACTTAGGGCTGCTCTGATGGGGCTTTATTAAAAACCTGAGAGATTAAATTAAATAAAAAAATTAAAATTATGCTTTCTATGACCCTGCTTTATTTTAGCATGCCCTTTTGCCAACTTGAGATCAATTAAATGTGCTCTAAAAACCCCTCCCAAACAAAGATTGTCCATTTATTGGTTAGCATACTGTGGTGGCAGATATTGAATGTTGGAATGCTTATTAATGTAATAGGAAACAATATATTTATCTTGTATTACTCCTGTATGTCTAAGGTTAAATTCCTCAAATGTGTATTGAAGAGTATTCAGACTGTACCTCCCCAGGAATTGATTTGGGGAACTTTTGGTAGAGTTGCTAAACTAATTTGTTTCATCATCATCCTAAAAGTGCACATGTTAAAGTTAAACATATAGCCTGACGCACATAATTAAGACTAAGTTAGCTAAAACAAAAAAACAAAGTTGTCACTCAAGCAAACACAATTGAAGGTCACATCTAAAAGTTGAGAAAATGAAAAAAGACCACAAAGTTTGGGTGGTAAATCTGACACCATCATTACAAACTGTTACGCTATATTTGACAACTTGACAACTATCAACACTAACTGGGGGGGAGTAAGGTTTAGCATGGAGATTGTGACCAGCCTTATCTTGCAAGTTTTACATTTGTTTAATCTCTAGCATATCAGTCAGGACTTTCTGTAATCACCTGGGGAGCATGTCAGTCTACGCTCTAAACAATATACCAAGAGCTCCCGCATAGAGGCTCAGTCCTCAGAAGCAGCAGACCACGGGTTCAATCCGGCCCGTGGTCGTTCTCTGCATGTCTGTGTCTGTGGCTCATTTCATCTCTGTCTCTCTGCTCTATCTAATAGAGCATATTATAACAAATCTAGAAAAATTAAATAAAATAAAAATCTAGCCCTCAGTCAGCCTCCCTACTTTCTGTCCGTGGAGGGCAGCCCAGATTTAGTCATTAATGTCAACATGTTTCAAAGGATAAGCTTGTGAGAAATGGCTGGTCTCAAGAAGCTAGATTAAAGACTACAGGAACCATCAGAAGCTGCCTTCCACTATAAGGGGCGAACGTTAGGTCAGAATGTGGGTCCTGATTTGCCCAGGCATTTTTTTAAACTTACTCCTCCCAGCAGAGATTGGAGTCCAGATCTCAGGACATCAGGCTGGTCTAACGAGGTTACGATTGTGAACATTCAGGAATTTAAATTCCTTAGCTTTAAGTTGGCGTTTGTCACTATTGGTAACATAAACCAAAGTCAACTCTACAGCATAAGTTTGCTTTTTGTATATCAAACAAAATCCACCCTAATACAGGGGAGACACGCTCTGTGTTTGTGGCCATCATATCCACTGTATATTCATGCATAATAGAAAGCATAGGAACTGAGGAGCATAGAAAAGAGGCTAGTGAGGTTAGTGCCTGGCCAGTAGTAAAACCGCCCACCCCGCTTCTATCTCATCGCTCTTTCCCTTCCACCCACTCTCCCTCCATCTCAATCAGACACATGTTGCAAATGCAAAGCCAGATCAAAGTTAGTATAGCCCTTATGAATAAAATAGTACAACCCATCTATGCATTATAGGTCTGTGAATTTTATCCTCTGATATGACAAGATTCTTGGTGCTCGGCTAACTTCATAATCCTGTTCTCTAAATGTAACATACTTACATTGGTGCAAACAAAAACATTTGTTCTTGTTTCTGATTTCCTGGATAAACATCATTACCACAGCTTTTTTCCCTTAGTCTTACCCCGAGGAAACAAGCCGTGGCAAGGAAATACTCTCTGTTTGCGATATGCCCAGCACAGTTGCGTTTACAGTGTGTTAATCACAGAAAGATCATCCGAGCAGCCCAGGAGCTTAATTTCATTTGTTCCCATCGATTTAACGGCCATTTCAGAAACAGGGGGTGGTGTGGCGAGTGTAAGCTCGATACAAGCTATTGATCAGAAAGGCAATGACCTTGTGTACACAGTGACCTCGGAAACGGACCAAGAGATTTGGGGGAAGTTATATCATTCAAAGGTCTTGGCAGCTTTAATTTGGTGATGTTAAGATGAAGCCAGTTTTATACAGTCTAAACGTGTGCCGCGTTGGTGAGCACAGATGGGCCTACACTAGCCTGGTCCTATCAGACCATCGTACTTAATTTACATTGTACAGAAGGACTGGAATCGCTCAATTGACAAACGTTAACTCACTTGAAGGTGGGTGTCTGTTGAAGTTTAAAACTATTGGATCTTCCCAGTGCCACTCTGGATCTGCCAACCAATCGCATAACGTTGGTCGTGACGTAGGCTATGTCATGCGTCGGCTTCTGACTACAACTGAAACTAGCGCACAACCTCAACATCATTGTTCTCAGCCTACTACTACTGAGGGAAGTAGGTAGGCGGGCGGTGCCAGGCTAGGCCGACACTAGTTCATGCCACAACACACATGCATGTCACAAATGAGCCACACATTACATGTACACCTACCCGCACAAGAATCAACCCTCTTCTCCTGAGCGTAATTAATCTCCCTGTTCATATACACATTTCACACCCACTCCAGACCCCAGGAGAACTGTAATGACAACCGATTTCAAGCCGGCAAATTATTTTCTATGCTACTGTTACTACCTGGAACTGGAAGTCAATTATGAACACCTTGCGACCTTTGGACCTTTTGCACATGAACTACTATTCCCAGGTAAGCTGCCGCATCACAGCTAACTAGAGCCTAGGGGGGCTTGCGCTCTCTTGGTGCGCAAACAAACATTGTTTACACAAATTACATGCTATAGTAGATGATTAACTACCCAGCTGAACCCAAGCTCAGCTTTGGCAGCAGTCCCACAACACTATTTATGAGGTTTTGTGCATTTGTGTGTGTTTATGTGTGTGTGCATATTGGGGGAGGAGGCATGGGGGTTAATAGAATAATGAGACTGCAATCCTGCGAAGCCACCAACAGGAATTAGAGGCACTAAATGAACTGCTCTTTTGTTTGAGGCCGTTTGATTACTTGGCTGGCAACAGAGTGTGTGATTTCATTCACATTTCTAATCCTAATCTTGTTAAAAGGAACCCCCTCCCCCCCACCCCACCCGCCCCACCTTCACAAATCCACCCTCTCGCACACACTCACTTGCAGGTAAGCATGTTTGTGTCTGTGTGTAGTTGTTCCAGTGTGTGCGTTAAGTAGGTGAATGATGGATATATCTCGTTGCCTGGCTTACCTTATCAGCAGAGGGGCCAGTATGGGTTTCATCATGAGGTTGATGAAGCTGAAGATACAGGTAAAGCCAGGCAGCTTTTGAGAAAGGGAACACACACACAAAACAAGATTGGCTTGTCTTCACAGCAAAATAAATGGGGTTGGTGAAGCTGAGATAGACAAAGAAAAAAAAGGGAGAGACTGCTTTTGAGGTGCAGCGCACCTGATAAGGGCTCCACTGTGATTAAAAAAGGTAAGAGGAAAAGGAGAAACGAAGAGCTTAATGTAGTTCTCACTGATTGAAAACTGTCAAGAACTTTCTTAAGGTTGTATACTTGGTAGGTAATCAAGTTAACATGTCCCTTAAGAATATACAGTTGTGCAGAAAGTGTTTTAGACATACTTTTGACAATTAATTGACGACATTATAGTATTAATGGTTCAAGCTGCTTAATTCTGCTGATGTTACTATACAGGTAAATTAAAATCGAATACATGTTCAACTGAAACAGAGGGCTATTTAAGGATTTTACTTTTAACTTGTGGTAGGCTTGTATCACCTTCTTTTTACATTGATAATGAAAGTAATCAGTTATAGACCAACGTAATTTATAAAAATAGCAAAAGTACTCCTTATGAAATGTGCAAAATGCAGTTCAGTTATACAGTCTGGCTTCAAAACATGTTGCAGAAGGATTTGCGTTGGTCTATTGTGGTAGTGGAATGGTTGTTTAAAATTTGGCGGGATGAAAATATTCGGAAAGAAAAAGGATACATGTTTCTCCAAAATCCCAAACCCGCGCACATATAGACGTGGTGTGATATGGCAAGAAGCAATCGTGCCTAGGTCCGGATCTTTAAGGAGCAGTACAGGCCAACGTCGGAGTGGGGACAATCGTGCTTTGGCGAGGTACAGGGCAACTTTGTCCAGTGTGAGTGCGCCTGGGAGTTTATCAAAATAATAATAATTTTTGATGCTTTTCTAACGCCTCATCACCAGTGCAGGCCTCCCCTGGTGTAAGGGCTCAATATGCTCCAGTGGCTGCTAGAATCCGATCAAGACACTAGTACTTGCCTTCTTTGCTACAAATGGCTATGGCCCATCCTACATCCCAGACATTATCAAACTATACTTCCCAGCCAGTCCTCTGCACCCTGCTACTGCCCATCTTCACGCTACTCCCTCACCACACAGCTGCAGCAAAACAAAATCACTGCACACTGGTGGTACAAGCTCAGGACGAAAGTAACATATACCATTGCAGAATGAAAACTCATGTTATGACTGCACCTTGACCCATGAATAGATGAAAAAACAACCACTTTGTATACTCTTTTATTGTTAATGTAGCACTTGAAGCCAGCCATTATGCATGATTCTTGCAATTTCAGGTTGTGTCCACATGGTTGAATGCACTTATTGTAAATCACTTGTGATAAAAGCGTCAACTAAATGAATCTAATGTTAAAATAGGCTGTACAGAAGTCTGTGAAGATGTTTGTGTTTAAAACTAGTCCACATTATTGATGATATGCTGTCAGGCGCCTGGAAGAAAACATCAAGCATCTCTCTCTGGACGCAAACAAGATTCATTCTGCTTGCATCACCTATGTAGCCTGGCTCCACCTACCTACTTCCGCCCAAATTTCATTTTCCCTTCAGTAGTCAGTCTGGGGCTGCGGTGAATTCACGTGTTTGAGCTCAGGAAAATGTCCGGCCGTCCAATCAGCGAACAGAGTGAGTGGCTGAGAACGATGACGTCGAAGTCACGCTCCAGTTTCAGTTGAATGCTGCGACCAAACGTTATGCGATTGGTTGGCTGATCCAGAGTGGCAGATCCAATAGTTTTAAACATCAACAGACACCCGCCTCCAAGTGAGTGAACGTTTGCCAAATAGAGCAGTTCCAGACCTTTTGTACAAATGAAATAAAGTACGATGGGCTGGTAGTTCCAGGCTATCACCAATCCGCCTGTCATACAAACCCCACTCTTTGCTTTTACAGACACATCCAACAAAAGAGTGCAATTTGAAAATATCTAGAGCTGTCACAACCCCGAGTTAAAGCAGAAATTCAAGGCGTGGGGGCGCCTTTAGCTCAGTCGGTAAGGCGTCCCCCTCCCGGGCCGGGCCCAGCAGCAGACCCGGGTTCGATTCCCGCCCGCGGTCGTTCTCTGCATGTCACTCCCCTCTCTGCCCCATTTCACATCTGTCTCTCTGCACTATCAATAAAGCATAAAAATGCCCAAAAAATATCTTTAAAAAAATAATAATAATAATTCAAGGCGTAGAAAGCAAAACTGAAAGGTGACAGCACTGCTCCATTGGATGCCCTTGGCTTTTCTGAAGCATGTCCTAAAACAGTGCCTTTGATGCGAACAATTGGTTGCTTATCAAAGAGACATTTGATAATCAATGAAACCAGGCAGGTGTTGACCACCTGTTCTGTTTTTGTGCCAACCACTCCAGAATTGCCATTCGAGGAAATGAAAAAAGAGCAATAGAATGGAGAAAGGACAAAAAAGGAAAATAGATAGGTTTGAAACAGAAGAGGTGCCAATTGCAATTGGGTTAAAATAAAGACAAGAATGAGGAAGAAACAGAGACTAGGAAATGCGGCTGAGCGAATCAGGGGGAAAAAATTAAGTGTAAAAAAGAAAGAAAGGTACACAAAACACCACAAAGAGGTTGTAACAAGGGGAAAAATAGTGACGGGTGAATGAGTCAAGTGTAAGACATAGACAGTCGCACTACAGCTGACACAACGTCTCCCCATCTTGTCACAGGGATAGAGAAGCCAGGCAGGGGAATTGGGAGGAGTGGAAAATGCTGGATCCAAGACCCACACTGCCCATCACTGTCATTCATGTCTGCCAGTACAACGCTTTCTGGTGACATGTAAAGATCCCCTGAGTCTGAAATGGGACAGGAGACCCTTTTTTCTGCCCATCCCACCCCTACTGCTTCCAATCCTCTTGTCTGTTCTCCCAAGATCTTCTGTTCATCTGTCATCATCAACCCAACTCTTTTCCACTTAATTCAACCTCTTCTGCTAAGAAGAACTTACACATTTACCAAATCGAAATTCCGCACCAAAATGAACCAATGTCATTGGATTCACCAGGATTGATCGATTTGCTAATGGAAATAAAATCATACGGTGCTTTCCCATGTAGTACATGCCAATTTGTGCCATCGACCAATTGCAAACCATTTTTACCTTTGAGGTAGGATTCAGTGCTGATATACTGTATGGCCCTGTTACTGTCCGACACAGCAAGGAGTGACTACATTGCCAAGCTTCCAGCACCGCCAATTTTCCTTACTACTTTTTTCCATATTGGATCACTAGTTGTTTCAAGCAAATTCCAACATTGCTTTACACCAAGTTCACCACTGGATTGTTCAGGGGGTGTAGTTAATAAAGTGTCAAGGGAAGTACAAATCTTCAAAATGTTCAACTCATGCAGACACAGCTTCACCTTAATTTGTGCAGCCTTAAGTTTCTCCCTTGTGACTTCCTATTTCCTATTCACCCCAATGCTTACATTTGTTTTGCATTCAGTCCGAACACTTTCCTTAACCTTTCTTTCATGGCACTCCCAACAGCATCCCAAATGCACCTGGTCATTCACAAATCACGACAATATAACTATTACACATGGAGTACATACTGTTTAGAATCTGAGTTACCCAATTATGACCCATGTTGAAAGTTTGCATACCCGTCTTCCCAACTGCCTTTCTTTCTTCTTGCCTTTTGCTCTTTCATGTCTGCCAGACTGATTGCTTTCTTTCCTCTATACTATCACTGCATATCTGTCTGCCATGTTGGTGGTTGGAGCTTGATCCGTCAAAAAGCACCTACATGTCGATTCAATCTCACTAGCTCCTCTTGCTGTGTTCCCATCAAGTGTATGTACGTGTGAACAAATGTGTTTGTAAGCATGCTGTGGACCTCCTAAGTCCATTCACGCCTCAATTAGATCGGCTGTGAGGTTCATTTGGGTCGACCAGTGGATCCTACCTTATTATAGAACCACAAGATTGAACGACCAAGACCTGACCCCCGAGATCGTGAAAAGGGGAGGAAAGTGGGTGATGAGTGCAGCCAGAGTAAGACCAGAGCTAACAACCACATTATCACGTTTCCTGCCACTGTTTTCCAATTAGCTCGCTATCGATCAGCTTGCAAGCCTCTTGACGCACTGAGCCTTTCACCGACTGGGCTTGAAGCCACTTTCTGTCTTAAGTTTTAGCATGATTTCACCACACAGTGGAGGTGGACAGGCATGCTTGCCTGGGAAACCATCCAGGTATGCTGGGATGGAATATAAAGGGTGTGCATTTCATAAATTACTACCTGTCGTTACGGTGAAAGGTGGGCCACATTTTATTTCTTTACAGAAAAATTAGCAGGAGAATGTCACATAAATATTAGAGGAAAATGTATTTATAAGAAAAACACTTTCAGCTTCAAAGTAAGTTGTATGGAAATAGATGACAACAACTCAGCTCAAGGTTGATGTGATTATGGCCTGAGAATAATGATTTGTTGTTTGATGTAAAGGGCTCTTATTCTTGGATGTCCTTCCTGGCATTCAGTCAATAAACCCACTTTTTCAAATAACAATATAGAAAGCAACTCATTTACTTTCCAATTTCCTCTGGTTTCTTGAAGAAAAAGAAAAACCCCTTTCAGGATAAAAGTTCATACAGTGAAACACAATCCCTTCATCAGCTGTGGGTGAAGGTGCGTCTGCTTCTATGGGTAGCATGGAAAAAGAGAGAGGGTATACGATTACCATCACACGCGAGCACAGGGAGAAGAGGGAACGGACTGTGGCACTGATCTGTATCTATGTGTATTCCCTGCTATGTAAATATCTCTTTTTCTACATCTACATGCTTCAACAGAATATACAGTGCCCATTTTTCACAGCTGTCATGTAACTTTATGTAGCACTGAATCTTGAAACGGTATGAATATATTTTTGCCCACCGTGAGGCAGCGGAACAAGCCATAAACCCAACAATGACATATTTTTCCTTCAATTAGCCAACATGTTTGCCAACAATTGACTAACTTCACATAGCAAAGACACAGAACAATTGTGGCAGCTGTTTCTCATTGCCATATGATGAACTTAAATAACATTTTACGTCTAGTTTGAGTTTGAAAATGTCTGGTACTTTAGCTTCTCAATGTGAGTGCCGCATCAACAGCAAGTTTTTTTTTTCAGTTATCAGATATCAAAACTATCACTCCAAACTCCTACAGCTATGGACACATTTAATTCAGTGACAAAAACGTATTGAGCCTTGATACCTAGCCTTAATGTGCATATCAGTAAAATTCCACGCTTTGTTTCAAGACGGTATCGTTTGAAATATTCCCTGAACAGGTACATTTGCATTTGAAAGGGGCAAAATAAGTAAGCAGCAAACACCCACGTGACTCCATTGTTTTCCAATATATTAAATCTATATTGTCTGTGCTATTACCGTGATGGACAAACACACAAAGGGCAAGAATGGCGCACAATCGATGGCTCCCCCTGACACACACTCATACACTCAATTTCATTATGGAGAGGGCATTTATCACACCCCATTAGCAGATTTTCTACACCAGTTTCAGGGAATAAAGCTTTTCAAAGAGCTGGTGCTAAAATACACTGATGAATCAGATACTATCTTGCTGCTTCATGTATCTTTTTTTTTTTTTTTTGCAGCGGTGTCACCTAGAGTGGCATAAAGCTCATGAAGATGGGAAACAAAAGCTCCTGTCAGTAAGGATCTGGTTGTGTGTCCTGAAAGGACTGCACCCTCTTATCTGTGCTCAGCAAAAGTTCCCATCGATTGGTCGGCTGATTGTGCGTCTGTCAGCCTACCTGTCCAGCCCTCCCTCAGCCTTCTCCTCTCTTGCCTCCCTCCCTCCATCCATCCATCCCTTCCCTCCCTCCCTCCCTTTCCCTCTGCCCAAGGCCTCATTGATCAGCCGTGCCATGGCTCCTGTCCGCTGATCAGTCAGCTTGATGTCTTTTGTGTCTGGGTGAAGTGAATAAACTATTGGGCCAATCGAACGGGAAGCATAGGGGCCATGAGTGCCAGCGCTTGGCCCCCTTGAATGTGAGGTTGAGAAGGACAGAAGAGGAAAAGAGTTAAGTAAGCAGCTGGATAGTAAGTTACCACCACTGACTTTGGTACAGTAATCCACGGTTCGCTTCCCGGTCAGGGTAGGGTCTGTCCAGTGAGGGTCCTTAGGCAAGACCCTTAATGCCAACTACCTACCTCCAGTTGTAAGTCGCTTTTGGATAAAGGCGTCTGCTAAATCACATGTAATAATGTAATAAGTATTGAGGTGATTGAGGAGGGACAAAACAGAGGACTAGGGAGTGCAAAGAAAAGAGGATGAGAGGGCTGGCTTAGCTCTCCAAGGGTTGGAAATGAAGAAATGGTAGAATAAGAGATGAGGGGATGGAAGGTGGCACCTCCCATAGGGCCAGAGTTCACAAAGCTCAGCAGGCCTCTCCTAATCAAGCAGGGAGTAGAACATCAATCTCCAAACCCCATGCCGATGACAAGCTCCTCAGATAAACACTAGAAGCGGCATCCGATCCGTCTTGAGACTGTCAGCGTCGCAGCGCTTCTTCATGACTGTGGACATAGGGAATAATTGCGTCCATGAGGCTGCATAAATTAGCCAGCAGCTTTGTCAAATCTATAGGCAAGTGGATGATGCCCGAGGATCAGTGCCTGTTACATTTCCGAGTCTAAGATTGGCTACATTGATGGGAAGAAGCCAGGATAAACCATAATTTCCATTTCATCCCTGACAATAAGAATTTCATAACAGGGGGATCAGTTGGGAGGAGGGAATTTGTTATTGTAAGTGAGGCTTTTATGATCATATTTTGTAGCAAGGTGACAGAAAATGGCAGTGATGAATGTGCAGATGGATGATGGGACTGTGAAATAATATGGACATTTGGTGAGGAGGAAAATTTTGGAGGATATCAAAAGAGGTGCTAGCTAGAAGTATCACTGCATTAATGCAATTATTCAGACAGTTCCAAGAACATTGATGGCAAAAAAGTTGAAATTCAGTTATTGTTTTTGCTTTGAGATTACCTTAAGAAAAAGTATTGAAAATATTTAGGCTTCACAAATTACTTGGGCACAAAGTCCGAGTCATACTTTTGGAGAACTCATTACTGTGGCCTGTGATGACAGCGAGTGCATTTCTATTCAGGCTTATAAAAACTGAAGACATAAACAAACATTTACCCCCTTTGGAAGGCCCTGGTTTGCTTTGGGATTGGTGAATTTTCTTTCTGTCCTCCATGTTTCAGTCAATCAGTCCTTAGATAAAAAGAGCTTAGGAAGATTATCCCCTTGGCTTGCATGCCATTATCATTAATCAGTGTGTTATTGACTGCTCTGTCCTTTCCTGTTTCAAGTTCAGGCCTCCCTTAATCCACAGATTTTGCCCAGAAGACACACGCTCGACTCTGGGAGGCTCAGTACAGCTTGAACCATGCCCACACTCGCAGGCACTAATCGATTTTGTAGCAGGCCTTCTCTCGCCTACCAATCAAAATGCCTTAACATTGTGACGGGTGTCGTAAGTCATCATTGTCCACCCCCCGATATCTGTTACAAAGGACAAGGAATTTAAACTCAGGATGTGTCATTTTTTAAGAGGCAATATTGAATATGATGTTGAAAAACTAACGTGGATCATTTAGGGCTAATCTATATATTACACATGACATTTTCTTGATTTTGAAAAATCAATAATGCAAAGAAAAAATACTATAATTTAGAGCAGAAACTATTTTGCTAACATACTTACTTGGAGGGATAATTAGCAGCTAATTTACATTCCCTCCACTTCTCTTAACTTTGTATCACCAGCTCATTAAAAGAGGCCCTTGTAAACCAGTGGTTCCAGACCAGGGGTACTTGCATCCCAAGGGGTGTCTCCAACAAGGGCTATATGGAAAGACTGGAGTAGCTCAGATAATTTTGAAATTTTTTAATTAGGTTTTGGTTTAGAAATATTTGTCAACGTATATTAATATGTTTTTTAGCTAAATGTTAATGGAAAATGGTTAAAATCGCTAAAAGTAAATGGAGCAATGTTTGAAATAGTTAAATAATAGTAATTGATAAATTGTTGAAATAGTTATGTTAATGTTAATGGAAGTAGCTAAAGGTTAATTGATGTTTTAGTTTTTTTAGTAAAGACAGTTAAAAAAAATTGTTGAAACATTCAGTTTCTGTCTGATTGATAATATCAACTAAAAACATTTTGAGCTCACCTGATAGTTATGTACAGGGAAAAGGCTCAGAGAAAACTGTGGTCCAGTAGGCTATAAATAAAAGTCTACAACAAGGATCCAAACAAAAAATGACTTGTATCAGGAGCCTCTGCTGGATTATGTATAAAATGACAATCATCATCAACACTAAACCAAGTGCAGTTGAGTGAGACGTTGAACTTCGCAGCAGGCACCCACCCGCTGTATGCCGCTCTACAGTTCAACCTAAAATCGTACCATGGGAATTGGTGTTGCCAGGCATGTTTGTGCTGGTGTACAAATCATGCTGTCAGTTTCAGTTTGCCTGTCAAAGAAGCAAGACATCAACACAGAAAGACGGGTGACAACAGGAAGCACACTGACATGGCATGAATCTATGGGGAGGGTAGTAGCCTCGAGCTGTGATTGGAGAATAATTTGTGGCTGTGTATCGAAGAGCATGTAATCAACTGTGTGTGTGTGTGCCCGGCAGATTCTGTTGTGTATATATTTCTCTATGTGAGTATACACACACCTATGTATCGGTATGTAAATATGAGCTGAGCCTGATCAATAATCTCAAGCAAAGGAGAAGCTTAAGGTTCTATCACATTAACTCTACACTGTCAAAATTGGTGTACAGTATGTGCTCACGGGCTTTCTGGCACAAACATGAGCATGTGTGCAAGTGCATTTGTTTACAGGCGAGTATGTAAGCTAAACTGCGTTTGTGTGCGCGCTTCCTGCCGTTTACGTTGCTTAACGGACGCTAGGGCGAGGGCATGTGCAGGTTACAGACTTGTGCTCGCTTCCCGCTGTTGACTGCAGCTATTTACTGACTTTGCTTTACTGACACATTCTGCCTGGTCAAATAGATGGAGATAATTTATGCAAATGTAACAGTGTTTTCTCGATCAAAAGCTATTTTGCCGCCTGGGTATCTTTCTGCATGTATTGAGACGGCTCCCAGAGGGCTACCAGTGGTACCGGTTTGTTGATATCAGACTGATTAAAAACATTACAAGTCGTTTGTTTAGCTGTGAGAAACACCAAACAAATTTGTGTTCTCTTAATGTATAATATCACAGGGATGTCAGGAACGTATTTCTTTATTTCTCTGTGTTGTAAGACACACCTGCAAAACAAAGGTTTAAGAAATTAGGTTTAACACATGGAAGATGACTATAAATGTCCGCTGGATGTGTAACTCTGTGCCAATACGATGCTCTATTAGCTTTAAAAGGTGATTACATGTCACTGTTCTACAGCAGCTTTCCAGATTTGTTGTGCTGCCCTCAAAAGGCCGAACAAAACATTTAATGCCGGAGGAGTTGGGTGTCCCAGTGTCAGATCACTTTCCCAATGTCACTAGATTTTGGCGCTTTTTGCTCAATCGAACTTGGTATAACTCAGTTTAGCTTGCAATGCATTTCAACTATTTGGATACATTCTCTTCTCACATTTAGGTGTCAGTCCCTCTGTGATCCTTCGGTGATTAAGCCAAAGCTTGGCTTTTTGCTCACTTTGATAACATTTATGGCTATATGCAGAGTAAGAGGGCATTAAAACAGACTTTTAAGCTGTTAGGGCAGCCTGCCACAAGGCCATGTCTCTTCACGCCCTCGCCCAAGTCTCCTCGCTGCCTGAAACCCATCAACACCGTTCTTTGTGCGAGCCAAAAATCATTTATGTGCGTCCTGCATTCTATGCACGTCCGTCTCTCCACAGCAAAAGGCTGAGCATAGAGCCAAAAACCTGATTCTCGCAACCACCCACACCTCCCCTTCTCCCTCTCCTCTACTCTTCTATCTATCTTGCTCCCCCTACTCTTTGCCTTTCGTCTTCTCCTGCTACAAACTCCTAATTCCTGTCATGCTAATTGGAGCTGACAGACACAGCTAATTATGCGCAGATAATCTGCTGCATCTGACCAATTATAATTCCCATTAGCTGCCGATAATGCTCATTAGATTAACTTTCTCCAGGAGAAATTGGAAATAATAGGCTGGGCTCAACGCTGCATCTTTTTGGTAATCACGGATAGGGGGGCGCGTTTGGCAGGGTGTTTATTTGGAGAGGAGGAAGGCAGGCTGGTTGCTTTCAATGGAAGCGGTGAAAATGGATAGTCTGTTCAAATGATATCTGATATATCTTGACTGCTATCGCCCAAAATTGAGAGAGACAGGGAGGCCACTGAGAGGGGGGATTATGGCATCGTGCCGGTCTATGTCAGGTCAGAATTGAGAATTGAAAACATGTTTTGGGGAAAAATAAAAAGTTCTTCAAGGCACTTGCAGAGACAGTTTTGGAAATGGTGTTCCAGGTCTGTCTACTGGTAGAAAACCTTTCTTGGTGACTGAATTAAGAAGTAAATGCCCTTCTGGTAATGGCGCATAATCATACACATAACGGTACACATCAATAATGAGTCATACAAGTTAAGGCAAGGAAACACTGCAGCCAACAAACCATTAGTCCACTCTGCAGCACCCAGACGCCCTACCAACTGAGCTAAGGGCGCCCCAAACAAACACACACACTTTAAACCTGTAAGGAGCAAACTCACTCAGTCCAATGCCCACTCAGTTGACTGATGGGCGATCCACTCTTAGTTTTGCTGCAAGTTGATACGACAATGCTGCTGATTTGGCTCCCCAACCACCACCAATTGCCACTTGCTTAGCTGCACGTTTATGTGCTTTTATGAGTGGGGTGTTATTTACTATCCAATAGGTGTGTGCCGGCATCTGCAGGGAGAACATAAAAGCAGGTCTATTCGCTGCTGTAATTTAAAAGTTGTAGCGCCATGTAATCTTATTTTGTACATTTTCTAAAACTGAAAAGGTAAGCTGTCCTGACTGCAGCTAAAGTGTGTCGACTACATACAATCTTATGCTGAGGATGTTTGTTTTGCCATGTATATGTGGTCAAAAGATGTATGCGTTTATGCATTAGAAAATCTCATTTTGAACCATATTTGTATAAAGATGTTTTTCAAAGCTTAATTCCTATTCCTGGCGAACATGGGTGCACGGTGTGGACTGCTGCAATACTACTAAATAGAACAAATTCAGCAATAACTGCTTAAACTGATGACATTCAGTGTGTTTACATTATATTTCAAAGTGAGCAAGTCATTTAGTAAGCATCAATGTCGTTTGAGCACAAGAAATACAGAAATCCGCTGTTGTGGTTGCCAAAGCTTGGAGAGCAATTGAACACAGAAACCAAAAGTAATTTATTGATGCAGTGCGGGACCAAGGAGCCCAAAGCCTGGGGAACACACAGGCCCTAAAACCCGCAAATGGGATATTGATCGATTTGAGGGGGTGGAGACAGGGGGGAAAAAAGTTATATTTAACCATGACGTGTCTCACTTACTCTATCGAGTGGTTAACATTCCCTTTCTCTTTCCTCTCCCACAGCCACTTCCATACACTACATTCAACAACACTCTGACATTCAACGTTCCTATGACAACTCATCAAATCGGCCATTGGGAGCAACACCAAAAGGTGTTAAAATGAAAAGTCTGATCTGAACTATAAAAGATTATATAGTAGATGCACTATGCACTATACTGTACTGTATTCTGTGATATGACAAAAGGCAGAGCTCAGTATTCCTTGCCCCAGTTATGTGTATTCTTCCTTTTATTCAGCCCATGGGGACAGCTATAATCCACTAGCGTGTGTGGTGTGTGTATGTGTGTGCGCGTTCTTGCCTCTGCACATGTATACTCCCTTTTGCAATGTCCTGAATTTGATCATCTTAACCAGCTCATCTCATAAACAATACGTATCAGACTGTGTAAAAAAAGAACATCCACTGACTGCACGATGGATCCAGTCACATACAGGATATCTTGGCTAATCGCGAGCAAAAGAGCATAGCTGCAATATTCTATATTTTAAAACAAGTCAGGGTTGAAACCATAGCAACAATGCTTTAGTCAAGAAAGAAACAAAAGCACAATTATTTTCCGCATGAAAATTTCCAAACCCTTACCTAAACCTGGCTGTCTCGGTGTACATGTTCATGAAAACGCCTTTAAGTGTTGTTCAAAAAAGAATCCAAAAAACAAATCGGGGAAAACAATAAAAGTACAGGAGCATTCAGTCACTGCTAAAAAAAACAGAAAGAGTTTGATTTGATTATGCACTTCATATATTTGCATAGCTTCAGGCTTTCCAATTCTCTCTGGTACAAAACAACAACATTCTGTGTCTGACTGCAGCCAACTGGAAAAGGTGAGATTCGATCCACATGACATTACACTCTGAGTTAACACAAAATCAGAAACAAAGTAAAATAGACAATGTTTAAAATTAGTATTTGGCAGTCGGTTTGCTTTTAGCTAGTCCCTTTCCATAAAGAGCCAAGCTGAATCAAAAGAACAGGCTTATGATCATCCTTAATGGAGAGTTGGACCTCTTAAGCAGCCTCAAGTGACACTCGGTACAGATACAATAATGTCAATATGTATTTGAGAGGCTGAAATATTGTGCAAATCCAAAGAATGTATATTATGTATTTAGTTTTGAAAACATTTAAAAAAATTAAATTGAGCCACTTGTGTTCAAGTTGTTGAAGGACTGCCTACTGAATCTGAATAACAACTGCAGTTGTTTTGTTCATCTTCACCAAACCAGCTATGAGATGAAGGCACTTCAATCTAAAAAAATCAGTTCTGATCATTCTTTAAATAAGGGCACTATGACTGAAGCTTTTACAAGATATTATCGGTGGCTTTTAGTGAGGTTTAAAAGGGTTCATTCTTTGTTTGATGCTCTTCCGAAAAAATCCTTGGTATATAAAATGTCAAGAAAAAATATCCATTATAATTTCTTAAAGCCCAAAGCAGCAAATCCTCATAAATAAGAAGCTAGAACTGGGGAATGTTTATCATTGTTGCTTCCTATTGATGAGGCTACTTATACTTATATTATAGGCGTACTGCCTATGTACACTATGTCTTTGCTGATTGGTGTATCTACTGTATGTGTCATGTTGTTGACAGAGGATATATGTGGTTGTACACCTACACACCTCAATAAAATATAAAGATGTATTGAAAAAAAATAAAATAATAAGTGATAGGCTTACTAATATCATGAGTATAAAGTCTGTAATGTATTACTTTGTCACAACATTGTCATTTCCACACAAAAAAATCTTTCAGACTTAAACAAGTGATTTACACAAGCATTAAAGTCGTATTGTCTTTTTTTTTTTTTTGCATTCGATGACATTTTATTAAATAGCATCCAGTAGCCTGGATTGGTAAAAGGCACCGAAGTTGTTCGCAAACATTTTTAAAGTGGAGTCAGCAACTCTGGGGAATGCTTGTTGTCAAAATCAGTGAAAATCTTCATGATCTGGTGTAAATACCCAGCCTAGCTCTGTAAACGGCCATGTTGTAATATATGGTGAGCCCCTTTGTTTACATACCAGCTAACCCTCTGGCCTGGCCCATTTTACGGACATTTAATTTTTCTTTATTGGGATAATTTTGGCTGTTTTCATGCAAATGGCATGAAAACTGGTAAGGAAGTATATTTTTACATGATAATGTTATTTCCAGAGCTTTTTCCATCTAAAACATGGTGATATCCTGTCAAAACCTGGCATTTAAAGGGTTAAAATCTTTAAAAATTCATGAATATTTTATATCAATAGTTAGGTCAGATGTAGGGGAAAAGAATTGGCTAAAAAAAGTTGAAAAAAAAGAATGTATAATATTTTTTATAGCTACCTCAATGAAATGTCCATTTTATGGACCTTAGCGGTGAGTGTGAGTATTTGACACTGCACACAAAATAATAATGCCTAAAAACCAGTTTTGCTGCTGATGATTGACATATCCCAGGCCTAATAATTCAACAACAAAAAAAAATTAGTTTGCAAGTAGTATATTGAAAATAATAGATTTTTTCAGTTTTCTTCATCTAAAATACGATGGCATCATGACCAAAACCTGGCATTTAAAGGGTTAGAATCTTTAAAAATGTATAAGTATTTTATATCAATAGTTAGGTCAGACGTAGGGGAAAATAATTGGCTAAAGAAAAAATGTAAAAATACAATGTATAATATTTTCTATAGCTATTTAAATGAAATGTCCATTTTATGGACCTTAGCGGTACGAGTGTGAGTATTTGACATTGCACACAAAATAATAAAGCCTAAAAATCAGTTTTGCTGCTAATGATTGACATATCCCAGGCCTAATAATTCAACAAAAAAAAAATTAGTTTGCAAGTAGTATATTGAAAATAGTAGATTTTTTCAGTTTTCTTCATCTAAAATACGACGGCATCATCACCAAAACCTGGAATTTAAAGGGTTAAAATCTTTAAAAATGTATAAGTATTTTATATCAATAGTTAGGTCAGATGTAGGGGACAAGAATTGGCAAAAAAAAAAGTTAAAATATAATGTTTAATATTCTTTATAGCTATTTCAATTAAATGTCCATTTTACGGACCTTAGCGGTACAAGTGTGCCTAATATTATAACAGGCCCAGAGGGTTAAAAGAGGGGTTGATGCATGTGAGTACTCGCTGAACGAAACAAACAAACACATTAAAACAATAGCTAGCGATGCAATACTGTTGTCAGCCGTTAGTGCTACCCGCCTCACTTCCGGGCTTCACTGATTCGCTAGCCCTCCACCAATCAAATTGTTCCAATTGAAAGACTGCCCGACGCCGATTGAACATTCAATCGGCTGAAAAGAAGCCGACGTCACGGAACACACCAAACAGATTTGTGTCCCCGCCCCCTCCAGACTCTCCGACCATGTACGAAGGCCGATTATCGGGCCGGTGTGTCCTGGCATTGAGAGGACTGTGATTGTAAAAAAATTAATTGAAAAATACAGTACATTACAGATTATTCTAGTTAATAGATGGATAAAACAACAATGGCAAAAGAGGATCAGCAGGCGCATTTATGCACTACTTATGCAGCATCCCCATTCCCATAAAAGCCAAATTAGAGGCCTTTAACAACTGTGTATCTCATTGTGTCTGCCGTAACATGCTAAACCAGTAACACTTTAAAGTGCAGCTGTCATTTTTATGTGCCCCTATAGAGCACAGAATGAATGTGGCTTTTATGTGCAACACCACGAGCCCCTCATCATTGGTCATTGCAGGGGTGGGGCTAGAGCTGCTGGTGGAAGAGAGGGGGCCGAGCTAATGACAATGTTAGGGGGTCCTTTAGCCACGAGCTGTCCGTTTATCAGACGCGAGGGCCCCAATGTAGAGATGTCAATTCATATTTGATACACATCTTATGATTATTGCTGTCCCTGCCTGGCTTTCGTAATCGCTGCGCTGCCCAATTGGTCCGCTGTGCTGATTTAGAGGCACAAAAAGCACTCTGGGAGGTGCTTAGCACCTTTAATGATGAAGCTGAGAGAGGAACAAATAGAGGACGGGGAAGTAGCCTTAGGAACAAAGGTATCTAACATCAAAACTAAGTACACTCCTGACCCCTTTATGTTGTGCAGTAGTACAATCTCGGTAACACGTGCACACATACACACACAGCTGCAAACAGAGCAACACTTCAACTTGTACTTCATCACAAAGTCCATTTTATTGCTCTATGTTTTCTACATCTGCTCTCTCTTAATGCATCAGCTCTCCGTTCTCACAGCAATTTCACCATCGTTTCCCTTGTTCTCAAGTGAGATGTGACAATAATTGACATGTACTGTCCACTCAATGTCTATTCCCCCACAGAGAAAAGGCAAATAGGAGAGGTCTTATTTGCCTTTTCTTCTGCTCTGGATCCCAGCCCGAATGCTGCAGGATTTCTATAAGAGGAAACAAGACACGGAACATTTTCAAAAGGGAGCTGAACTGTCTAAAATGAGCTTCCGGCGAGCGAGAGAAAGGCCTATAGCGTCCTATTTGCATGAGCAGACAGAAGGTTAATAACACAAGCCCCGCTGTGACAATGGAGAAAAAGAACACAGAGTGGGTAGGAGGGATGGAAAGTGCTGATGCTCCACTTCTGACTCCCGAGAATCCATCCAAGACACAAGGGAGGAGTGTGGAGGTAATTAGAGCCGTGGATATATGATGGGTTGCATGTACAGCACCACCTCCCTCTTTTTCTCTGCAGCAGCTCATTTGCCAAAATGCATGTTGAGATGGGACAGCCAGTGGACAAAAACTGAAAATGTGTTTAAGTAGGTTTTATATCAGTAATTACCGGCCAGGGGTTACTCCTATATACGGAATGTGGAGTAGCTCAAATATTTGAAAAATAAAAATGATCTGTTAAGGTTTGATTTTGTAATAATAACCACTAATACACCAGTTACAGACAGACAGACACACATAAACTAATGCTGATCTTAATTAACTACACTAAACTAAACAGTGACTGGGCTTACTCTACTGTATAGTACATAATACCCATCAAACTGACTCAGTTATAATCATGGAATCACGTGGTACAATTGATAGTGTTTGAAAACTGGTCAGCAACTGAGCAGAGAACTGGAAATACTTAGTTTATGTTAATGAATACATTCTTAAAATAGCTACAAGTAATGGGAGAATGATTGAAATATTTAGCTACAAGAAATTGGGAATGGTTGAAATAGTTAGTTTAGAAATGTAATTGCTAAATGTAATTGGGGAAAATATTGAAATGGTTCGCTAAAAGTAGTAGGCCATAGATCCAAGGTTGAAATAATGGCAAAACTGGTTAAAAAAATACATAGCTAAAAGTAATGATAAGGATAGTTCGCTAAAGTAAAGCACACTGTAGATGTAGGCGTAAATTATTGCATTTCTTTTTATTTGTTTTTTTGAATAGAAAAGTGAAAAGTTGTTCATTTGTTACAGACGGGTAAAATGAAAGAATAAATAAAAAAACAACTTATGCCACTTACATTGAAACAAACAATAAAATAAAAAAACATCAAAATACCCAAAAATTATCCCTCCCAAGTCACTGCCAGTTCACAGAGCCTGACATGAGGCCAGAAAAGGTCCCCATGCTTTTTGAAACCCTGCGCTGGAATGCCGAAGCGAGTACCTAATTTTCTCCAACTTAAGGCAGGACATAACATCTCTTAGCCATTGTGTATGAGTGAGCGGGACAGGGCATTTTTATTTTTTAAATGTCTGAATGGTTTAAAGGTCCAGCTTCAATCTGCCACTCCAACTGTAAGAAGTTGACATTGACAATTCAGTCAGATATAAAAAATAAGAACTATAGTACGTTTAGGTTTTTAAATAATTGTTCAATGACATCTAGTTTAAAATCAAATTAAAACAACACACTAACATAATAAACACCATAAAGAGTGGATTTGATGAGAAGGTACTTGAGCTCCTCCGATATGGCCTTATGCGTGGCAAGTCTCAGATTGGGAACCACTGTTTAAAATGATGCGGGAAGGAAATAAGATTGGCAGCTGCTTGTGGTGGCTTGAAAAGAGGTTGAGTGTGACAGGAGACAGTACTCTGTGTGTGGGAGGCGGCATCAAATCAAATGCTTTTCCTTTCCCCTCTTTCTAGTTGTTAAAGCATGGGATACCAAGTTACTTCCTGACAATAAAGTACCTGTGCACCAAACAAATGCGCTGGCAGTCAAGTAGGCTACAGTTAAATGACAGGAGAACAAACGTAAATGTGTCCTTAATATGACTTCCATTTGTGCTAAGCAAACAGTGAACCCAGCATGCTTGCAGAAGTTTAGATATCTTCTTTTAGCTAGCATCTCTTGGCCTGAAGTGTGCAGCTCAGAAGTCACTAGAGGGAATTGATCTTCAACAGGCGGGGGCTGGAAATCTTTCCCTGCACTGGCATAATGAAGCTCTCTATTTTGGGACCATCAGGTATTTTTTTAGGGCTTCTCGTCGCTTCTGATAGGCCCTTCTGCTTCTAATCTGCATCCTCGGATCACACCAGCCCGGATATGAGTGTACAGGGAATACGACATGAATACATTTATTTAAGTCTAATTCAAGGATTTTTCTCTTTTTATTCTATCTGGAAGCAATGGGATGCAACTGAATCCACATTGCGATAGCTAGGCTGTTACGTATGATATCATGTATGATGGGGGAGGGGAAGAGTTGACAATTAAACACGCACATACACACACACACGAGAGACAAACATGCGAAAAGACACCAAAAACAGACCTATAAATAGCGAAGATCCATGGCAACCTGAGATTTGTTGTTTGTCGCCAGATGCTGCTGAGAGCGAGAGAAGAGCGGGGACTTAAATAACACCAGGAGATTGGTTTGTGTGAGAGGAAAAGTCAAAACAAATTACGCCTTTTCTATCACTTTGGGGCCTATCGGTAAAGCATCTGAAATAGCTTTGTGCCTAGGGACATTTTACCACTGAAAGAATACGGCTGCAATATCCTCCAAGCACCTTAAAAAACAAAAGGGATGAGGAAAAGAGGAGAGGATGGGGAATGAGAGGGTTTAGTTTTACTGCGGATCACAGGTGGCGCGTTGACCACCTAACTAACTCTTTTCCCTTTATTTTGTCTCATTCCTTATCCCTTCGCCTGTCTCTTCCTATCTGACCACAGTGCACTGCTGTCACACCGACAGTCCCCAATGTGAAATACTATTTCAGTGATGCATACTTTCCTTTATACATTTCCTTATAAGGAGGGATGGTCCAAAGTGGGCGAACACATTCAAACATAATGGATATGGAATTCATACGCCTGAGCCCTGAGGGTTTTATCCAATTTCTATCAACTCAAGGCTTGTTGATATAGCTTGTTTTTCAAGCAAACAAGTCAGAAAGAAATTCCTGCCTTTCACAATGCAAACTGACCTTCGACAGACCTTTTACTTTTCTTCTCCTTCTAATGCAAATAACCACTTGAAAAACCACAGGCTTCACACTTTTCCCTGCCCTCGGTTTTTCCTTTTGCAACGCGAGTGCTGTAGCAACATGAGATACATATACAGTGGCTTGCAAAAGTATTCATACCCCTTGAACTTTTCCACATTTTGTCACGTAACAACCACACGTACATTTAATTTATTGGGATTTTATGTGATAGACCAAGACAAAGTGAAGCATAATTGTGAAGTGGAATGAAAAAGACACGTGGTTTTCAATTTCTTTTATAAATAAAAAACTGAAAAGTGTGGCGTGCAAAAATATTCAGACCCCTGAATCAATGCTTTGTAGATCCACGTATCGCTGCAATAACAGCTCCAAGCATGGCTGGACTGACCATCTGGCATACCGGGCAAATGCGGCCTTTTGTCACACAGCCATGGGCCGAGGTCCCTTCCCTCTCGGCCGCGCAGACCTGAAAGGCCAATGAAATATTGGCCCATTCATCATGATTGGTTCTGGACCGGGCCTGGACCAATCACACACACAGCGGAGGGCCGAGGTCCCGCCCCTTGGGCCTCGGCTGTCAATCACTCAATCAAGTCACGTCACTAACAGACAGAAAAACAACTCGAGAAAAACGGAGAAGAAACGGAAAGGAGACAGTTGCTGGACTAGTGGTAAGGAGTTGAAAATAAAGTTATGTTGAGAACAATTATTTGTGTAGCTTGCTGAATTTTAACCAACACAGCATGTGTACAGTTTGCCAACAGCTAGCTGCTTGCGTTAACATCATGGATAGAGCCATTTATAGAGCCAGGTCAAAGTGGCTATTTTAGCTAATAACCTACTAAACATTTGCTAGCTCTCTTGTGGTTTTTAAGAGGAGTTAAATAGCTCTGTTGTTGGTGTATTGAAAGAGTATCATTACTTTGATAGCTGATCAACATGTCATTAAAGAGGACCTATGATGCTTTTTGACTTTTATGACCTATAAACGTTGTTATGATGATTCATAGTCATGCTTAACCATACTAAATTATCAAATAATGACTTACATGCATTTCGACGTATTCCCTGCTGACCGTCTGGGGTGTCTGTGCAGAGCACTAAACACTATTCTAGCCAGTCGAGAAGTCACGTGTTCAAAGCGGTCTACCCTTTGTAACTTTGTGACGTCGCATGTAACTTCGTGACGTCACCACGCGGATGTTTCCATGTATGGTAATGCTGTCACTTCCCTGTTCGCGTCTGCCTCGCGCCCTTATAGGTCCATGCTCGCGCTTCCCGCCACTGAAAGTGTTCCGGAAGGAAGGTAACCAATCACAACGGAGTGGGGTTTGCAGGAGGGGGGAGGGGAGCGGAGATTGCCAAAGCACAGGCGGAGGGAGCGGAGATGGCCGATGCACACACACTCAAGTGTTGACAGGACGTGCTGGATCGCCAAAATAAGAGAAAGAGCTTCCCGAAAATCTACATAGTTTTTTGTGATGTGATTCGTGTCAGGTTGCTCTATAGCAGTGTAAAACAAGAAATTAAGACCAGAAAAGTAGTATAATAGGTCCTCTTTAAAGTGAGGAAGCTGTGAGTTTTTGCTTCTTGCTGTAGCCTACTTATTCAGTATAGTGGATTTAATAATGTTTTACTTAAATATACTTTTCTGTACTGATTGTTGACATGGTTAAACATACTTGAATTTTATTTATTTTATATATAATTTAAATGCAATTTAAAAATACAGACTGTAATTTGACCTGAACATTAAAAATATATTAATATATCACAAAGTTAACAAATGCAGAAAAGTATATTCACTCAAATATGCAACATAAAGTTGTCACACTTTCTCCTTTCACAACACTTTCAGTGTTTGAGGCATTAGGCTTCTCTTTTTTAGAAACATTCAGAAAATTAGACCACCACAGAATTGTAGCCTACTTACTTTTTACAAGCTGTTGAGTTTATTTTACTAGACCTGCTTTATAGACCATCATGTACTTTAGAATAATACACATTAGACCATTACTTTTGTACACTTTTTTTCACATTGGTTTACTTAGTAAAACAACAATTTGTGCATTTTGCCTGTATAAATCTATTGTAATGCATCTTTCCACCTCTTTAACTGATACATCCTTAAAACCTCAATCAATTGTGTCTCTCCTCATTTATGAAAGAGGTTGAGCCACCATCCACAGAGGAGGAGTCTGTCGAGAGAGAGAGAGAGCAAGGAGCAGGAGGTTGATTACTTTGTCCGTCCTGAGCCTACCATGTTAGAGGCATTTTTTGAGCACTGTAGGATAAAGTTTTTAGAAGAGACAGTTTCTGTGGTTGGGAGACAGATAGGAATGTTCTGGGAAAACGGCCAGAAACAGTCAACGGCCTAGCAACAGTTTTGATAAGGCCAACAGCTGCCTGGTATCAAATGTAGACCTTGAGTAAGAACCAGTATGTGAGACGGGGCTTTCACCCCCTGCACGGCTACTGGAACGGACGCTCTCCGTTTTCCTGCATGTCTCCCAATCTGCTAGAGTGATGTGAGTAAACGTTTGTTTTGTTCAACGATTCAATAAAATGACCATTTAGACCAACTCCGTATCGAGTGTCTTATTCCCCCCACGTCAGCACCACCCAGAACAGAATTAGCCTGGTCCTACCAGACCATCGTACCTAATTTCATTTGTACAGAAGGTCTGGAACTGCTCTATTTGGCAAACGTTCACTGACTCACTTAGAGGCGGGTGTCTGTTGAAGTTTAAAACTATTGGATCTGCCCAGTGCCACTCTGGATCAGCCACCAATCGCATAAAGTTTGGTCGCAGCATTCAACTGAAACTGGAGCGCGACTTCGTCGTCATCGTTCTCAGCCACTCGCTCTGTTCGCTGATTGGACGGCCGAACATTTTCCTGAGCTCAAACACGTGAATTCACCGCAGCCCCAGACTGACGACTGAAGGGAAAATTAAATTTGGGGGGAAGTAGGTAGGCGGGCGGAGCCAGGCTACAACAGAATACTATAGCTACTATAAAACTTTGTAAATATTATTGTATTATATGTCTGTACACTTGATCAAAATAAACCAACATTTTAATTTAATTCAATGGAACAGTCATCTTTAAGGGACCGCGATAAATGTGTTCTGGTGGGTGGTCGATCAATTGTGGTGGGCCGGTCTGGGTCCAAAATGCCAGGGCCAATTTTTGGTCCCAGTCCAGCTCTGGCTCCAAGTCTATTTGGGTATGTCTTTACCACCTTTGCAAATCTACAGACTGACATTTTTGCCCATTCTTCTTTGCAAAATATCTCACCGTTCAGATTCGGCAGAAGATTGGATGGAGAGTGTCTGTGAGCAATATTCAAGTCTTTCTTCTTCTTTCAAGGCATTTGAATTGTATTGAGGTCTGGACCTTTGACTGGGCCATTCTAACACATGACTATGCTTCAATCTAAACCATTCCATTGTAGATCTGGCCTGTATGGCTGTATGTTTAGCATGGTTGTCCTGCTGGTAGGTGAACCTCCGCCCCAGTCTCAAGTATTTTGCAGACTAACATGTGTTCTGCCCTGTATTTGGCTCTATCCATCTTCCCATCAACTCTGACCAGCTTCTCTGTCCCTACTGAAGAAAATGACCCCCACAGCATGTTGATGCCATGACCATGTTTCACATTGGGGATGGTGTATTGTGTTCAAGGTGATGTGCAGTGTTAGTTTTCCAACACAGATTGCGTTTTGCATTCAGGCCAAAAACTTCAAGTTTGGTCTCATCTGAATAGAGCACCTTCCTCCAACCATTGCCATAAGCCATGCAACATAGTCAGATGAGACCAAACTTGAAGTTTTTGATCTGAATGCAAATGGTCGAAACTAACACTGCACATCACCTTGAACACACCATCCCCAACTTGAAGCATGGTGGTGGCAGCATAATGCAGTGGGGGTGCCTTTCTTCAGGAAGCTGGTCAGAGTTGATGGGAAGATGGATGGAGCCGAATACAGGGCAGAACACCTGTTAAAGTCTGCAAAAGAATAAATAGTCATGTGTTAGAATAGCCCATTCAAAGTCCAGACCTAAATCCAATTCAGAATATGTGGAAATACTTGAAAATTACTGTTCACAGATGCTCTCCATCCAATCTGATGCTGAATCTGAAGCTTGAGCTATTTTGCAAAGAAGAATGGGTAAAAATGTCAGTCTATAGATGGGCAAAGCTGGCGGAGACATACCCCAATAGACTTGCAGCTGTTGTTGCAGCGATAGCTGGTTCTACGTATTGACTCAGGGGGGCTGAATACTTATGCATGCCACGCTTTTCAGTTTTTTATTTCTAAAAGAAATTAAAACCATATTTCATTTTCATTCCACTTGACAATTATGCTTCACTTTGTGTTGGTTTATCACATAAAATCCCAATAAAATAAATGTACGTGTGTGGTTGTAACGTGACGAAATGTGGAAAATCTCAAGGGGTATGAATACTTTCGCAAGCCACTGTATATCAGGCTTTAATTGATTTTTGTTTTGCAAGATGAAGTAATTTGGTGCAATTGTTTCAGGTTTGGCTGCGTATTTGCACTCGCTCACGTATGCTGTTCATTAATTTGCAGCTAGTGCATGATTTATCAACCTATTAGGTTGGGCTTGCGACCTCCACACACTCGCATACACATACCCACCCGCAGTGTGTTCCCCTTGGTATCTTAAGGAGGCATGCATGTAGCATCACTTTGGTGGCTGGTGCTGTGCTAAAGCGGCTCAGAGCGGGCCAGGCTCTGTCAAGCTGCAGATGGATGGACCAACGGGCTACACACACAACTGCTGCCTGCACTGGCCCAGCTCTGACTCGACAGGGCCCACCTACTTTGGAGTCATGGCAAGGCAACCAAGGACTGAATCAAAATGCTAATACCACAAGATTAAAATAAGTAGTAATTAATTGATTCTACAGCAGCAGAAATAAAATGTGCGCCTTAAGTTTGTGTTGATGATTGTGCATTAATGGATGCATGAATAAGCCGTTCAGGATGCAATCTAGAGAACATAAACAGACTAAAATATCCTCTACTTGAGGAATGCAAAACAAAAATCAATATGGCATAAACAGAGAGCAGGAAATATTATCTTTCTGTAAAATAGACAAACTAATAAGATCCGGGTGAAAGTTTTATTCCTCCCTCTGACTTCTTTATTCATAAGTATACAGCAGAGGAGAGAGAAGAAAAAAATGTTATGCTGATTTATCTGTTGAAATTTGATGATGTAGCTCAATAACAGGTATGTTTTATATTGAAGCCTGTGTAGTACATTTTTGTTGTTGTGATTGTTTTGGAGAGCAAACTAAATTGATTGAAGGGGGTGCCCTTAGCTCAGTTGGTAGGGCAAGTAGCAAGTTTGTTAAAAATCAAGGCACCATAATAAAGGCAGACGTCTTCTGTTTTACAGTTTCCTCTGAAAGGCCGGACGTCTCACTTTGTGAGCTGGCTAATTTCTCAGAGCAGAACATACTTCAGCTTATAGGAGCCACTTTTTAAGAGAGCATTTCTAAAGGAGACTATTTTACAGCAAAGGAAATGTTTAGTGGGTGGGTGTGATCTATGTTTGTTAAGCAAAAAAATAACCAGCAATGAGACTGGCTCCTATATGATTTTCTCTTAACGTTTGATGGAAATTATTCCAACATCTCTTCCAAAATATTTTAATCAAACATGTTTACTTTATGATGTGCCTTGCCTATTCCTAAGTTAACATCATAGCTTCTTTACAAAGGAATATCAGTTATTGAGCATGCTTTTTTCAAGACTGATCAAACACTTCAATGGCCTGTACATGTCTGAAAGCTCACAACATGTCTCCAGTGTCCTTGAGAAAGGCATGTGGCGCTAAACTATATGGACTGCAGTGCAGCTCAAATATAGCTTAGGAGGTTCTCTATTTGATGTATTTTCTTTTATTACATATATTTTCTTTAAATAATATATAGCCTATATATAAATACTTAATCAATGTAATACTTTTAGTCTAGTGTTGTTTTACATGGGTTGGGCCTCGATCCCTTAAGGCTGAACGTCAGCTGCTTCTCTGGGGCCGGTTTCCCGATAACGTCATCTCTTAGCGCGCTACGAAGACTCCTACGTTATGACTTACCAAAGTTGTTTACCTCTGTAGTCGTGGTTCCCGAACGGTCTCTTAGGAGTCTTCTTAAGAAACAGTCCCTACGTGGCTCGTACACGACGCTGTCCAGTGCTGAAATCGATGGCTCAGAGTTCGATTTTCCATTTCCTGCTTATTTCATGCGAAGCTGCATGACAAGTCTTTGCGAATAAAAGATTACTAGAAATCCTTCTAAGCCGAAACATTTATTTAACACCTCTTGCTTTATAATCTAAGTATCTTTAAGAACAATAATCACGTTTCGTGGTGGGTCAGTAAGGAAACTGAAAGTAGAATATCGCCAATGGCCTATATCAATAAAAACAGACGGCCCAAACAGCGTCCAAATGAGCTAAAATCCTAAATACAATAAACAGTAACATGGCACACTTATTTTAAGGTAAGCTTTAATTGATTATTCATTAATTTTTTCACACGTTTACATGTTTTGAGGCGGAGAATCCGACGCACACTGCGGAGCTGTCAGCTGAGCCGGCTCAGCTGACAGCTCTGCAGTGTGTGGAACACAATGCGATGGTTCTAGTGTTAACCTTGGTCGAACGTATTACCATAGCCCAGGGGTGGCCAACCCGAGGCTCGCGAGCCGCATGCGGCTCTTTGCCCAGCTTCGTGCGGCTCTTCAGTTCATATCAAATTATGTGATTATAATTTTTTTTTATTTTTTTATTTTTATACTTTTTTTTTGTGTTGGTCTATGTGTGTGCATGTTCGCAAACGTTTCATGCGGCTCTTACGTTCGTTTTACATGTTGTCTATTATTTCCTTTTTTATTTCATTAATGTGTAGGCCCTATGTGTATGCCTGTTCGCAAATGTTTAATTGAGGACGCAACATAACGTTCGCAAACGTTTGGTGCGGACGCAACATAAAACTGCCCGCTCAGCTTGGAGGGAGGTTTTCCGTGAGTAAACTATTTGTGTCAAGTTCGTTCCGAAACAGAGTGGGAGAGTTCATATTTTTTGTTGAACGTTATGCCAAGCCATTCTGCCTTATATGCCAGGTGTCATTTGCGCATTTCAAGGCTTCAAATCTTCGGCGCCACTTCACCTCTCTCCATGCTAAAAGTAAGTCCCACAAAGCAACATGCATAGTAAGAGAAAAACGCTATTTTAAATTGTTATATTTTTGTTTGTGGACTTGGTTGAACTGAGAGTTTGTGTGTGAGGCAGTGCACACAATGTTCATTGTTGAAAATGACTGCCCTGTCGTCTTTAGTACTGTAGGAGTCCAGTCCTGTCATTATCACAGGGGCGGCCTTAACGATCTGGGGGCCCGTTTCAAGTCCTAGTGTGGGGCCCCCTGTTTTTTTTTTTTTTTGATAAATAATGCTTGTGCATGCATGTGCAAGCTCCCCGCGAAAATAAAACGCCCCCCCCCCCCCTGAAATCTTACTGGCCACCCCAGTGCCCCCCCCCCCAGTTCAAATGTTATTTTTTATTTTCATTTTATTTTTTTAATTAAATTTTTTTCCTGATATGTATCCTAGTTCAGAGATGATATGTATTTTTTTTCTTTCTTAACTTTTTTTGATAGGTAGTTGCCAAGTTCATCACACAAACACTCCAATCCACTGATATGAGATCAGTTTTCAATTTTCAATTACTAAATTAATGGTAGGCACTAGAACTGGTCTCTGGTCAGCAAAGGTCTTGAAAACAGCATAAGTGTGCTTGTGACATGCGTGCCACCCATGCATGTGTATAGGCACGTGTCCCAGCAGATTTTTGAAATCTGAATAAAAAAATTAAAGTTTGTAGTTAGCGAGTGTAACATGTTCTTAGCAAGGGCAGACTTTCATAAATAAAGGTTTATTTTTTTAGCAAGATATTTGGTCAAAAGCTAGTGGTCATCCGTCCCTCTGTGCAGTTGTTAGGCATCTGGCTGCTAGCAAGTTATGTTGTCTTGCTAATTTTACTATTCATCTGAGCTGAAATAAATATTGACTTTTTCCTTTATTATCTTCGCCAGAATGCACCAGAATGCTTAGATTACATGTTAAAAACACAAAAAAAATCTTCTGGGGGGGGATGCCCCCAGACCCCCCTTCAGGGGTTTAGTTTTCTGACAAACATTACAATGGATACTAACATGATGTGGCCATTTGGGATTATAAATCATCTTTGAATTGGTTGTACAGCATATCACATGCTATTCATTCAGGGGTGCGATGGCCACCCCACTCTAACTCTGTGGCCCACCTTGGCCACCCCCAGTCAAAATTTCCTGGAATCGCCACTGTGTGTACCCGTGTGTACGATGTGGCTCTTTGCAGTAACACAGTTAAAAATGTGGCTCTTTGTCTCTGACTGGTTGGCCACCCCTGCCATAGCCTATAGGCCTACTGATTTAAAAAAGGTAGCCTAGGCTATAGAAAAATATAGAAACAGCGGAGGAGATTAAGATTGTTTCCAGCAATTATTTTCTTCATGAATGACTTGTGGCAGTTCCATGCGCAACAGGGATGTCACTCGTGTCCGTTTTACGCATGGTGCTTACGGAAGGAAATGTGGGGGTCTGTAGTAGCCAAGCCTATCTCTGGCGATGCCACAGCGATCGCAGGGACTTCACTTGTCATTAAACTTATACATCTGACTGTATTTCATATCAAAGGGACACAGCGATGACTGTATTAAATATCAAACTGATAAAAACGATCCGACTGTAGGCTGTAGTGTATCACGTATAAAGTAGCCTATTTTCATATTGACGGACATCGCATCCAATCAGTTAATGCTGATTGTCAAGTCAGTTAGATGACTATGTAGGCTACTTATAGTTTGAACACTTAGTGAATCAGAGTGAATGGTATTCTGCTAACATATATAGCTTACTTTAAATGTGATATGTACGCTATATACAGTTATCGTTTTTAACAGTTTGTTATTTAATACAGTCATCGCTGTGTCCGTTTAATATGAAATACAGTCAGATTTATTAGTTAAATGACACAAATGAGAGCTGAAACATCCCTACGGTAGAGCTAAGAAGGCTCTGCGGGCGCTCCAGACCAACCTTACCAACGTAGGACGTACGAAAGAGATTCGTAGCAAAGAACGTTTCGGGAAACAGGCGAAATGTTAAGTAGGAACTCTACGTAGGGGTTACGAATGACGTAGCGTTAAGAAGGTTCTACGAAGGCTTTGGGAAACCGGCCCCTGGTTTGTAGGTACTGGTAAAAGCGATGGAAATCTTAGGCTGTGATCAAGACTTTTTCATTTACCATCTAAACTGATGGACATTAGTATAGGATCCAGCAAGACCCCCCTCGGTGCCACTTCAAAAGCCAGCTGATCCATTTAACACACACACATAGAACACCGTAAATCCATATGCAAAGAGACCTCTTGGCCAAAGGTGCTTTCTTTCCTATTTGTGCTAAGTACTTTAATCAACCTTAATTAATTGTATGCAAGTATTTCTACTTAATGAGCTATAACATGCTAAACCACTACCTTTCTTCCTCTCTTAAGGAATCAATATTTCCCCTAAAGATTTTTCATTAGCCAACTTTCACAATGGCCTTGTCCCTACTCTTTAAAATGGATGTAATGCGGGATATTGTCAGTGAAGCCTATCTTGAGCCCAAATACAGATTCCCTAGCTGGGTAATATTTTCTGTTTCCCTGTGGGTTTAGGTGACAAGAGCCTCACTTTCAGCTACTACTGCATTATACAGCGCAGGACCCCAGGTTAAGCCTCCTGGCAAGCTCGCACACACACCACCGCAAAAAGGCTCAGGACCGTTACGGAGATGAAATCATAGCCGACATTAATAGGTAAACACTCACCAAAGTAAATAAACTCTATTAAAAAACTGACATGTTTAATTTAGCTGAGCTGTTTTGCCTGATGGCCTCGGCGGTGTTTTTTGTTTAGAGAAAGGGAGTAGATGAAGGGGTGCGAGGAGAGAGCGCTGCAGGTAATTATATTCCACACACTTGTAATCTGGGGGTGAGTCTACGTCCCTCCTTTTTGTTCTACAATCAATAGCCTCAGAGGGATGGGCCAGTTCGAGGAGGAGGCACAGGGAGGAAGCCATGGGAAGATGCTCTTCGAGAAAGTTGATGGCACCTTATATTCTGCGTTAAATTGTTTAACAGCATTAGTTTGGGCCATGGCCGTATCATATGGACGCAGGATAGAAAAAATTGAGTCCTATTCATTGTTATGGAAAGTTGCTCAGTGGCGTACGGTGCAATTTTAAGCGTATACCTCCTTGTTATGGGATTAGGGTTGCAAAATTTCAGGAATTTTCAAAGTTGGAAACTTTCCATGGGAATTAACAGGAATTTATGGGAATTAACGGGAATTTACTCAATTAAAAGCAAACCAAAAGTACTAAATCCTTCTAACTATGTTATTTCAGTCCTGGCAAACGTTCTAGACTGTAAAAAGCAGTTTTTTCAACTACGTTTTATAATATTTATGAACATTTAACTTCAAATCAGATTTTTTTTAAAGCTTATTGCATTTACTTAATGTATTGAATGGGTTGGGTCAGGCAGTAATATTTTACTCAACATTCATCTTTTTGTTGTTCAGTGAAATTATTGATTGTTCATAAAATAATCAAAACTTGATAAAGTTCTACTTACAAATAAATCTGTTAAAATGTAATGTTTTTTATGGATGTCTGCCTATGACAAAACATAATGTTTATATGTTTTGATTAATGTTTGGATATAAAAAAAACATTTAAATGACCGCCATTTAGTTCATTCATATAATTCCCAATTTTGAATATTCCCAAAATTCCAGAGCGAAAGTTCCCGTGGAAATTTACCAGAAACTTTCCACCCCTTTGCAATATATGGGATCAATAGAGTAGGCTCAATGTGTTCCTTCTCAAGGGCCGCTGTGAACGCAAGCGTACTTTATGTCTGCAGGATCAGTTGCCAGAATCAAGTTTGTGTCTTCAATACATCAACGTCATGAACAGTTATAAAAAAATCTGGATACGGCGAGAAAAGTGCGAGCAATCCATCAAAGTAAGACCTGTTTCATTGATGGAACTGTGCACTGGGCCCCTTCGGAGGCAGAACTATAACTGACGAAAATAAAAAGCTTTTGGAGGCTTTTAAAAAAAATCTGTCCAACCAATTTTAGTTCATGGTTGTAAAATACTTATGAGCCTTATGATATCCAGAATTTTATTTGGATATACTAGAGTCCTCTTCCAGGCTCAGGGACCGAAATAGACAGACAATTTCTTGCAATGCCATGCTTGGCCACGAAGCCCATGGATGCATTTTATTCTGGGGTTGGGCAGTGGGCAGGTGGGAGGGAGAAACAGAACACAGTGGAACACAAATGCTAAAGTAGTCAGGTGCAACAGGGAACTATCTGGTGGCATTAACAGGCCCCTGAAGGAGAAACAGGAGCTGTACCCTGCACACGGATCGGTTAGAGGAGGAATAGGCACAGTAACAGCGCAGAGGAGGGCTGGATAGAGAGAAATAACCACTTTTACTTAATCCATCCATCTGTGGGGAAGGAAACAGCAGTGACTTTATTGTCGCCATCCAGCAGGATAACTTAGTGAGTTTATTTGACAGGTGAACGGCGCCAGATCCGGTAGTAAAAGAAAAAACGCAGAGCAGGAAAAAAAGTACATTGCTACTCCCCTCCTTACCTGTAGACGGACAATTTGTTTTTTTTACTTGAGTGCTGCATTCCCCTGCAGCCGCACACAGAGCAACAACTACTGAGGGAAGTTATATGGACTTATCCCCTTTCGTCCTCACTGTGAAACCATCTATAAATACAACACATATGGTGTGTATCAGCGTTTTTGTGATTATAGTGGGTAAAAATTACTGACGTTTGCAGTGGCTTCTCTTTATAAATTGGCTTAATATTTTCACCACTTGGGTTGGATCCCAAGAATGCCCAGTTTTAGGCCAATTCTATTGGCAGCTATTAATTTGCGCTCTATTTTTCTCCCTGAATTGACTCTCGAAGGTTACCATGGGGCTTTTTACAACATTGTGTAGCGTTGCCAACAAAGAGTCACATAGTACATTTTAGGGCAACTACTTTCAGAGCACGTTGTTTGACCAATTATTTTCTACATTGTTATATGAATCATTCTTTACAGATAGAAAATGTAAATGGTAGAAAATACTGAAAAATGCCCAAAACAATTTGCAAGGTGGCATCTTAAACCTGTTGCAGCCCACAATGCAAATAAATTCAAAGTAGGCACATCTTATTGGACGAGGTAAGGCTGATACCAGCTAAATGTGTGGGAATTTGAATTTCAAGTTATTGTTTAATGGATTACTGTATATAAAGGAGACACATGGTTTGTCATTGGGTTTGGGTCTCAGTTGTAGGCCTTGTGACTTGTAAAACTGGCAAGGATTCTTCTAGTTTGACTTTTAATAATAATATGTATGTGAGTATAATTAGTAATTGCAAGTATGTGAAAAATAAATGGCAGGATCATGTAAAGATGGTTGAATGTGCAGAGGACTCCTGGAGGGACTACTATACTGTCATGCAATGTAAATTGTGTATAACGCTCTCGTAATATACTAAGTTGATAACAAGGAGCCAACAGAAATCAAACACAGATTAGAACCAGCACATCACACTGCTGTTTGTTTGTGCACACCCACACATGTATGAAAGGATAAAGGACGCCACTTCAGCCGTTCCTCCATATGGAACCAAGAGAGAAAGCCATTGTCTCCCTTCGCAAGCTGAAATAGGAATCTGTCTTGGTATGCATTCCCCTCCTAAGCCTCGGAAACAGACGGTGATAAGGAGGGACGCTACTGCAGTAATGTCAGTGTTCAGCCAAATGGATAAACCTGGATGGCAGGATTTTCGCCGACGATAAGGATGTTACTGCCACAGATCAGTGGGACACAAGAGTCAGCAATCTAAAAGCCGGGGAGAATGGGGCCCTCAGCGTATGCCAACAGCTTCACAACAGGCAGCATAGTGAACTAATGCTACAGGTTTCATAGATGCGAGTAGCCTTGCAGCATCGACAAGCTTGGGGTATCTTTACTTCGGCTGTCTTTGGGATTGACGATCGCTCGGTATAAAATGTAGTCTCTTTATGTCAACGCTGAAAGCTAATGTCGCTGTGGGGACCGCTGTTCAAATGCCTCAAACTCAAGTCCAGTTTTTATTTCAGGAAAAAGTTTTCGCCAGCTATTGCAACTAGTAGTTTTGCCACGCCACCTCACCCCAGATACTCTAGGGAATGGCGTTTCTGACAAGCCCGCCACAAATCATTGTTTTGTTTCATCTCATCAGTGCTTTGAAGCGTGAGGCGTCAGCAGGGGATGCAAGATTATTCAGCTAAATTCTGCAAGGGAAATTACAGCTCAGTGGCAGCAGGTGCATCAACAATCGACCCCATCCAGAGGCATAAACAGGCACGCAAATGTGGACACATATGCCACAACACACACCTGTACATAAAATACATATGCACACATCAAAGCAAGCTTGCATAGTCGCACCTGCTCTTTCCCGCCCTTGTTTCACTTGCACAAACCCTCTCCTACAGCCTTGCCATCCCTGGAAGGAAAAAAAGGCGGCACAATCACCCAGTGACACGGATCCGCACATGATCTCCCCACAATGCAGCAAGCAGGGAGTCAGGAGCTGTTCCTCCAGAAGAGGTAATTCTGTTTTCTGTTTGTTCAACAGAGAAAAGGGAGGGCAAGAGCGGAGTTAAGAGGAGTGTGTGGGGAGAGGAGTCTAACATAGGCGCCCACGTGGCAGAGCCCCCAGGATCAAATCCAATTCTGGCAAGATGCACGTTAAGCCCCGTCAATCACAACAGTGTCCTTGGAATGCAGCAGAATGGTGATGAGAGCGGCAGGGGAGTCTCTTTTCCATCTTTTCCACGAGAGCCAGGATGAAGCCACTTACACACACGTCTGTGCGTGCACGAACAAAAGCCCACATCAGCCCAAGGGGTCTCCATATTTAAACGCACACACACACACACACACACACACACACACACACACACACACGTGTTGCAACTACAGTATAGGACATGATCTCTACATCACAGCTCAAGTATTTTTACACTCATTTTGGTTGGGGAGCGTGTCTATGTTCCAACAGCCCGTTCGTCCCACATTTTTAAGTAATCAAACAGAGAATAGTACATATTATGTCTGTTTGTTTGTTTGATTGTGTTTCATTCCTAGTATAACTTTTATGTATGATCTTTCCTTTAACTGTATGGTCCAGCTTTTTGTAAGAAATGGGCCATATAAAACTACCACTATTGTTGCTCTTATCGATTTAGCATGAACATTGTTGGACTGACGATGGACCGACCCAACTCAAGTGACATCACTTTGGGCAACATATCAGATTTCGCACAGCTACCTCTGGAGCCACAAAATCACTTTTACAAGTTCATGCATTCGGGCTCCCCAAGAACTATGGACTGTGATGTATATAGTAGGTGGAGTTCGCCTTTACCTCCACCAGGACAACAGGAAACACATTCATACTGTGTACATCAACCAAACCTGTGACAAAATGCACATACTAAATATAATGTTAACTCTCAGCAAAGCGGAAAGCCACATGCTGTCAGGATCTCAGCTGGACTTCATTCCAGATACAGTGAATGTGACAGTATGCCTATTTCCTTTTTTTTCTAAACTTTTCGCTAATTATCTTAACTACACAAGTAATTATCTTTCACATCAAAGGGCCTCGCTCTGAGCCCCGCTGGTCCCCCTCAAACCAACCAACCAACCAACCAACCACCCCCTTAACAAACAAGCACACAAACACACCATCTCTACGCTTCCGGAGCCAGCTGAATCATGGCATTAATTGATAATTAGGCGATCGCCCGGGTGCCTTTGATGGGGGGGGAGGCACGTGTGACGAGCAGCCGTCTACGAGTCACTGGAAGAGAATCCGGAGAGATAATAAACACATATTTAACAGTCGCCATTAGATAGGTATTAAGCTGCAGACTGGGTGAAAGCACGTATAGTTTGTTGTGGATTAGCTGTAAATAAATGACACCTCTAGAGACCATTGATGTTTTTTTTGTTTTTTTTTGTGTGCGGTGCTTAGCAGCTCTTTCATCTCATCCATTAGTGTCGCTCTCTTCTGATCACAGTCCACCCTGATCAATGAATGATGTAACTGACAGCTTGATTGCTACCTAGAAAAGCCAGGACCTTGATGGTGGGACCACACGGCCATGAATATCCGGCCTATATTAGTGAGCGTGCGCTTTTATTCTCTTCATCTACTTTCGTTAACCAATGCCTCCGGGCTCCAGTTTATGCAAACAGACAATAATCAGGTCATCTGGCATGAGGCGTGTATCCTTCATTAACAATCTAACGCTAATCTCTGCAGAAACATGTGACTGTAGGAAATTTCCATGAACTGCATTTAAATTCCTTTGAAGTTGTTTGTTTTGCTCACCTTGGAAACACACTATTTTCTACTTCTCCTCTGTGGTAATAAGTAAACGCACCCCATAAATATGTATCTACCTAGGGCCCGTGCTATTCTGGCCCAGTGTTTTGAACATGGCCACTGGAGATTGGGCATATCAGGGACCCGCGAAAGAGAGAGAGAGAGAGAGAGAGAGAGAGAGAGAGAGAGAGAGAGAGAGAGAGAGAGAGAGAGAGAGAGAGAGAGAGAGAGAGAGAGAGAGAGAGAGAGAGAGAGAGATGAGGGATCTGGAAGGGAGCGGTGGAGGATAATATTTTTTGTGCATGTTCAAAAGTGAAAAGTGGTCGGTTTGCATGATGTTTAATGCAGGAGGTTCAGAGTTAGTTTTTCCTTTAAGAGTCACGTCACACACACCTCCAAAAATTTAAATTTTGATCCGTGTGCACTTTAAATGTACATTGTTGAAAGGAAATTAAATGGAACTCAGATTTGATATACCTAGGCGGGCCGCCCAACTATAGCCTGTGTATGGGAAACACTGTAAGTGTATACTGTATATATCATCAATTCATCTTTGACTGATCGGTTGGTCTACAAATGTATCAACTTTCCAAAGTTCTTCAAATTTCTCCTTTCGGGCGTCAAAAAAGACCAAAACATACATAGATATTTGGTTTACAAATGACACATGAAAAGGCTTCTGAAACTAGCTGAGACTAGTTTGTGCATTTTTCCTTCTCTGATTTGTCAGGGAACCAACAATCGCTCAGGTGCATAACAAAAGCAGCCTCATAACTTGGATTCTTCAGTGGAGAAAAGTTTTTAAAAATGCCAAGAAAATCTTTTTTCGTCTTCTTTTTAATGCCCTAAAATCTTGGAGGCAGACAAAAAGTTGTCAGGTATTTTAGTTGCCAGGTCTGACACTAAAGCATGTGCAACCCAGGCGATTCTTGCTGTCGGCCCATTGACATGGGAGCTCACGACACTACTGGTGATCATGAATGTAGAACGTGCATGTGCACATTTACAAACGGGTTCAGTTCACTAAGCCTTCCATGCTTTCTGTGAAATGCGCACAGAGGAATTTAGAGGGATCGTGACACATTCTCCCCTGAACCCTGGTGACACCCTTGTGCAGGGGAGTTGTCTCACAAACACACGTGCACACACACACACACACACACTTACCTGTTCACTGGTGAGCTCAGCAGGCCGCCATAACTTCGGAACCCTGCACCTGGATGTAATTGCTGGCGGCGGCGGTGGCACCCTCCTCCTCCAACAACCCTAATGAGCCCGCCTCAACTCAGTCAAAGTCATCTGATGACACTGATGTGGGGAGATTGATATTCACGCTTGACTCACCGTCCTCTCCACTTGACTGCTGTGTGTTTACCTCCCCACACAATTAGTATCTGGAGAAGACAGACAGACAAAAGGAGGATGCAGAGGGATGGGAGCCTTGCTGCGTTGTTTGTGTGCGACTACATTAGCACCAATTGTTTATAAAGATGGGAGATGTCTTTCAATGTGGCTTGAAGGTGGCTTTCTAGGCTATATCAGGGGGCCATTGCCTGCTCATTTAATCCCCACAGTGCCGCTTCACCTCTCTGATTGTCAGTGTCTTGCAAATAACAAAAACTGAATTGGCTTGAGCAAAATGCATATTTCAACAGTTTTATCATCCGAAATTTGCATCTGAGACGTGCCATACTTGAGGCCTCCTTATATTACGAATGAACCCGCCGAGCTAGCTTACCACCCAGTGTGACCTAGTCAGTTCAACTCCTGCCCACACACACAAACACATGCCTTGTTCACATTACCACCCTTCCATCATTGTTAGCTTAACATGTATCTGAATATTAGCATAGAAACAAATAAAACACTTAAATAGGTGAATTGTCTGCCCACTCTGTCTGTGGAGAAGGCAGCGGGAATAGAAAAAATGGAGGAGGAGGAGGGGGACTAGGAGATGGTCAATGAGTGGCAGGCTGTTAACTGAGCAGGAGAGAGAGGGGCGCCAAAAGCAGCTATGTCTTCAAACTGATTTAGCATTAATTGACATTCTCTCTAATCATTGCATTCACCACTTGAACACTTGGTTTATATGCTGAATACTGATACCTACCTGAATGAAAGGGGGGAATGAGGAGAGCTGATCCGAGCAGGTGGACACTCAGGTGCTTTTGTCTACGACGCCCTGGCCAAAATGGAGGGAGGTTTCGTGTAGAGCCACAGCGCCTCTCTGTGGACAAAATGAAAATGGCCGCCTATTCCTGGTGAGCTAATACACTTGTTGGCTTGACTCTGCCTGTGATTTAGTTTTTTAAATGTTACTCATACTTCCATTCCACCACATTTATATTACTTGTCAGTTTGGTTTTTGTATTGTAGTCTAGTTTTTAGATGTCTATAAATTGTTAGTAGGCCTAGCCATAGATATAGCTGCTCCACCAGAGACATTGCCCCCTACACTTCTCATACAGTTTACTTAAATTACCGAGACCAAAAAGAGATATCCTGTATTTTACAAAAATAAGACAAACGTCCCCAACCAATATTTGTTGGGGAGACCGGGGATGTAAGTAACACGGGTAGAGTTGTAACACCGCCAGTTCGACCAATCAGGGATCAAAAATGAGCCATGTGAGGTGTCAGTCTCCTCAGAACTCCTATACGATCACACATGAAAATGTTCCAGTCATTGGAGCCATTTTTCCCGGAGCTACGGGAGAAAAACCAATTTTTAAGTAAGAAACAAACTTTTTTTTTTTTTACTTTTTCTTCTAGTACTTTTACCGTTGTAGATGAAGTTGTATGAGTTCAGGTCAAACTATAGTTTCTCTAGTAAAGAATGGTGTATCTCCCTCTTGCTAAAGTCAAAGCACCATGCTTATACAGCTAGCTAAACATGGATAACAGTGGCGGGGGAGGTTGTAACACATGTGTTACAACTTACCCCGGCACTGTTATCCATTGGAATCAATGCACATAGAGAAAATTCATTTACTAGCGTGAGGAGTCACACACACTCACTCACACACACATACACTCACTCACTCACTCACACTCACTCACTCACTCACTCACTCACTCACTCACTCACTCACTCACTCACACCAAACACACACACACACACTCACACCAAACACACACACACACACACACTCACACACACCTACACACACAACCACACACACACAGACACACACACACACACACACAATGCATATCACTATCTTCATTAATATCTAATTCTCTAATATTAATAATAATTTAAGAATATTTTTGGTGAATCTATTTTCAAACCTACCCTGTTGTTTATGCTTATCAATAAATGGGCCTATCAAATGAAGTCCCATTGTTTTTTTGCATTTTGTCTACCTGTTACAATCTACCCCAGTAGTTGTTACAACCTACCCCGGTAGTGGGAAGGTTGTAACGAAGGTACACATTGTATTTGTACTAATCTCACAGATTCCGTGATATAGTTGAGGAAATGTAAATGGTTGCCACTTGTAGTAGACAAATATGGGTACTTTGCCTAAAAAATTCAGAACTGTAGCTTTAAAAGAAATGGTAGTTTAAGTGCTCTGGAAAAAAGTGTTACTTTCATACCCAGTCTCCCCCTATAGCCTACAAATTTATGGAGAGTTAGTTTTTTTCTTTCTTACCCCATTATCATTTCACGACCCCTTGGATGAAGCCTACCTTGTAGCCTACATAAACCAATATTTAGCTAGGCTACATAACATGGGCCTAGGCTAGATGAAACCGTAAAATACGATATACCGGTTACAGATTGATGCCTCTGAGTCTGTAACCCCTTTTCTAGTGGAAGAGGCCACAGCAATGTAATGGTTGTAGTTAGTAGTTACCAAAGAGGGTAGTGGTCTCACCACCAGATGCATACTTGTACAGTCATACAGCTCCTGCGGCTGTATAAACTCCCTATCTTAAATCTGGACATTCAGAATTTTACACATAAGAGAAGCACCGAAAATAACCCAAGACAGCATCCCCTGAAAATTGCTTGTGAGAGCTGGCAAGCAGCAGCATATTGGCAATTGAAAAGCTGTAGCCTACTGGACTCCAGTAGCCTAAATAGCCTACAGCTTTTCAATTGTCACACATGTGATTTCTCACAGTTTAAGACTATAGCTCATGGACACTAGAGTAGGCCTATCTCAAATTACTATGTCCGTAACGTTTTAAATAGTAGAGGCTTGTGGCTACATTTTAAGGTGTCATAGCCTACAGTAGGCGCTTTCAGGAATAAACCATCAGAATGATGCCAATTCAGAATTTCACCAGACAAAAGCCTAACTCTCCTAACGGGTGTCAGAGCAGACAAACAAACTAACAATTTTCACTTCAATTGCTCCAAAATCATAATCAAAACATGGTGACTAGTTTTACATCTTGCGGGGATTTCAAAATTTCAGCAGATTATGTGGGTGCATGTGTCAGAGCAGTTTACTGCTAAAGTGGACCAGGTCTAAATTGAGTCGAACCCTTCCGTTCAGAGACTTCCATCAAAATAAAATGATCTTCAAAAATCCCTATAAAACGTTGGAATATGCTTAATATACCAAAGGTAATAGGCCACATCTGCTCAATGAGCTGCACGATTCTTTCTTTTTTCCACGCCCTAATTATTCGGTAGTAAGTGCCAAGAAAGTGGCCAAATAAAAGACAAAATACACAGATTGGTGAAAATGGAAAAGGGCCTATTACATATTTTTGAAATACTGTCCTGAATATTAATGGGCACATGCAAAGTGTAAATCAGCCATGCGAGCCTGGTCCATGCGATACAGTGACGTGTTCTGCCACAGTTCATTAGCTGACCCATCTCTGCTGCCCATATTACGCAGCTGGCAACCTATAGCACACAATTTGCAATATAAGTGGACAATCATCGGAGTAGATGAGCAGGGTGCAGTGCCATATGGCAAGCTGTAGGCTGAATTAGTCGGCAGACACTAATGCCAACTATGAAGGAAGTACAGACTTTAAAGTGACATTCAAGGGAGTTTGAATCCCTCTTGTGAAACTGATAAAGTTCCGATTCAATTGAGATTTTGGATTATTTCATTAAGTTACTTTTGAAGTGAGTTTGTGGATGTTTAAATCACTATTTCGAACAATAAATGGTGATTTATACACTTTGAATACTGTAGTATGTATCTATAAGAGATACTACACTATAGACAAAACATCTCAGGCACATGTTCATATTTGTATCTTTTATTTTTTGCTTTGCTACAAAAAAAAACAGTCCCAGCAATTTTTTGTATGACCTGATTAAAAAAACTACTACAGTTAAGTACAAAATAAAATATACCAAAACTACCCAATGCTACCCAGAGAAAATAGGCAATAGTATAAAATGAAATGTCTTGAAGTATACAGCTACAAAAAAAAGTTAGAAAAGGTTACTTAAAAAGAAGGCAAGTATCACCCACAAAATGTGCCACAATCAGTTTGCAAGTATTTCATCGAATATAAAGTAATGCAAATACTTTACAATAAGTTAACGCAGGTACGTCTCCCTACGACTACAGGAAAACTAAGTAACAGTCAAATTTATCCCATAGAAATACACTTTACTTTGTTTCTTCTTTTTTTTGGCAACAATTCCACACGTCACACAAAAAAATAAAAAAGGAAATATGCAAAAAACTTCTGGGTAGCAACATTTTTGGTTTCTTGAGAACAATATATACGTTCTGTTTCCACAATATCAGACTGCCTGTATGAGCTTCAGAGACTTACTGTACATACCGTAATACCGTGTATTCAAACCATATAAATATATATAGGAACAAAAATATACCAAAACTATTTTCAATACAAAAAGGAGTAATGCCAAATGGAAGCTTAAGATCAAAACTTCAATAACTTAATAAGGGAATACTTTCATACTTTTCAGAAACATGACATTTTAGCCCTAATCTCCATGATACTAAGGCTTTTTCACTTTTTTTTTATTCTTTCATTCTTCTTGAACATACAGCATGGTCAAAATAGCACTCGCTCCTTTGTGCCCAGAAAGCATCAAGTATAAATACTAAGAAAAACTCCTGTACAGTACCCATGTATGTCCAAACTACAAAATAAGTTAGTGTCAGGCAACTGTACAGATTATTTACAGTTTAATTACAAAGGAAGGTATTTGTAAATGGAAGTGACCGGCGGTTTTTTAAATGTGACCTTGACTCTTGACCTTGGCTAAATCGGATTCCACGCAATTGAAAAAGCCTTTTAATGGAGGCAGGAAATGCACGCTTCTGTCCACTTTAGCTTACTTTTTTCAAAGAACTTGTAATGATGATTGGCTACCTGCCAAAAAAAAACAAAAAAAAAAAACAGATTGACCCCGAGCCAAAATTTCACAGCCGGTGTTAAGTTCTCGCCCCAAAAACGCAGAGACCTTTTGGTAAAATGAACGAAAAAAGTTGGTTACTATTGTTGTTTTTTGTCTTGAAATGATCATTGAAATTGATAGTCATGATGATGGAATGAGTGAGGGAGGGAGGGAGAGGAAGGTGGTGGAGTAGAAAGAAAAGAGCAGTCTCTAAGAACAGTTACAAGCCTGAAGGTGGAGAGGATAACACATTCATTTCAGCAGCAGCCGTATCCCAATCGGCACATGGAAGGAGTGTGTGCGAGTAGGAATGGGTGAGGAAGACACACCACCTGTTACAGGAGGTGCCCAGTAAACATTTGAATCTCCTGCAGAGACAGAGAGACGAGGGGGAGAGGAGGGTATTTGGTACGCGAGAGGTACAATTGTGTGTGTGCGCACGGGGGGAGAATGTCATCAGTCCACGTCGCTGAGATCGCTGACTGGCTCGTCCTGCACTATGCTCAGGTGGTTCATAGCACGGCTGAAGGCGATCTGAACGGCCTTGCGGATGCTGGATGTGCGTCCCTCCATCATTTTGATTTTGTCTATAGTCTTGTCCATTCCCAGGGGAACCATTTTGGATCTAGGAAGCCACTGCCTGGAGGGGGAGGGGGGGAGAGAGACAGAATCCATATTAGAACACCTGAACAGTAGCTAGGGTTGAAAAGTCGGAAAGTATTGCTTCCCAGGATTATATCACTCCATTTCCACAAGCTAAAAACGTTCATAAGATGATGATTGTCATCATATTTGTTGTTTTCTATCCCATCTGTGGTGAGAAAACACAATGCCAACCCCCCTGCATGTTCTGGCATTTATATCTTGCTAACAAGCACTTATATCTTGTTGTAGCATTGTAGCTCATTTTTTATGCCACACAAATATTTTAACTTAAACTTAATTTGAAGAAACCACTGCAGTTGATCCAGTAAAATACTGTTGTTTAATAACCGTTTAGTCTAAATAATGTCAGAAACATTTAGAACACAGCCAACAAATGTTCTGAAAGGCAAACATGATGTCATTACAATTGCTTGTTCCGCTCGACAAACAGAACAAAACAGTTCCTGGTATTCTATATAGCAAAAGTTACAATTTTCCTAAAAAGCTACTATTTCTACTCTGACTGCTCCGTTTGAGTCATCTGCACTGTGCACTGATTAAACAGATGGAAAAATGGTTATTAGGAATAGAAGAAAGATAAATGATTTAAAGTGTGCCGAGACCAAAAAGTAGTAAAAGAGTATTTAATCAACTGGAGCTTTTTTTAAACCAACCGACTGGAAGTTAATGAAACATTATGAAGCCTTTCTACACTCCAGTTTCATTATCAAAGTATTCGATTATATTTTTGACTATCCTTCATAGTACATTCTGTCAGTTTCAGTTCCACAGAGGTCACTCCAACATGTGGAGAATTCTTTTTTAGTAGCAGATTTAAAAGTCAGCTGTCTGTGTGACACAATGGCTACAGTACAATCACTGCCATTAAAGCCTGAAAAACATTTCTCCTGCTGATATTGTCAAATGCCTCTCGAGGGGTGGAGGGAGACAAGTCATCGGTTGTCTCTTGACAATCAATGTCACGCGGCCACAAGAGAATAATGATCAGCTGACGGACAGCCTGACAGGGCTTTACCCTTGTGGGGAACCTGCGGCGGCTCAAATCCTTTTACTGCAAACGAGCGAGCGGCACTCACCAGCTGCGCTTGTTGTCGAAGAAGAGGACGAGGTAGAGTTTCTCTTCGGCTTTGTACTGCATCTGCTCTCCGATGCGGAGCACGTCCATGGGGGGCATGGGGATGGACACCCCGTTGTGCTGGCAGCCCACGCGCGGCATGTGGGGGTCGATGATCTACACGCAGCGGGGGGGAAGGGGAGAGAGGCGGAGCGAGTTAAACACATGTGCACAGGAATGCAAAAGCACGACAATCAAGCATTTTCCATCCGCCCACGGATTCACTCATGCATACAGTGAAGATGTCTACACTGTATACACACATAATAACATATAAATGCATGCAAACTGCCAGCTTGTGGTACTAATCTTTTTTTTCTCATTTGTCCTTTCATGCTAAGGTCAAATCAAACGGTGACATTATACAGTGAAAGGCTGCCACCTAGAGGAAAAACAGGACATTTTGAAAATAAAGGGGAATTTATTTTCAACCCAAAAAAGTCCATAAAAGAGCAGCTGTAGTAAAACTATTGCTCAGTGTGTCACAATTATATTCCAATGTGTCCCAGTGTGAAGACAATGACCAGGAAACTTCAGAGTAAAAACAATTAAAGTCAGTGATAGTCATGCTCACTGTCCCACAAAACACTCACCAAGGCGGGGTAGGAGGGGTATCCACTACATTTGGCCCAAACTAGCTTTAGGGGTTCCAATGCAACTGTTGCAGCACTAGCGGGCATCCAAATATTGCTGTTGCCAACCTCTATGGAAGCGGGAACAACACCAAACAAGTTATGTGTTGGTTTAAAAAAAATATATGAATAAAAAAATCACAAGACAGAAACACATTTCCAAAGCCGTGCCGTATGTACGTGCAAGAGCACACAGTAAATCAAATCACTTTCCCCTCCTTTAAGAGCCGCGAGTGAGCGACAGATATTGAAATGTACCAGCCACTTTAGGCGTTTTATCAGCCAAATAGGATTTTTTTTTAGAAGAGGAAGGAGCCTCCAGATGCTGACTGGTTTACGTGCCATGATGGCAGGCAGAGTGCAAAGACCCGACAGTCTCTGCCAAAAGGCCCAAACAGTTGGCTGGTAGCTGCTGGTAATTTCCAATCCTGCCTTTTTTTTATGTGTGTATAAATGCCATGTGTCTGAGAGTTCCTTTCAGTTTTAACCTTGTTAAGGCCAAATTGATGCTGAAGCTAGAATGAAGCAGACGGCCAATCATCCAGTCCAATAGGTAAAAGAACTCTGTATCTTTTATAGCTTACAGGATCTGCAGACATCGGGGAAATATACACAATAACTTACTGCACTGTATGTACTTGACGAGTGACTAAAACAGGCTACAATAAATGTTATAAATTGATAGTCAACTACTGACACTGTCGTCTGACACATATGTATGTGTATTGCTGTATTTTCTTGAGGAAAGGGCAGTACATAACAGCTTTTAAATGTACAATTGACACCATTTTCCATTAATATCATTCCATTGAGGTTTTACCGTTTCATAATGTACCGCTTTCTCATATTTACTGTTTTGAACTGCTGTTAGTCCTCCAAGTCCCATATCTTTGTCTCAGCTCAATTCAGTGCAGCTTTGAATATTTCATTGATCATGAGTTAAATTTATTATCAATATATGACTGGAACTATCTAGTTTATTTCTTTGAAATGGTGAATGAAATAGCTAGTCTACATACGTAATGTTAAGGCTAACCTTCACACATGTGTGCAGGTTTGTTTTACACATCAAGCGGACTTACCAGCAGCTATTCGTGCAGCTTTTGCAAAATTCCCGGTTTCGATGCAGGCGATTAATTCGCTTTTATCATCCACAGTGTTTCTCCGGACCAAGGCGGGTTTACCCTTCCCACATTTTGGAAGACTGAGAATAGTGCTAGAGATAAAACATGAAAACACACACACACACCAGCGTCACCTTCAGAAAGAAAACATCTGGTGCTGATGATGGCTTTGGACCAAAGTTTTGGACAGGCAGCGAGTTGGAAGGACAACAAAGACCAGCTGACACTGCAATCTTTAGATGCTGCTTCGAATTCAAATCCAGATGTATTGACACATGTAATGTCTGGTGGGTTACCTGGTGCTCCCTGGCAGACTGCTACATGAGGAGATGGAGGACTCAGAGGCACAGCGTCTTCGTGGCTCCACAGGCCTACTGGCTCGACAGGAGTCTTTCAGCACCTTATCCTCTTCCATCTCAAGAAAACCACTCGACAGACCTGAGTGGAGGAACAAGATTGGCACCCGATTAAAACAATAGAGATTTGAGTGAGAATAGAGCTGTGCCTTGGATATAGGTTGTGCAATCAACAACTAGTCCAATTTAAGCCCTAACCGATGTAAACAAGTGTCTTTTGTTACTTATTGCTGCGCTCAGCAGAATTTGGCTGTGATGCCTTGTAAGCGGTGTAACACTTAATTGCAATGTTTGCACTGTCAGTTTCAGGCATTAGCAGCAGAGCTAAATACTCTTCTGATAATCTAAAATGGAGCCGTGAAGAAATGTCACTCAAATTGTAAGTCAAAGAAATGTTTAGCCATGCAGAAAATTGTGAAAAATGTTGTAAAGTGTGTAAGTTATTAGGAGACAGTGAGATTGTAGAAAGCAATAAATTAACACCCCAATTTGTATGCGTCTGCGCCGGCGACAGCCGGAGGCATTATGTTTTTGTGTTGTTCGTAGTTCATACAGGTCATTCTTGTGAGCACAATATCTCATGAGCGCTTTTAGGGATTTTCTTCTAACTTTGCACTCCACTCTTATTCATGAATGAACCGATTAGATTTTGGAGGTCAAAGGCCAAGGTCACTGTGACCTCATGCCTCATGATTGCAATATCTCAAGAACGCTTTGAGGGATTTTTGTCAAATTTGGCACAAACTCCCAATGTAAGGATCACCTGATTACATTGGAGGTCAAACATCAAGGCCACTGTGACCTTGCTTACTATTTTCTCACACCCTTTCTTACCAGTGTCAAGTCGTTTGACGGGGGATTCTCCCTCTTCTTTGTGCCCTGCCTCCTCTCCCTCGCTGTCCTTGCCGCCACCACCGTGCTTCCTCTTCTTGCCGTGTAGCAGCGTCTCTAGCCGCGGTATGACCACCGTCAGGAAGGACTTGGAGCCCAGCTGTGCGCCATCCTCATCCTCCTCCAACACTACCTCTTCTTCTACACCCTCTTTTCTGTCCACTTTCTCGGCGCCCTCGCCTCTGCCATTTTGGGGCTTGTGGGGACTGGGTGTCTTTGATTTGCGGAAGAGCACGGCGGTGCGGCGGTTGACCTTGCCGGTGGGTTTGGCCAGGGTGGAGGTGGCCACTACGCTCACGTCTCCGTCCAGCAGGTTGCTGTTGTTGTGGGAGAAGCCGTTGAGCCGTGGCATGGCGGGGAGCAGGTCTGGGGTGTCCTCGTGCGACTGGGAACGCCTGCAGTGGGTCTTGTCGTCACGGTCGGGCGCGGCATCGATGGGTTTCAGGGTGGGGGGCCCGGGGTCAATGTCTGAGTGAATGAGGGGCGGGATGGAGTCTGAAAGCTCCAGCAGGGGAGGCAGAGACTTGTCTCCTGAAGGGGAGAAGAAGAGGAGAAAAAAGGCAAACAGAGAAGATTAGACTACACAATCAATATTATTACGCAAAACTGTTAACTGTAAGTACAAAAACACTTTACACATGCAGGGTGTTTTTACTTCGGACAATTATGCACCACATTTTGTATCGTTTGTTGGTTGCAGTGCATTGATTATATTTGTGTTTTATTAAATGGATTTTCTCGTTTTATTTCAACAACATTTACATTTCTGCATGGTGCTATAGAAGTAAAGTATTGTGGTAAAGGATTAGCTATGCAGAGGAACACAATGAAGACTTGGCCATTTTTTGAGGGGGAAAGAAAACATTAACAAAATAACAAAGGTCTAGTCATGATGACAAAGACTTGAAAATATGGCCCGCAGTCTAACGCTATTAGCAAAAGTAATGCACAGCAACACCTCCACTTTGTCCTTGTGTTTGGGGAAAATGCCGACTGTGTACTTTATCGTACGGCTTTTAGGTTTATCATAAAAAGTAAAACAAGGCCCTGTTTAGCATAACGCAGAGGCACTTTTATAAATAAAAAAATTTTAGCAAAATTACTTTTTCCTTCCTCCTCAGTAGCTTTATTATAACGCTATTCATTCAGGGATCCGATCCAGAGAGAGACATACCGATGTTGTTAGGATTCACCCATAACACTTTTCCTCTGCTGCTACAGCACTGGCATCTCACCACCGTTTAATACTAATATTGCTACTGTCTGGTTCTGTTATTCGGAATTAGGAGTTTGTTGAAGGCTTTGTTTATCAGGAAGCTGTTTTGAGTGAAACAATCTGTTATGTAGGGACTGTGTGACTACTCTCTAAGAATGTCATGCTTTATTGATTTATTTTATTGATTTTTTAACTAACAGTTAGAACCCAGTGAATCGGAGTTAAAACTACAGTGCCATTTGGATATAAATGCTCCACTGGATTTCTCCGTCACAAAGATGTACTTTTATTGGTGCAATGAATATTGCTAAGTATGTGCCAATGTTAATTAGTTCTCAACTGTTAAAGACTTTTTATGTCTAATAACTAAGATGATTTTGGCTGTCTGGGATTTCTAGTTTCGGGAAATAAAGCTTAATGTTCCCAACCATATGCTCTGCTTTCTCAAATACCAGGAACATCTGTATCGTTTTTGGCAAATTTCCCCTTCACAGCAGACAGATGCTTAACTCCACACATACTACAGGGTGAAGTTTATACAGATCACGTGTTACTGTAGCTGTTCATTTGAATCACAAAACAAGACAATCCGAGACGTAATTTAAAAAGGTGGAGTCAGTCATTCTGAAGAAAGCTTGTTGTCAAAATCACTTCTAAGAGAATATCTCCTACCGATCCGCTGTCTGTACTGTGTGCGCTGAAAAAGAATCTGGTGTTAATACACAGCCTAGGCTCTGTAATCTTTTATGTTAACAAATGGTATGTTAACAAAGGGGGCCCACTGTAGCTAGCAACATGCCCGTTTACAGAGCCTAGGCTTTGTATTAACACTGAATTTTGTTTACAGTGCACACAAAGTACAGACAGGTAGCTGATCATGAGGAGATATTCACTGATTTTGACAAACTGATCTTGACAACAAGCATTCCCCAAAATCAATGACTCCACCTTTAAATACTCTGGAACAAGGCTAGTGTTATACCACTAAAAGCAGTAAAGACATACTTGTTGTAGGGAACAACATGTGACTTTGCCCTTCGTGGCTAATGCCTGGGTCAGGGGCTAATCTCTGAACTTTGACCTGCACTTGAGGATATTGAGGACATGTGATTCTTTTTTTTTTTTTATCTGAGAGGCTCAATGACCATCACGGTTAAAACATTCTTATCCAAAAATCCAAAGCAAGATCCGTACACACCCTCGTCATCTGGGAAATGTCCATTGGACGTGGGTCCCTCCTCTGTGGGTTTAAGCACTTTGTGGTGGGAGGCGGTGGATGATGAAGATGACAGTGATGTGGATGGAGTGGTGATGGAGGAAGAGGAGGAGGAGCAGTGGTTGTGGTGGTGGTGGTGGTGGTGGTGGGAGGGTAGCGATCGCTTTAGGCTCATTTCGCTGCGCACGTCGTTGATGGTCTTCTTGAGCAGCTTGAGGCGTTTGCTGCGGGAGGGGCTGGACTTCATGGCACAGGTCAGGTCAAACTTCTCCAGCAAGTACTGCAGCTGCTTCTCCTGAGACAGATGCTCCCGGTTGGCCGGCACTAGTAGGCGGTCCACTGAAAGGAGAGAATGAAAGCAATGAGCAGGAGATAGAAACACGGTTTTGTTCAACAAGTTGTTCTGATTGTAATTTTGTGTTTGACGTAGGTAAGATTGTTGTGTTCTGTCACACACTATGGCACAATGTCATGACTGAATGTTATAAAGTGTGTACTGTTGGTCTGGAGAGGTGGATATGGTAGCTTCCTGCATCTAGAATGCTATCTGAGCCTGTGCATGTTATCCTCCTCATGTATACATCTATTTTTATTTTATTTATTCATTTGGTTATTGTTGTATCTTGTTATCGTTTGTTTTTTTATAAAGATATTAGCATTCACTTTGTGTTGTCATTGGCTTCTACACTCCAACTGGTCTCTGTATATAATGTTTTGTTGATTGTAAATAAAAAGTTGATCACAATTTTTTTTTTCAAATTCTAACAGGAACACGCCACATTTGTCTTTGCTTCGGCTACTCACCGTCCTGCCAAGAGAACGACGGTGACGTTTTGATTTCGGGCGCTTCGGTCAGGTGCATGCCGCTCTCCGGGTCGAAGCCGATTCTCTCCACATCTCGCCGCGCCTTTCGAAGCAGGGCCCCGCCCAGGTCTCGGAGGCGCACGCCGGCCCGGTGGAAATACGTGTCCTTTGAGTTGTACTTCATGCAGTTGTCCACGATGAGGTTGAAGTCGCTCTCAAACTGCTCCAGGTTGTTGTATTCCTGCGCGTCAATGCGCTGCCGCATGGTGGAGAAGTCCATCGGGTTCTTAATGTGGTTGAGGTAGTCAGGCACCTGCAGGAAACGGCAAATAGAGTGAATTATGTTTATATACTTTGACCGTTTAAATTTTTTTTTTTTAACTCAACATATTTCATTCACTGATGATTAATTTAGATAAAGCATCTAAGTTATTTATGTCAACAAGGACCGCTGAAAATTTGACTGCAAAGTAGACCATCTTTTATTCTGTGACAGAAATTCAGAATCAAAAAGAAAAAAACATAGACAACATTATAAGACATTCATTGATATGAAAAAGTTACACACTATAGCTTTAAAGCTTAGAAGTTTGAATGCCAATACAATCACTTTAAGCACGTGCTCAGCTAACCAAGAAAATGAATAATCTATATATGGTGGACTCAACAACAGTCAAAAGGAATGTCCAGCTTGGGGCTGGGACGCACAACACTGAAAGTCCCATGATCTGCCTGTACTATAAAGACAAGCAACTTTGAGCCCTTTAACGGTCGTCTGCTGATGGACCCTGTTCTCAAGTTACTCATTGTTCTTAGCAGGAAGTTTGCTAAACATTGCTCAACAGAGTCTACAAAGGGAGGGGACGTTGATGTTTAAACGCAGTCACTGTGGTCAGAGTTTGTGCTGGTCGTTTTCATATAGTTCTACTTGTTCTGTCGTGGCTCTTAGGAATTAGGGAAACTCATATCATTGACATGCTATCTAACAACTTCCCCAGAATTCCAATGTACAAATTGTTGGAGTTTTAATGCACTAAATGTTTGCATGGCTTCTTTAGAGATACACATCATTCATGCCAATTATTTGAACATATTTGAACCTGGCAATCAGGCAAAGAACAGGGAACACTTAGTACAGTATTACTAGTGGGTTATTGGGCTTTCGTCCTTTAAACAGCACAATGGCAAGATGCAATGGGCTGTGTTGAAACAAAAACCAGCAAGTCCAGTTTTGAAGCCTTGTCAAACAGGACACGCATGGCTATGCAGGTCCTTGTGTTTGTTTAATGCCGTATTTTTCACCTCTTAAAAAGGTTAATCAATGCTGCAGTTATTTGATTCTTTAATTCATTGCCTGGAAGCAAAACAACAATTGGCTTCGAAAAATAGATAAAAAGGGTAGAGCCAAAATCCGTTTTTTCTTTTTTTCCAGCACTATCTGTGTTTCCTTGTGGAGCAATGAGCAACGAGCCCTCTGGTAACAATGCTACAATTTCCAACTTCCGTGCAATAAATAATAATAATAATAAAAACACCCAGTGCCTCAGAATGAGATAAGGTACATCTGCATAATAATATAAGAAAACTAAATCACCCCTTAAGAAATGCAACACTTATCGCACAAACAAGAAATAATATGTTAATAATAAAATGGTTTTGCAGCATTATTGTTCTCATTGTATTCATATTCTGCCAGAGGTAAAGGGTTGGGGATGTTTACGTGGCATCCAAACAATACACAGTCTTTGAAGACAAATTAAATGAAACAACAGCTTTAATAAGGGGTTGAGCATCCACTGAAGTTCACCTCATTGATATCAACCGGCTGCGAGAAGATCTTGGCCTGGTCTTTGGCCTGGAGCTGGTCCAAAAGGGTTCGGAGCAAAATACTGAAGGGAGTCAACTGCATCTCCAGGAGGGTCTCCTGCTGTCTTATCTGCACAGAGAGGAAACCATGGGATTAATGGCGTCATTTTAAATATTTTGTGGAATTTTCCCCCTGAAAGCTGGTCGAAGTGTATTTTATCTACCCCGCTGATCCCTCCATTCCTACCTCCTCCCTCTTGAGCTTCTCCCTCTTGCGGATGAGCTCCAGCAGCAGCCGGGCTCTCTCCAGGTCGTGTCTGAGTCGATGCCATTCCTTCAACTGGTCCTTCAGTGCCCGGCTCTCTTCCTCAATCTGCTTCTGGAGAGGACATTTAAATAGAAAAATGCATACATTTTAGCAGTGATTCTCAGATGGGGGTACTGTAGGGTGGGGCATGTGCGATTTTCTTTTAAAGGTTTCATTAAAAATTTAAAAATATGAGTTACACATAATGTACAACAAAAACGTTGCACTCCATTAAAAGTGAAACTATAACTACAGTTTATTTATTATTGCAAGTGTTGTCAGTTACAATGTTGTTTAATGAATTAGACACTGATGCCACATCACTGTATTTGAATTATTTGTATAGGCTTGTTTTTCTTTGACAGAAATGTTTGGGGCCAGTCAAGGCATACGAAAAGTTTGAGCAGCACTGCATTAAAAGACAGAAAAGTATTAAAACAATATAAAAAAGTATCAACTTGTATAATAGGTACATGCTGATAGATACAATAAAAACATATTTCACTTCTTCACTACTTTGGTAAAGGGCAAAACGAAGACAGAAAGTCTCCTGTGGTGGACTGACAGATGAACAAACCGGCTGTGCATTCTTCTGAGAATGCAGGCTTGTCTGAAGGCGTCTGATGAGGGGAAGCCCATTCCTGGATTGCCTCTTTAGTGCCCAGTAATTGAGGACCAGCTCCACAAAGGCTCTCTTCTTCTGGATGGACACCTGGATCAGAATGGTTTGTAACCTAGGAGAAGCCAGGAAGACGGGTGTTAGGCATAGGTCACTAGCTGCTCATGTGACTATTATACAAGTATCCTTTTTTTTAGAAAACAGACTATGGAAACAGAGGCTCCTCCTCAGAGTAATATTACACTTAACAGCCACAGACGACCTTTAACCAGCATTTGAGGAGACTGACCAAAGGCATGCAAGTTGATCAATGAAGCTTCTATTTGTGAAGCCAAACATTCCCAGGGTCACATGCTCAAAAATCCTGCAACAGCCAGGGTTTGCACATCAACACGCTGTATCAGTGTCCTCGAGAAAGCCCTCTCAATCAATGCAACCACTCACTCGCCAAGCATCAACTGAACGTTGAATCCAATACCTCACCTCCCATCAATAACACAACTCATACCTGTGAGCAGGAAACGTATGCACAGTAGCAGGGGTCGCGGCTTCACTTTCTATTTCAGGTTCAGGCTTCTTCATTTTACTCTTCTTCCTCTGTTTTCCTTTTGAGCGTCCTTTACCAACACCTCTCCCCTTAACAATGTCCGTTTTCTTACATAGTCCGTTTTTGGGTTTGCCGCCGTCGTATATGGTGAGCGGCCTCCTGACGCACCCATTGGGCGTGTGAGCTCCACAGTAAGCAGTCTTTTTCACAGAGAACGTAGGCTCTCCCGCGTCCGTCACCTCCTTGATGGGCTCCATCTTCATGAAGAGGCCGGCCTTTTGGGCGCAGCTGACGTGGAAGGCGGTGTAGCAGTTGGCCTTGTGGCACTGTATACACGCCCCTACGCCTTTCTCCTTGCAGAGGTAGCAGGTGAGCTTCCAGCGGGCCGCGGGGATTTGACTGACGCCGTCTATGGGCTCGATAAAAGTTGTGTTGGAGAAGCCCACCTCGGGGACCCACAGGGCGCACACCACGTGGCCCCAGCGCTCGTCGTCGGTCTTCTTCACGGCCCCGCCCGCGTTGGGACAGAGAATGCAGTCGGCGGGCCGGCCGGGCGACTGCAGGCAGTGTCTGCACAGCCACTGGCCCTCGGGAATGTAAGGGACGCCGTAGCACTCCTGGTGCACGGCCACGTTGCACGCGTCGCAGAAGAGGATGGCGTTGCTGTTGTGGCACTCGCCGTCCACGCAGATGCAGCAGACGGCGTCTTCGTCCACGGGGGCGTGCTCCTGGCCGCTCTTGTCCAGACTCTCCAGGTGAAGCTCCTTCTCGAAGCGGTCCACCAGGAACTCAAAGACGTTGTGTGAGACCTGGCTGACGCCCTCGCCGCGCCGCTTCTCGTTGACCAGCTCCAGCCAGGCGTAGTCCTCCTCGTCCATGTCGTACTCCGTGTCCTCGTCCAGCTCCTCCTCTGTCTTCTCCTCGAATTTAAAAAAAGCGGCCGGGCGCTTGGGCACCGCGGGGAGATTGTATTCCACCGTGCGAAATTTGGGCTCCAGGAACTTCGGACCGGCATTCACCACGGTGTTTTGTCCACCTCCTCCTCCTCCTCCTGCTTGAGCGGTGAGGCCCAGTGCTGCGTTTCTCTTCTCCTGGTTGTTTTTTAGTCTCACCGAGCGGAGGAGGACCTGCTGCTGCGGCTTCTCGGCGTTCTCCTTATTGCTGGTACACTCCATCATCTCCTGCGCCGTGGGGTCGTCGTCAGAGATCACGTCCAGCTTGTCAAGGACGCTGATGCGGTGGAGGCGGCCGTCGATGGCGAACTCCACCATGCGCTGCGCCTGCTCGTAGGTCAGGATCTGCTTGTTGGGCGAAGGCCTGATGGGAGAGGGCGGACGCTGCGGCACCGCCACCCGGTGAGGCCGGACCTTCTTCTTCATCTTCCCGCAGCTCCGTGTTGCTGTGGGAGACACAAGAGGAGTACGTAAGATAAAGGGTTAGAGACCTCCTGCATGGGTTTTTTCATGGGGGTCAGATAAGTTAAATTTGAGGCGTTTTTATTGAGGGATCTGTCCTTTGGTGGGGGTTAGAAAAACAAAAGGCCATACTGGAAGGACACAGTGTTCTGTGGTGAAATGAAAGCTTATTTACAAGAAGGGTTTCTTTAAACAGTGCAAAACATTGTTGGCAAAACATAAACTCACAGAGATAGTGTCTAACATTGAGTGATGTAAACACCTCGTACTTTAATAAAGGTTAAGATAACCAGCTGATTGAGTGAGCAAAGGGAAGGTGCGACTTTCATTGAAGTTCAATGTTTTAAACTACAAAGACCATATCTGTTGTCAACTGTAATGTAGCAGCCAGCTGTACGTTACAGCTTTGTCAATGAGCTGGGGCATTTAAACGGAGTGGGAGGCGGCCACACCGGGCACTATCAACCGGGACGGCGCAGGGGTTAGCACTTGCCCATTTGGTGCAGAGGTGCGATTTCCTTCTCTTTTTTTCCACTAATGATTCAAAGTGGCAAAGTTGCTAACAATAACATTAGCTAGCCAGCTACCTAGCGAGAGGAGTTAGCCACCCCCTAAACGGAGCAAATGGCGTCAAAAAAACAACACTCGAGCTCTTTAAAACATTTGTTTCTTCATTAACAAGTTGCAACATCAAATACACATTTGGAAAAGGCGGTGTATGCCGCCTGGACACCACCACATGAAAAAAAGCATAGCACATACCTCGGGTAGATGAACAGTTTTGCTAGTTGAAGAAGACGGTGGCTAGCCCGCAGCCTTACAAAGCAATGGCGACACGGCCTGCTAAGTGGCTCTGATTCCGTACACTGTGTTCTCATCCAACGGACGATACTGGGGTCTTTTCGGCTACGCATAAAAAAGAGCAGGAGGCCTGCTTGGTGCCTGTGAAGTTTCGGTCTTGAATTCTACAGAGAACACTCCGTTATTTTGCTTTGTGGACCATTCATAGGCTGGAGTCGCTCGCTTAGCCACAGTCGAGTAGGAGCGGATAGCACCAGCAGCACTACTATGGAGAACGGCTCATCCCCCAACACAACAATGCGTTTCACCAGACAACTCCCACCCGCACGCACTACTCTACGTGTGACGCTGGAGGTCATGTTGGTGGTGAGTCGTACATTTCGCACAAAAGCCCATCTGTCACACTATCAACGCATTGCCCTTTGTCAGTCCTTACTAGACACTACACACGCACGCACAGACAAAGCTGCAAACAAAGCGCGAATATGGGGCAGTAGCACCGTCTGAGTAAAGATGAAACCTATTTCTGTGTTGGCTCTATCCAGCGGATATTGAGTCTTTAAAATGGTATTGCTGTTTGTCATGGTATGGGCTACTGATTCAGCATGGTCTCGCCAAGTCACAGAGGACTGTCAGACAACAACTAGATACTTTATGCCCCACCCTGTGACCAGTTCGCATCAGATGGTATCCGTTAGGTCAAGAAAGCCCTGTCGGTTTAACGTAGTAATAACGTGATACGGCGATGAAAACCATACACACCATATGGGTTCCTATTTAATATCGAAGCGTTTGCCCCAGGCCGTGAATGCAACATAAAAGAGAAGTAGTAGTCGCTTAGAAGTTCACGCCTTCGAAGTCCACCTAGTTCGGTTATTTTTATACAGTGTACGGTTACTTTTCAAAGCGAACCCAACCCAAAGCTATTCTAAAATTCGATAAGCTTTATTGTCAAGAATGTAATAAGAAAAGCATGGCCAAAGCAGAATGTAAAAATACATACAAATGCAATAACAATAGTAATAATCCAAATGATTATTTTATTTAAATAATAGGAGGATAATAATAAACTAATTCAAATATCATACAAATAAGTGAAGTGTTCCATGCCTAATGTGCGTGTTTATTTAAAAGCGTGTTGTGGTTTGACAGGTACATGCCTACAGGTAAAAACTGCTAATTCAATAAACATATAATATACAGTTTTATAATATTAAAAAGTATAGATTCTGGTATTCAAAAGGGTATCATGAATATTATTATTTGTATTATTATTATAGACACAGAAAGACTGTGAAATGGTTCAATAAGTTAGCATTACTGTTAATATTACACGTTTGTTAAAGAAAACAATAACTAATCGCAATAACATAACTGACTGACACATGTTAAAGGATAAAACATGTGTAAGTAATTGCACGTTGTTGTTATGGGACATGATAGTGAAGCCCCCGAGCCCTGTGACATCATTAAAACATGTTCCTTCCGTCCGACGCTGTGTGGAGCTGCTCCGGCCGAACGTAAACTGCTAGTAGCAAGCCAGGAGACAAAAGCAACAAAGTGAACCCCCCTCCGGATCAATCAAATGTGTCATATTTAACCGTTTAGGAGCCGAAACCTAGTGATCACGCCGTCACACTTCACAGTAAGTATCCAGAGCACACGAACACGTTTAAAGGACGGGATTTGTTGCGACTGGGGCGTCGTGGTGAGTGCTGGTCTGATTCGGATCCCGTGTGGTTCGTGTGTTGCCACGGCTGGGTTCTGCCTCGCCAGGTTAGCTTGCATGTCCTGTCTATGGTGTGGCCTAGCTGGCAGCTAACCAGCTAGCTGTCGTGGTGTGGTCCGAAATGTGCCAAACGCCGTCCCCCGGCTCATTACAACGTAAACGGGGTAGTTGTAGAAGTTGCATTGTCTCGAATATTTGTGCTACAAATCCACGTGACGGAAGTACCTGCCTGTTGTTTTTTTATGTGTTTATTAGCCTTGTGGCTAAACTAGTTAGCACCAGAATAGCCACCGTGGTGTTTACTGATGATGTAGCGTAACTGCCAGCTATGTAACATTATGTTAAACATGGATTCGTACAGTGCTTGTACAATATTCGGGATGAGTGTTAACTGTTTTTCATTGAGAACAAGCCGAAAGCCGGTGTGTTGATAACCATTTACTAGTTTGTGCGTTGTGTGAAGATGAACGCTTCAGAGCGTTGGATATGTTCTGCTTTCCTTTCGCATCTTCCTGAATAGCACTTCAAGCCAAACCCGGAAAAACTGGTTGTCACTGCTCTTAGGAAATGGCTTAACCTTACTTGTTTTTTGGATCCCCTGCCCAATGAAGGCATTTTGACCACACGATTGATACCAGCTAGGTTATTTCTAGGTTGAATGAACGAGTATTTGTTTTAAAGCATTTATTAAAGATTATGACGGACTGCATTTGGGTCATGCTTGTGTACTAAAGCTAATGTAATCAATGTGTCTCTTGTGCATTGTTAACTTCCATCTCGGTCTTGTATTAGTTGCTAGTGTATTGTGAAAGATAATATATACAATGTTTCTTCCTCCGTGCTTATTTTACAACTTGCTTGATCTTGATTGTGTTGGTTCTAAAGAAGATGTTGACACACAAACGTTACATGCACTGCAAAGTAAGGGCCATTGAAACTATTGCATTATACTGAGGTGTTTCTAATATTTTGACCACCCAATTGATACCAGTGAGGCTAGACTAAATAATGTATAAACACCTCGCCACCTCTTTATTATGGTAGTTGTAGCCTAGGGCTTCTGTAAATAGACTTAATTAGCGTTAGCTAAATGGCGACTACATTTAAACATCTGGCCTCATCTCACCATGTGTTCATTGAAAACAATGTCATACTCATACTCATACCCATAGACCTACATGCAATTTGACAGGGTCACAATTTTGAAGTTGTTGTGGTGATAATGCATTCGTTAGATCCTAATGCTATAGCAAAAATCTAGACACTAGATTCCATAGTGACTCTCAACCAGACATTACCCTGTTAGTCATTAATTCCTTAAGATGTGTTCCTCATTATTTGCCACTTTAGAGTTTCAATGGAACAAAAACATGTATGCTCAAGGATCCTCGTTCATTTAAAAAAAAATATGAAAACGGCACATGTGTTTAGTTTAGGAGTGCATTGATCTACTCTACAGTACATGATTCAATGTCATCCAAAATAAAGTTACAGACTCAAAACTAAAAATATCAGAATAAATAAAGTGAATATGCTATAGCACAATGTTTCCAGTAAATAAGAACATTTAAAAAAAGTTAGCATCATTCTTTTTGGGGATGAGGACAGGTTATTCTGATTCAGAAAACTAACCCAACACAATTTGGCAAAAATGTTTGTGTGGAAGAAGCGTTTTGAACGGTTCCTGCTGTTGATAGATGATTACTATTTTCCAGGTGGCTGCTTTCATGTAAGCTGTGAGCCTTGAAGGCTAGTTAAGAGGATCTGAAGGCCGGGCTGAGCCTGCACATGGAAATGAGACTGTGTAGACCAAAACTAATACTGTGTCCGGGCTGTTATTCAAACATTTTCAAGTTCATAATCACACAACTGCTTTCAAATGTAAATTCTAAGTGGTTTAGAAAGGGGCCGTAAACTTAGATTTATGACACTTGATTTTACAGCAGGAGAAGTTGTAACTTTTAACTTCAACAAACCATTTGTTCTTGCCAAACCTTGATAAAAAATCCTGATCAACCAGTTTTGGAAGAATAAAAAAAAAGTGGTAAAATGTTATGTGCAGGACTTCTTTGTCATCACAGAATACCCATCTTACCTGTTTGTTTGGACTATTGTTATTGCTGAAGAATGCGCTTTGATCTCTTCTCTCCCTCCCTCTCTCTAGGTTCTGTGCAGAGACGTGGAACTACTTCAGTCTTAAATGGAGAGGGACAAGCAGGCACCCTGTGTCCCCGACAGCCACTCACTCATTACAACACCTGCTTGAGAGGCACAGAATCGATGACTACACCTGAACAAAGTGATTACATTTGACAACGCAGACCTGACCGTTCTACTAAAACCCTTGGGCTGCCGCCATGGATGGGGAGGAAGATGTCGCTCAAATGAGTGACGATATGGTCAGTGAACCTAATGGCTCCATGGAAAGTAAAAAAAGAGAGGCAAAGGGAACGTGCCTGAAAATTGAGGGCCAGGATGGCTACGTATTCAAATCCTACAGCTTTAGCCCTCATGAAAGTGCAGATGCAAAGTCACCTGCTTGCTCCTCAATAACACTGGATAAAGACTCTCCCCCTTCTTTTCATTTATCTTCTCAGGACGAAAAACAGTTGGAGTCAGACCCAGCCAGCGAGACTGAACCAGCTTCTCCCACTCCCTCAAACAAATGCCTAAACACTGATACTGAGGGAAATACGGAGAGTGAAAAATATGAAAATGGTAACGAAGAAAGTCCACACATCAAAGAGGAGACGGAGGATGCAAATGGAATGGAGGAAGAAACGCAGGATGATGAAAGGCTAGCATTTGGTAGCTCAATTGGCCCCTTTGTTACTAAAGATGGTGAAGAGTATAATAATCTACTAAGTGGATACACAAGCACCCTTTATGATGTTGCCATGGACGCTGTCACGCAGAGCCTTTTGTCATCTATGAGGAGTAATACTAATCCGAGGAAAAAATCCCCAGCGTGGAATCATTTCTGCATATCGCCACGAGACAGTACCAAAGCAATCTGTTTATACTGCATGAAAGAGTTCAGTCGGGGTAAGAATGAGAAAGACCTCAGTACAAGTTGTTTAATGAGGCATGTGCGAAGGGCTCACCCCACTGTGCTTTTACAAGACGGAGCAGACATGTCCTCAATTAATCTCAATAGCCCTCTTGCCTCATCTGTGATACCTTCCTCCCCAAACTCACCAAAAAATGGAGACATGACAAATAGTGTTATCTCTTCTGCCTCAAAGAACACTTCACCGTCCACCTCCTCAGCTGAAAATTCAGATCTGTCATCCAAAGAAGTGTTACCCAAAGTTGAACCAAAATCAGAATCGTATGCCATTGCCAACACTGACACTGTTTGCAGCACGCTCTCATCCTCACATTCCAACGAAAACCTCCTCGAAGAAATGTCAGACGGAGGGGCCGAGCGCCTCCCTGGGACCCCCAAGAGCTCAAGCTCCCGTCGGAGATCTGCTGTATGGAAACACTTCTACCTGTCGCCTGCAGACAACTCCAAAGCAGTGTGTATCCATTGTATGAATGAATTCAGTAGGGGTAAAAATGGGAAGGATCTGGGGACGAGCTGTCTTATTCGTCACATGTGGAGGGCCCACAAGGAGGTTGTCATTGAGGAAAATGGACAGGGAAATCACATTCCCCCACCCTATACAAACCCTCCTTCAATGTTGCCCCGCATAGTAGTACAGGATCCAATTGAATTAAAAAAAGAATCGCCGCTTCTTCCATCCTCACCTGAAACCATACCTGATGAATTACCCCAAAGCATGGAGGAAAGTATGGATATCAAAGAGGAATCTGATGAGGCGATGCATCTTTCAGGGCAGGAGTCCTCTCTCAATTTTTCCTTCAAAACCCAGGGGGAAGATTCACCTATTACTTCCTCACCATGCGACCTCTCAGAGGGCCCCAGCCTCAATCAGGATCATTCAGTTTTCCAACAAAACAAAAGGATCATGAAACGGGTGAAATCGGAAGTTTGGCACCATTTCATTGTGTCACCGGTTGACCAGTTAAAAGCACTGTGCCGTTACTGTCCATGCGTCATCAGTCGGGGTAAACGAGGCGACTTTGGTACAAGCTGCCTGATGAGGCATCTAATGAGACGCCACCCAGACGTCCTCAAAAACCAAAAAAGCACAGATGAGAAGGAAACCTCCCCTCATCCCTACACCAATATTCAAGCAAAGGACGAAGTTTCAACAAAAGAAACTGAGAACCCTGCCAGTAAGAAAAAGCCACAAACCCTGCCCGTTTTCAGCAAAAAGACGTCAAAACTGTGGAACCATTTTTCCATTTCACCCGATGACCCCACAAAGGTGGTTTGTTTGCACTGTAGCCGCACAATTAGCAGAGGCAAAAAGACTACAAATCTTGGCACAAGCTGCCTCTTCAGGCACATGCAGAGGTTTCATGTACATGTTCTTGAAAGTAACAATACTATCTCAGGTGATGTGCCGTCTGCTGACATTCACGTTAAAAAAGAGCTCATGGACACTTCTGTTTATGAAATGGAACAAACCCTTGAGAAGTTTGATGAACACCACACGGTTGCCAAAAAAATCACCAAACTTATCGCAGAAATGCTCGCACTGGATCTTCAGCCATCAGCTATGGTGGAGAATGCTGGATTGAACAGACTACTAGAGTACCTTCAGCCTCAGTATTCTCTACCGACCTCTTCTTTCTTCACCAGCACTGCCATACCAGATATGTACGAAAGGGTGAAAGACGTAGTGCTGACCCACCTGAAAGAGGCCGAAGGTGGTGTTGTCCACTTCACAACTAGTATCTGGGTCAGTAGCCAGACTAGGGAATTCCTGACCCTTACCGCCCACTGGGCGACGTATGACTCGAGTGTCCGGCCCCAGGGTCAGGACTTTCATTGCTCCGCTCTCCTAAGTGTCTCGCAAATAGACTGTGATCAAGATATGCATGACATCCCAAAGCAGCTCGAGTATCTATGGGATTCCTGGATCACCTCATCAGGACTGAAAAAGGGGTTCACTGTAACTGATAACAACAACATCCAAAACACCTTGGAGGACCATGGCCATGTCACCATGCAGTGTTTTGGACACACAATAGACCTCATTGTTAGCGAAGCCATAAAGAGCCAGAGAATGGTTCAGAACCTTCTGAGTATTGCACGAAAGATCTGTGAACGTGTGCACCGCTCAGCAAAGGCCAAGGAGAAGCTGGGTGAGCTCCAAAGGACCCACCAGCTTCCGGAGAACCAACTGATTCAGGACGTTCCTTCCAAATGGAGAACCTCCTTTTTCATGCTCGAGCGGCTGGTGGAACAGAAGAAAGCCATCGACGAGATGTCGATCGAGTGCAATTTCAGGGAAATCATCAGCTGCGATCAGTGGGAGGTGATGCTGTCGGTCTGCAATGCACTGAAACCTTTTGAAGTCGCCTACAGGGAGATGAGCAATCGCACTGCCACTCTGGGACAAGTGATACCACTCATTCATATCCTCAATAGGAAGATAGACATGCTGTTTGACGAAACTGTGGGCATAGACAACATGCTTAAATCTCTAAAGGAAGCCATGGTGAGCAGAATGTCGGCGACTCTGCACGACTCACGGTACACCTGGGCGACCATGCTGGACCCACGATACAAGTCTTCATTGTTCACAGAGGAGGAAGCTGAGCAATGTAAACAAGATCTAATCCAGGAGCTGGACTCGTCCTTGTCTACCTCAGTGGCAGTTAAGCCTCCGCTGCCCAATGGCTGCAACGAGGCCCCCGTTTCATCCAGCCCCCCACGTTCAAACAAGGACAACCTCTGGTCTCTAATGGCCGACATCCGACAAAAGATAAAACACGAGGAAAAGCCAAAGTCCTCAGAGCTGGCAGTGCTGGAGTACCTTGAGGAAGACATTCTCGATCAAAGCTGTGACCCCCTCGACTATTGGAACCTGAAAAAGTTCCTGTGGCCCGATCTTGCCAAAGTAGCCGCCCGTTACGTGGGCTGCCCTCCCAGCATCGTCCCAGCAGAGACACTGTTCAGCACAGCTAGTGTCAACTGTGCCCTAAATCAGCCCAGGCCTTTACTGGAAAACATGGAGGGTCTGCTGTTCCTCAAGGTCAACCTCCCCTTGATTTACTTTCAGTACTGATTATGGTTTAGCATTAACTTGAAACCCCTTATCAAGGACCAAGTTGCATAGCTGTGAAATTGTTTTGTTTTTCTGTTGGGCAAAATGTAAAATATCAATTTATACACTGATTCTCAATGCAATGGCCAGATTTTGAGGTTTAATTGTATTTGTGTACTACTGTTAAACACTTTGGAGCTGTCTCAGTCAAAAGTGTATCAGGGAGGGAGGGTTTTTCTAGCTGTAGGGGTTGGTAATAATGTGTGTGCGTGTGTGTGTGTGCTTGTAAATCGATGTTTTCGTTTTCTGTCTACTCTCTCCTTGTGCCTTATCCAAAACTACTTCAGGTCAAAATGCTGTATATATTTTGTTAAATTGTGCAGATCACGTCAGGATGCTTTTTTGATTATGTATTATAAATTGATGCAGAGATGTTTTCTGAATGAAAACATGGCCCAAAAATAAATGCTGTGACTGAAAGATGTTATAAGTTAATGTTATTTAATTTTCATTGTGAATTTGTGGCTCATGGTACTGTTGTTTAGAAATAGACTTCTTTTTTTTAACTTGCTGAAATGTTTTTAATAAGTTCATGTATGATATTGCTGTATTTTCAGAATAAGCAGTTTGTTTGGAATATACAATTTGTCTCTTAAGCACAATTTAAGTTTATGTCCAGGGGATTAAATTATGGGTTTATTATTGAGTTAAACAATGTACTGTACATTTTTTATATTAAATGAACCTAATTTGATAAATGTGTTAGCATTGAGACTGGAACCATGCAAAATGTTGTGGTTTGTAAATAAAGGTTTTCCTTATGCAATATTGCAGGGTGTGTTATGATTATCAATTAGTGATGTTTTAATGTGCAGTTACGTCCAATTTAAGAATCGGGTTGCTTCCATCCAGTTTCAGCTTTATTCATATGTTAAATCTATAAAATATACAAATACAGTCTGAGAATTCAAAGATATATAATAGAAAATGTTTCCTTGTCTGCTAGTACACTTTATTTTCTCTTTGCTGTGAATGGTGAAACGCATTGCATGACAGCATGAGAACTGTTTTAACCATCAGAAAAGGTGCATGAAAGTTCAATGCAAAATATTCATATTTATCTGCTCGGGTAGATACATTTCAGCAGTTAATCTGTATTGGGACAAACAGACGTGTTTGTGAATACATCGCCTTAACATTCCAATCTGTCCCATTATAACCTTCACATTTGGTCTTTTTCTTTTGGTCACCGAGAAAACATTAATCCTTAATCCAACACATCATGAAAGTCCCTCTTCTTTTTGCCCGGACGCAGTCTTCCTCTCCATCAGTACAGTTTTTTTCTCCAATCGGACAGTTACGGGAGGGAAGTGAAACCTGTTGAGGGCAATGTTGTTGTAACCTTCTATGAAGGCCAGAGGCTGATGAGTGTGTCGCAGTAGCCGTATCTTGGTGACATTAGCCTCCATCAGTAGGTGTGAGTACATTTTGATCTCGGGATTAGTGAGACTCAGGTCCTCACGTTTGTCATATCTGTTCAAAAGATTTATAAAAAAATAAAAAAAAATAGGCATGGCATTACAGAAGTCATATTGGGTATGTTATTTTTGAAAACAATACAAATTCACTGACCTCCAGTTTCTGTTCTGCTCCAAGAAGCGAGATACTCCAGTTTCAGCAGCATAGGTGTCAATATGAACAAAGACATCTGAGGGGACAAAGGTAGAATGTAACAAACCTTTTATGCATGTTTTCAGAGATCGATTATAATATACAGTTTTGAATGATTGCTAAAAAAATACATCTTAAAGCCAAAATGATTTTGTCTCATACACAGTTTATGCACTTAATCATACCAAAATGGTTTAGATACGAGTACAAATAAAAGCTAATGATTAAATCCTAAATACTTTTTAACTTTATAGCTCTTGTTAAAGATGGCCAGAATGACCAGTATTTCTGGTTTTCTGTACGTAAGAAACTCCCAGCAAATAAAAATGGGCTGAGAGGGATCCAACCTGTAGTGACTGGCAACAGCCTGTGCAATTCCTGCAGGCCTCGGCCCCCTGGGTAGTTGTGGTGGGAGACGTAGAGACAGACACTCGAGTAAGCTGCATTGATCAACAGCTGGCCGACCACAACCGCAGAGCCCAGTTTATACATCCAGGATTTCTGGTAGTTACACAAACTGAAGCAGAAAAGGAAAAAGGAAATGATCGAGTGGTACTTAAAATAAAATGTCAAGTTCCTGTTAAATGCTAGAATTGAGTAAATGTGTTTCGGCTTACATGAAAGAGCAGCCTCGGCTAGCCACCAAGCTGAGCACAGGGAAAGTGTATATGATGAAGCGCATCTCCTTGTGGGGTAGCAGCGAGTAGGTGAGGATGAAGCCCACGGTGGGAAGCAGCAGCAGCCTCATCCGCCTGTCGAGGAGGCCGAGGGGGACGAACAACAGCGTGCAACCCAGAGCACGGGGCACAGCAGAGTAAAAGTACCAGAGAAATGGAGAGGTTTACTGGGGAGAGGAGTTAAGGAGAACTGGTGGGAGTGGAGTTCATCCATGAGGATTTTATTGAGGATTTGATAAACCAACATCAGTGTACACTCAGTAAGTCAAAGGATATTCCCCAATCGGAACTTTTGTTGAGTATGGTGTTGTACCACAAGACCTGACCTTCAGGCCACAACAACTTCCCCCAAAAAAAGGTGTCAATGGCAACCGTCAGAGCTGTAAAAGGAAAAACAGGAGATCAATATCCGTTTTGACAGCAGGAGCAATTTACTGTTACCAAGTATGTACTTTTTTTTTTCCACATACTGCACATTCTCTACTCACCCAGGGACAAGATCCCAGCAGGGACAGCGTAGTAAAGCATCTGTAGCAGCCCAAGCCTCCTGCTCAACAATGATATCAATAACATGAGACCCAAGAGGATGCAGAGCTCCGACCGAAACACAATGATGACCAAAGCGGAGAGGCTGATGAACCGGCCGTATTTCTGAGCCATCCAAGACGTGAATGCTACAAGAACTGGATTCAAAAGAAAAACAAATGTCACTTGTAGATTAACTCACCAATTTATGAAAACAAAGATATAAGCTCAACCCCAGAGTCTCCAACGTAGCTTACCTATTGGCAGCGCAAACACATTTGGGAGCGTCCTGGTGCTGTAGAACATTAGGTGAAACTGGGAAGCACACGTCAGACAGAAGAGCCCCGCAACCGTGGAGCCAAACTGCCTCCTCACCTCCCTCTGCATGTGCCACAGTGCTCCGATAACACACACTCCGAGGGAGGCTCGAACTACACAGAGCACATCAAGAAAAAAACGCAAGTGTTTAAACTGTTAGCCAACTAAAAGAGCCAGTATTTATTAACATTGGACAGGGACAGTGGGTTTTGATGAGATATAAGTTGTTTACCTGTGAGCTGTGTGTAGAATTTCGGTGCGTCCAGCAGAGAGGACAGAAACACGACAGGGGAGCACAGCAGGGAGACAAACAGGGGGCCAAGGAAAGTCCTTGGCACCACGCCGGGGAACTGGTGGTGGTCATACTGAAAGACAGGACAGGCTCTGGTATCAGCCAGAGTTATAGAGCAGTATACACTCAGTCTTCTGATGAAAATCCTCAAAATCAAAAGTTTTAAACCAGTTACTAAACTGATATTGAGATTTATTGATAAATTGTACAGGGACAAGTTTTTTACAATTCTTTTGTATTTGAGGTAGTGTAATGATATGACTTAATATAAGTGGTTCTGTAAAACCCCCAACTGTGTGATATGGGAATGGTGACGCTAAAGAGGTAAGATTAAATGTAGTAGTTAAGGAATAATGATAAAAATGATCTGTATACAATACAAATTATGATTATTTATTTAACATTGTAATGCATTTAGTATAAAATTTGCATTTACAGGGACTGTTATAATTTTTCCACATACTAACTGTGTTAGCCTAAGTCTTGTCTCTATGGCTTTTTTTGTAACGTTTTAGGAAATAGCATGTATTGCATCAACTGTTGCTGTGTACAGTTAGCATGTTAGCACACCTGCTACCTGCACCTATAACTCTCGCTTACCTTAACAAAGTTCAGTCTGTGATACAGAATGTCATGCGAAGCTTGTAAATTAAAGCTCTCCTCGACTTTGGTGAACGGGCAAATGAACAAATGCAACAGAGCCACAGCTATTAATAAAAACAGCAGTGGCAGCCCCAAAACATTCTTTTTCTCAGCCATGACAGCTGAAAGGTTTTCATCACTTCCTGTCAACACAGGAAGCGTTTCCACGTATTGTTAAAAACAATATTAAAAAATGTGTAGTAATAGTATGGATATAATGTTTACGAACATTGACAAACACATGAGCCAAAAATGAAAAACAAATACATTTTTAAAGCTACTACTAAAATGTATTAATATTTCACGTGGGGAAGCCGCTCTTTGTCCCGAGCGTGGCGGCTTGTGATTTGCTGCACTTTTGATTGACAGGCATTCCGAACAAATCAGCGCGAGCCACAATACAACCAAGAGGCTGACGCGGAAATCTAAAACAGCAACTGTTTTTTTTTTATTCTTCAACCGGCAATGTAAATACTACCATGTTGCACTTTGCATAGATAACCCTTACTAACACTTAATGTTAAGAGCAGCCCATTTAGATGTGTCCCAACCGTGCAGCGCTTTAGTTTTTGTTGAAAGCTTGCCTCGAGGCGTGTGTCCTGACTGATATGAACGTGTGTGTTAATTGATAGTCTGAGATGCTGTCCACCGGGCCACAGCTGCGGCTGCTGCTGCGGCTATTGTCCTGTGTAACTCTAGTTTTACTTTTACAAGTCACAGACGCCAAGAGAGATTTAAAAAGCGCCTGTACGACCTGTCAGCAAATTACTAATAACTTCGACAAGGTAAGAGAGCATTTCTATTTGTTCTAATCATATATTGTTCTAATATTGTGTGTTTTTACTCCTATATTAAATAACTGAAATGTATTTAAGGTCATTCAGATCCTTCTGTATGCTACTAACAAATTACACTATTTTGTAGGGCTTCGAGAGAACAGCAAAGCAGAACTTCGGCGGGGGCAACACAGCCTGGGAGGAGAGAAAACTGTCTAAATATGAGACAAGGTGAGACAAAGTGCATCCTGTCCAGACAACAGGTCATTCTGCCCCAGGAGCCCTGGGTCATTTTTAAACTCTGTTTGCTTTGCCATGGCTGCAGCCAGCCAGGAACAAGAAGCAAAGGGAAGTTTTAGATAAGCAATGGAAGCTATAGTTCACTGTGCCCAGGTGGTTGGATGCATAGGCAATAGGCACACTTTAAAACTACAGCGATCGCAAACTAAGAGCTTTCCCAAATCTTACAAAAGACTGGCCTTATTAAACAGTTGTTTCCCACATGAAATCCTGCAGTAACTTCCTGTTTTATCACACAGTCCAAGTGGTGACACGTATTGCTAACTCTACCCCTTCTATCTATCTCTTTGGATGTGTTGCGTCTAACCAGCTCACCCCTATGCTTCCTCCTCACAGTGAAATCCGCCTTATGGAGATCATAGAGGATCTGTGTGACAGCAGCAGCTTCGACTGCAACCGCATGTTAGAAGAGCACGAAGATGACCTGGAGACCTGGTGGTTCAAGAGGTGGGTGGTCAGCCACAGATAAACAAGCCGGTTGGGTTTCATTTCATTTATTTACGGCTCGCCTCGTGACCATTATATCATGGTATGGAGCACAAACATACATTACAAAAACAAAACAATGGCGTGCCGTACAATATGGTCAAAATACAACCAAAATGACTTCAAGAATTGGAGGACATTTTTCAAGAAGCCCCTTTTTTACCAATACATTTTGGCATATCTGACCTCAAAAAACGGAAAATAGTGTAAACATACAGGTCCTTCTCATATAATTAGCATATTGTGATAAAGTTCAATATTTTTTGTAATGTACTGATAAACATTAGACTTTCATATATTTTAGATTCATTACACACAACTGAAGTAGTTCAAGCCTTTTATTGTTTTAATATTGATGATTTTGGCAAAAAAGTAAAGAAAAACCAAAAATCTCTATCTAAAAAAATTAGCATATTTCATCCGACCAATAAAAGAAAAGTGTTTTTAATACAAAAAAGTCAACCTTCAAATAATTATGTTCAGTTATGCACTCAATACTTGGTCGGGAATCCTTTCGCAGAAATGACTGCTTCAATGCGGCGTGGCATGGAGTCAATCAGCTTGTGGCACTGCTGAGGTGTTATGGAGGCCCAGGATGCTTCGATAGCGGCCTTATGCTCATCCACAGTGTTGGGTCTGGTGTCTCTCAACTTCCTCTTCACAATATCCCACAGATTCTCTATGGGGTTCAGGTCAGGAGAGTTGGCAGGCCAACTGAGCACAGTAATACCATGGTCAGGAAACCATTTACCAGTGGTTTTGGCACTGTGAGCAGGTGCCAGGTCTTGTTGAAAAATGAAATCTTCATCTCCATAAAGCTTTTCAGCAGATGGAAGCATGAAGTGCTCCAAAATCTCCTGATAGCTAGCTGCATTGACCCTGCCTTTGATAAAACACAGTGGACCAACACCAGCAGCTGACATGGCACCCCAGACCATCACTGACTGTGGGTACTTGACACTGGACTTCAGGCATTTTGGCATTTCCTTCTCCCCAGTCTTCCTCCAGACTCTGGCACCTTGTTTTCCGAATGACATGTAAAATTTGCTTTCATCCGAAAAAAGTACTTTGGACCACTGAGCAACAGTCCAGTGCTGCTTCTCTGTAGCCCAGGTCAGGCGCTTCTGCCGCTGTTTCTGGTTCAAAAGTGGCTTGACCTGGGGAATGCGGCTCCTGTAGCCCATTTCCTGCACACGCCTGTGCACGGTGGCTCTGGATGTTTCTACTCCAGACTCAGTCCACTGCTTCCGCAGGTCCCCCAAGGTCTGGAATCGGCCCTTCTCCACAATCCTCCTCAGGGTCCGGTCACCTCTTCTGGTTGTGCAGCGTTTTCTGCCACACTTTTTCCTTCCCACAGACTTCCCACTGAGGTGCCTTGATATAGCACTCTGGGAACAGCCTATTCGCTCAGAAATGTCTTTCTGTGTCTTACCCTCTTGCTTGAGGGTGTCAATGATGGCCTTCTGGACAGCAGTCAGGTCGGCAGTCTTACCCATGATTGCGGTTTTGAGTAATGAACCAGGCTGGGAGTTTTTAAAAGCCTCAGGAATCTTTTGCAGGTGTTTAGAGTTAATTAGTTGATTCAGATGATTAGGTTAAGAGCTCGTTTAGAGTACCTTTTCATGATAAGCTAATTTTTTGAGATAGGAATTTGGGGTTTTCATGAGCTGTATGCCAAAATCATCAGTATTAAAACAACAAAAGACCTGAAATATTTCAGTTGGTGTGCAATGAATCTAAAATATATGAAAGTTCAATTATTATCATTACATTATGGAAAATAATCAACTTTATCACAATATGCTAATTATATGAGAAGGACCTGTAGATGGGAAGCTCACATAATAGTTTGGCAGGTACTTTTTTTTCCAATAATTCATTACATTTACATTCTTGCATTCAAACAGGACATGATACTCATCTCCAACACAGAATGTCAACACAAAGGTTGCATATCCTCTGGTTTCTATCCAGCCATTTATATCTTGCAATGACCTTAGGAATTCTGGTGTTATTTACTCTACTACAGATAGCCTGCCTGTGCTTCCAGTATCCAATGACTATTTGTTTGAACTATGACACAAAGCTGGTATCTTCAAACTTCCTGATACAGAATATAAGTGCAGGTTGTCATTTTAACATATCACTAGGATTTCAATGCCATATATAAAATAAAGATTGATGATGCCTCAGTTAAATGTATTTAACCTCATCTCTTCCCGGTTCTGTTTCCTGTTGCAATGCAGGAAATCAAAAAATCCTGATCTGCATAAATGGTTCTGCATTGAAAAGCTCAAAGTGTGCTGTCCAAAGGGAACATTTGGGCCGGACTGCAATGGTGAGGAAAAATCCTTTTGTAAATGATGCATAGGAACAGATAACCCCAAAAGTGGAATACAGCGCTTGCGATGAAGTTGTTTAATATGCCTGTGGTTGTGCTGTGCTGTCTTTCTGATTTGACTATCTGAAGCCTGCGTGGGAGGCTCTGAATGGCCGTGCCACGGTAACGGACAGTGTGACGGAGACGGGACTCGCGGCGGGGACGGAAAGTGCAGCTGCGACAACAATTACAAGGGTGAATTCTGCCTGGACTGCATTGACGGCTACTTTGCTGAAGTTCGGAACGACACCTTCGCTCTGTGCACAGGTAGGCCCTCAACACACATGAGCCCAACACTGTCACACAAGCAGCATTTCCTGAGACACAACCCCATACCTTCCCTGCTTTCCAAATCGCATACTTTTTTTTTTTTTACTATTCTACATACTACATCCGACCATAAAAAGAATCTAGTAGCATGCAGTAGGCATACAATTGGTACATACTTTTACTTATTTATTTCATCATAAAATTGCGCCTTGATCTTGCCTCTTGCTTTTATATCCGTCGCGTCCCGGGTTGTTTTCATACGGAGGCTCCGTCCATGTGACGTCACGTCCGGTGTGCACGGGAATGTGGCCAAGTAGCATGATGAGGGCCGGATGTAGTAGACATAGGCATATTTTTATGCATACTAAATCTGACCACAAGAATTGGGAGATCCTAAATCTTTTTTCTACCATAAGTATGGGTATTGGAATGCAGCCAAAGTCATACACAACAAGGAAGTGGTTGAGTGATAAATCTGTGGTGATCCTGAATGTGAACTTCCCCACCACCTCCTCCTACAGAATGCCACGCCTCCTGCAAAACCTGCACTGGAGCGACCAATCAAGACTGTGACGAGTGCAAGGAAGGCTGGGAGGACGATGACCAGGAAGCTTGTGTTGGTAAGAGAACCTCTAGAGAGGCGCCATGAAAAACGGCTGAAACTGAAACCATTTATGAATTGCTGTTGAAGTAAGGGACATTATGCTCTGTGTGCAGTCAACCTAACAGCAGTTACATTCCATGTGTTACAGATGTAGATGAGTGCTCTCAAGACTCCTCTCCATGTGATGAAGATCAGTACTGCCTAAACACTGAGGGCTCCTACTCCTGCAAGGGTAAAGAGAACATGTCATACGTCTCAACTCATAACACTTTACTCTGTAGGATTTGGTTACAGCACTTAGTATACTAAAGTTGACCACTAGTGTTAAGTGTTTTTCTGCTGTCTTATACAGTATAAAATACACAATTTCAACATTGCTTTACTATTTTATTTTATTTCTGCCAAAAGGGACAATAAATCTATGCATTATGTTTTTGGGTTGTCGGCCCGTCTGTCCTGACCACGTTTGCACAAATGTCAACATTGACTCAAGGATAACCTGATTTACATTTTGGAGTTCAAAGGTCAAGGTTGCTGTGACCTCAAATCTTTGAACACAATATTTCAAGAATGCATTGAGGGATTTGTGTCAAATTTATCTCTAGGACTCTAGGGTGACGTGATTAGATTTTGGAGGTCAAAGCTCAAAGACTTTCTGTGATATTCATCTAATAGAACTTTTTTTTGGTTTTTGTGTGTGTTCGTCTTTCACAGCCTGTGACAAAGCGTGCTCGGGCTGCACTGGAGACGGTCCTGATAAGTGCCAGGCCTGTGTCAGCGGGTACCAAAACACAGAGGACACCTGCACAGGTATGATGTGAATAATTCACTATTTGAAGAGTTTAATAACACTTTTCATGCTGTACCAGCCAGGGGGCAGTATATCAAAAATACATGTATTCTAAATTGGTATTGGTATAAATATAATTTTGTAGGTATGGGACAAAATATTCTTACATGCATTCAGAAATTGTTGTATTTTGGTGCATGGAGGTCCTTAATAAGAATGGCAAAAAAAAATGTATTAAACTTAAAATATTCAAGAGACTAAAGGAAAAGTCTGATGTGATTCTATAACTTGAGTATTTACAACTAATGTGGGTGGTGTTCAGGTTGGGGTATGCGGAAAGAAACATTTCAATAACAAAGTGTGAGTTGCTGTGTTTGTATCTGCTCGTGGTAATTGACTATAAAGAACTTCTGGATTTGTTTAGATTGAGATCGTGTTGGTACCAACAATTGTGTTTTCCAGATATCGACGAGTGTTCCCAGCCAGAGTTGGTGTGCACCGCGGAGCACCAGGAGTGTGTCAACAACAAAGGCAGCTACCAGTGCAGCTGCTTGAGTGGCTACGAGGAGCAGGATGGCGAGTGTGTCCAAACGCCACAGCAAGGTGAAGATTAGTGCTGGTTTAAGGAGTGGTTTCACATGATCAGCCTTTCTACAGATGCGGTACTTAAAGTGACTGTTGGATTGCATCTAAACATGTATTATTGCTTTCTGCTTCCATTCTCAACAGAAGAAGAAGAGGACTCGGAGGAGACTGAGACGACCACAAGCCAGCATGGGGAGGAGCTTTAATGTCAAAGCTAGAACCAATGGGAACGAACCAGGAAGAACGGCAGGATTTTCTGCACATCCGAAGCCGTTACATTTTAAATATGTCAGCTACATGCACTTATAAATGTTCCAGCTGCACGTGGAACCTTCAACAGCCATCCAGGTTTCCCAGCAGTGGATTAAAGGACAACACAAAAGAGACATTTTATGCTCTCGGTATGCTGGTCGTGGTTGCTGTTGTGCTCAAACTACCACTTGTCTTTATTTGTTATTTGATTTTTAAAATCGGAAGTGTTTCAATAAAGGTGATTTCTGTTGAATTTCAGATTAACTCATGTCGACATATTGTGTATATTTTCCTGTTCAAATTATTGTCTCTTTTTATTCCCTAAGGAGCAAATGCAGTGTAGTACAGTTAATTAGAGCATGTTGTTTTGTGCTGCAGTTGTCATAGATGACCACACGGTGGCAGTCTAGCCATATGAAATATGGATGCTCACCACTGTGTACAGAACAGTGCCATACTTGAATTGATCTGGAATGGACATTTTTGTCTCACTGGTTTTGCTGCATCTCTTATCTTCATATCTCATTGCTATTCAGATGCATGAGAATATTTGTTTGCAATTTACGATAATGAATCAGTTTTTTTCTATATTTAGTATCTACTATGTTGTGCTATGTTGTTAATCTTAGAGGGAATGTCCACATAGGCTACAATGTTAATCTGCAGTTGTCCTATATGTCCCCACGTAGGTGTTGAGAGATTTTTTTGGAAAGACCTTCCTTTGGCCCCGTATGGATCAAAGCATATTTTCCTAACCCAAGTCTCACCTTGCAAAAAGGCTTCCCGCGGGATGATGTCAGCTGTTTTGACTCCACAGGCTTGCCAAGGTGGAGGAGCAGCTAGTTGAGACCTGTCTGAGCTGGTATTGAGGAAGCAGACATCACTTACGTAGAACATCATCCCCCCCCCCCCCCCCCCCCTCACAAACACACACACACACACTTTCCACTCAATGGAAAGGTTGTATCAGGGAGGATGGGTAATGGTACCTGTGATTTGTTTTTGGAACTGTGTGTTCAAGTACAACGAGAGCAATTTCAAACAGGTCAAATTCTTTGTGTGTGATCACACACTTGGCCGATGTCAACCCAAGGACTGCACAATTATCTTGACGTAATGGTAACCTAGGCCACCCCCCAAAAGATTTATTTTCTCCATTTGTGTCAGCAAAATAGCCTAGTAATGTATGTCAAGTATATACTGTAGGCTATTTAGATTCATGTATACCTTCAGACAAGCTATCCCACTGTACCCCCCTTGCTAATTTAAGATAATGTCTACCTGTGGTTCTTTCATATTCAACGTAGGCCTAGAGGTTGTCAATCTTCTTAGCCAACTCTCGGCAAAAATAACGAATAACCATATTGACAAAATATGGAACTACTCCTTAATATGTCTTCATTACCACAATTCAAGCAAATATGTGACAGTGCAAAGAGACAGACAAACAGCACAAAAGCAGCAAAACAACAAAAATAAAGGGAGAAAGTGTGTTTATAAGAGGGGTTAGGGAAGACGGAGACAGCAACTGAGGACGTTAGCATGAATCATATCCCCGACTAATACATGAGTCAATCTTACTACTGCCAAAATTCCCATCTAGGTGAATATAGCCTTTATGAGAGCGGTGACATAGAGGAGATATGTTTGATATGATGTTTTCGTCGCTTGGAAACGACTTGGACTCTAACTTTCAGCACCTCTGTGATAGAAACAGCTCAAGCAGAGTGAATGCAGTGATGGCAGTCATGTGTGAGTCGGGCCGGTACAGTGAGTAATCGCTATAGATCCACCTGGCTTTTCCCTCACTCAAGGGCTTTCTTCATTTGCTACACACACCCAAGCAGCGCCGCAACAGAGATTTGGTGATTCAAGCTAAAGTGAGATAATATAGGCCCACTCCACCCGCCTTATCAGTCTGAAACACAAAGTGGGGCTGCAACAGGGTTCTCTTTCATGTAGAGATGTAGATTCACTCTGTTTGCCAGGTTTTCCTTTTATAGTAAGGGATTTCAGACCTGTACCGGTATTTTAAATTAGGTTATGTATCAAAACCTCACAACATCTGTCATTATTGGGGCCAAAATCTGGAAAAATCAAAATGTGTCTACGGCTCTACGCCATGTCTGGTATGAAGATATGGGAAGTGTGATAGCCATGTCTAATCAAGATGGCTACTTTCTTTGTTCAGTCTCTGTCTGACTCAGAGACTTATTTGGATAGCTTTAGGAGTCCCAAGCTGCTTTCCCCCAATGTACTTTTTTGTTTTGTTTTCTGATCTCTACAGCCAAGAATAGCATGTCTTTTTAGGTGCAATGGCTAATTAAGGTGGCTACTTTGTGTGAGTATACTGTACCTGAGGTTACATGAGTTACAATTAGGGTTGCTAAATTCCGGGAATTTTCAAAGTTGGAAACTTTCCATGGGAATTAACGGGAATTTACTTAGCCTAATTTAAAGCAACCCAAATGCACTAAATCCTTCTAACTATGTTATTTCAGTCCAGGCAAACATTCTAGACAGTAAAAAGCTGTTTTTTCAACTAAGTTTTAATATATTTATGAACATTTAATTTCAAATAAGATTTTTTTTTTAAGTTTATTGAGACACCCAACTTGATATCATATATTGATTTTTACTAGACCAGGTGTACAGAGGCTTAAACAGTGATTTTAGATATAGTTGGGGAAAATATATTGTATCATAATCTTGACTTAAACAACCAGATTTTATGCAAGTACACTTGGCAAATTGCACATAGCACACATCCTACTGCAGGGTTACTGAGGCCATGCCCCTTACATGCACTGTGCATTCCTCCATCACATGGGGGGGCGGGGCATTTGACTTTATTTATTGAATGGGTGGGGTCAGACAGATGAGTAATATTTTACTCAACATTCATCTTTTTTGTTTTTTCAGTGAAATTATTGATTGTTCATAAAATAATCAAAACTTGATAATGTTCTTCTTACAAATAAATCTGTTCAAATATAATGTTTTTTGATTGTATTATTTTGCATGGATGTCTGCCTATGACCAAACATAGTGTTTAAATGTTTAGATTTATGTTTGGTTATGAAAAAAATCATTTAAATTACCGACATTTAGTTAATTCCTATAATTTCCAATTTTGAATATTGCAACCCTAGTTACAATGTACTCGCTTCGCCAGAGCTAGCATTTCCAGAATCTCTCTAAAACAGGTTTAAAATAAGTGTAATGTTCTTAAAAATAAGACCTGGGTTTGAAAATAAAATACATTTCCAAATGGTGGTGGTGAATTCACTATTGTTTCAGTTTGTTATATAATTTCAACAACTGATCTTTGTCTAAGTGGGTTGTATGCAGTTCAGTTAGTATGTCACTTGATATGAAAAATTCATGCAAAAAAGTGATTTTTGCAAGATTTTTTCTGTTGTTGTTGCAAAAACTAGATTTTTGCATGGAAGAATACATGGAGATACTCAATGAGCAGGCAGGTTGTTGTTCAGGAGATTTCCTCAAATATTCAGTATTTTGAACTTGTGACCTTCCTGCGACAGCTCTTCTCACCACTGGGTCTGCTTGCTGTTGAAATTAGAATATTGTTTATTCCACATGCTGGCCTCCCTTTTTTCGTGCGGCGTAGTGAATCCCTGGTGGGATTCCTTAAGACATACACCAAGGAGTGGATGGTGCATGCACATGCACAGTGTTGCCCGTGCACGCACGCACACACACACACACACACACACACACACACACACACACACACACACACACACGCACTGGAGCATGTGCACGAACACTCTGTGGTATGAGGGGCACCCTGCTCTTTTCTCTTGACTTTGTGGTGGTTTTCTTCTGCCAGTAAACCTCAGCTGTGGAGCACATGGCCCAGCTGTCCCGGGGTGACTACGAGGACACTGACGGGGTTACTGAGGAAACTTGCAGAACTTAAAGCTATAATGCATAATTTCCTTCGCCTCCATGAGTAATTCTGAGTAATTACAACAACGCTGTCGACTAAACCTACTTAAAGTAAGCCTTCGGTGATCGCAAACAGATTTTATACCTTCTGTTGAACGTCCATGTTTTTCCTTAGCAGTAGAATCAACAACTGAGAAAAACAGAGAAGAGTTTTGTGGAACCGATAGGCTTAATCAAGTTTGTGTCTACTCATTTGGCAATGGCTTGAATGTAACCGACATTCATTTATATGAAATTGTATGCGCTAGCTTCAAAACCAAACAACACATTGTCACTGTGCAGTTAGCGACGCGACCTCCTCTATTCAGAGATGCTTTCTATTAGAATGAAACTATTGAATGATAACCTATGCTGGAAATGTAAAACTGAAATTGGTACTTTTCTCCATTGTATCTGGGAGTGTGCTATGGTCAGGCCTCTCTGGACTAAGATTATTTTCATTTTAAGCAATTGGTTTGGTTCAGAAATTCCTTTAAGCCCAGAGCTCTGTCTATTAGGGGACAAATCTCAAATACCTAACGTATCGAAGTGTGACTTTTCTGTAATTATTGTAGGTATAGTAACGGCTTGCCGTGTTATTTTAAGACACTGGAAGATACCAAAAGCCCCACAAGTTGAAGAATGGGCCAATGCAATGACTGAAACTGTATCTTATGAATGCATGTTGAACCGATTAAGTGACAATTGGGGGGAGGGGGTATCCTCTTGGGAAGGGTTTTGGGACCACATAAAGGTGGATAGTGACCCAAATTAATACAGCCACAACTGCAAAGGCAGCTAACATCACCGGACCATGGTAACAAATGTATTTATTTATTTATTTTTATTTTATTTTTTTTTGTCATTGGCCTGTTTTTGCTTGTGGGGTCTGACCATGGCACATTGAGGGGAGAAGAAAGGAGAATAAATATTGGCTCTTATCTCCACATGGGGGAAGTATCTAGATGTTTCTTATTATTTTACTTTTTTCTTTCTCTATTATTATTATTATTATTATTATTATTATTATTATTATTATTATTATTATTATTATTATTATTATTATTATTATTATTGTTACTATTTTTATTTATTTTTTATGTCACCATGAAAACAATAATATGGAAGCCATGAAACATGAAATATGACTTTGTATTATGAATTTGTATTATGAATTTGTATCAGATGTCCCTGTATCTATGTGACCACCTGTGAACATTTAATAAATATGTGAATTACAAAAAAAAAAAAAAAAAAAAAAAGAGATGCTTTCTATTCAAGCAGGCCAGGACACTCTGCCCTCTTCTCCCTAGCTGGCACAGAGTTACGGCTGTGATGATTCCCCTCTTCCTCCTCATTCATCGGTGGTTAGATCTCGGGGCGCGCTGTTTCCCAAAGCTATCCTTAGACAACAATCCCCTTTGTTCCATTGTGTGGCAGTGGGACGGAGATAATCATAGTGCTGAGGTACTGCTGAGGGGAAACTGCATGTGAAAAACTAGAAGCCAGATGTGGCACCATGTGCTTTTGTTCAGCTGTCAGTGGCCTGCACCGCCTCTGATGTCAGGCTCTCCTTTAAACCTGCTGCCCTCTCTGTGGTGCGCTGGTGACTGCCTTGCTTTCACCCAACCGGACGCTCCTCCGCCAAACAATTAAGCCGGACAAATTGGAAGCTCTGCAGAGGAACTCAAATATAGATCCAACATTTTGTTTGTTGTCCCTTTCCGGGCACCGCGACAGAGATGCCAGAGAGAGCCTCAGTGAATGAACTCACACTCAGCGCCTCTTGCTTCAAGATGCTTTATGAAACGCAGACTTTAGGAGGGAAGTTAAAGCATTAGATGCATGAGAGGAGCAGCTGTGGATGCATGTGTAGAATTAACCCTCTGCCTGGGGTTAAGGAGGGGGAAATTGGAAAATTTGAGCTGTGTGCAGAAGGGTTACAGTCTGTGTGACCCCTGAAACACAGATGAACCCACATGCTGGTTTTCACCAAAGAAAGTGCTGTCTTTTAGAAAAAATCTAGTTTGGGTCTGAGGACACAAACAAGAATACGCATTTTCAAAAGTGAAATCTTAGAATATGCATGTGAAATTAAAACGGTATTCATTGATGTATTTTATTGTCCCACATTGAAGATAATATATTATAAGTGTATTAGGTCAATATGACGAACTTGATCGCAGCACATGATTGTGTTTTTGTAAGAACAATAGTCACTCTCCTTTGCCCTTTTTTGGTCTTCACCATCTTTTCAGGTAAATATCTGTTTCCTTAGCTGCCAAGGGCTCCTTTATGTTCATCACCTAGCTTTAGCTTTCTTAGCTACAACAGTCCTGTCTGTTGTTTGGTGCTGAAATGGGGGTTGATTAGAGCAGCAAGACTGAACTGAAACGGCCAGGTAGCGGTCCAGAAAAGCGAAACAATGACCTTGAAGAAGCTAACCTTCACAGATCAAGATGACAAATCTCTGTGGGTTCGTCACTACGAGCAAAACATTTCACATTAGATTCATCCTTACACTAAAAATATATTTTTTTGTATCGCAGCTTTAAGTCAAATTTGGATGAATTACAAATTGGGTTTCAACGCGGTTGGCGCTGGTGCTCTGCCTTTGGGGGTATTTTAGATTGACATTAGAAATCCAATATGCTAAAACCTGAAAATATATCCATTCTGTGCATTTCTTAAAGCAGGAATGTTATTATTATTTTTTGTTATTATTATTATTCTTTCGGACAATTCCACACAATACACAATTATCTCTTTCACATCATACATCATACTTTGTGTTGTCCGAAGGGTGACGGAAGAAGCCAAAGGCTTATCAGGTCCGCCCCCATTTTCATCAGATTCAGATTCACAGATACACATTTACTGTTGCAGAAAAATAAAAAAATAAAAAACACAATTGTGTGATGTTGATGTATAAAAGTGGATTACGGTTGGTTCACTTCACTGAATCAATCCACGCAGCAGAGCCTGCATGCACGCTCAGCGTGTGCATTTTGTTGGTTTGACAGACATTTCGATTTATTGAAGAAGCAAACAGGGGGAACATAACAAGAATCTGAATTATTTACGTCAGACAAGTCGCTGTTCAAGGTGCGCCTGGGCCTCAAGCATCACAGAAGTAATATAATAGCAAAACGTTCAATAACACCAGGGTTTACCTCTCGTGTGTAAAAGTGATATTCTACCAGCTGCACTCCACTGTTCAATAGGAGCATGAAAACCAATCCAAACATTTTAAATTATTTAGTTGCGTGGCCCTGTTTGTTCATTGTGCTGGAAATGAGAATTTGGAGAGAAAATAGTCCTTACTGCACATATTGTTTTGTACTTCTGCTGGAACTATTAATATTGTATAGACATAGATTTGCTGTGGGAATCTTCCATCATTAGATCAAGTCCATTCCCTGAGCTGAATACTATGGAACAATGCACACACTATATTATTTCGTTTTTTTTTTAATTGCACTTCTCAAGAGCGCAGGAGGAAGAGGTAGTGGTGTAGTGCTAGATGTTTTTTTTTGTTGCAGACAGGTAGGCTGGATTGCTGTTACTCACCTTGGGTTGATGTTAAAGCCAGCGCCCATGTCTAGGTCTTTGTCTGTGTCTGTGTGTGTGTCTGCACGCTAAGGTGTCTGTGTGTTTGCCCGCACGGCAGTATGACGAGATTTGTCTCGTGTGCGGCTCCACGGTGCATCGTCTGGCCTTTGGTCTCTTACAACCGACAGGAATGAGAGGAGACAGTGAGGGCTGCTTTGATCTTTCTTTGAAGGAGGTGCAGCACTCTTCCTTTCTAAAAATCTGTTCTTTTTCTTCTTCCAGATGGTAAGAGGGAGATATCCAAAGAGAAATAGTCCATGTAAATATCACTCACAATCAAATTTTTATCAAAACCTTTGAATATCTCCTCATGATCCTCTACTGTGTGAACTGAAAATAATCTGGCGTGTATACTCAGCCTAGACTCTGTTAACAGGCGTGTTGCTTTAGCTATGGCGGGCCCCCTTTGCCCTTTGTCTAAATACCAGTTTACAAAGCCTGGGCTGTGTATAAACACCGGGATTTTTTTTCAGCTCACACACAGTATCAGGTAGCGGATCGTGAGGAGATATTCACTGATTTTGATTAAAAAAAAAGTGATTTTGAAAACAAGCTCTTCCAGAATCACTGGCTTCCCCTTTAAATGACACAGAGGCAAACTGACAACACTATAGGATCAAATTCCTCCAAAAAAACAATTTCCTTATTAGCAGTCTCATGCCACTGACGGAGAGTTCTAGCAGCTGCAATCGTGGCCGGCCAGCCCGCCAACTCTTTTTGGTTGCCATAAATTCTTCATATTCCCTTTGTGAACATGCCAAATCCTAATTAATTTGGAGTATACTACCAGCCGTGCGGATCAAGCCTGTGGTCTTCTAAGTTGAGGGACCATCTCCACCCTGTCACATCCTAACCAACCAAACAGATGCTCGACAGATCCTAAGATTGCATGCATCGGAAAGGCACATTTGAACCGCAATAACTTGACGATTCATCTTCGGATATCTCCAGAGCCCCTCAAAAAGCTCACCTAAGAAGAAAAAACACAAAGGGTAATACTGACAGGTCCCGACAGATGCTCAACACCTGGTTGAATAAACCCTGGTGTCAGGACCCTTAAATCCGACATGCGCTTAAAGCTGGGAGGTTCCATACCATGTCTAAGTTTTACAGTCATAAGTAGTCATGGGTATAAAGAACAGGTACTAAATAAGCTCACGAGTAATGCTATCTATCGACATCCATGTAACGTTTATTCCTGCTTACATGGCTGCATTTTCAAAGTCCTCACCGTGGGTTGAGAAAAAGTGTGGACTCACTTTAGGAAACTGAATGAAACTGCAGCTCAATGCAATATACTGCTGTACATAGTTGCATGTACAGCAAGTGATGCGCTCACACTTCTGCCAAAAAAGTTATAGTAGAATCTCTTTTCACATCTTCTCATGTCCTGTCTTTATTGCCTGCAAAGAATGATGGAGAGTAATATCAATAGGATGGTCCATAAGTATGGGTCAATATCTGTATCGATAAAATCCTAACGATGCCCATCCCTAGTGTTCAGAGCTTGCACTTAAAAAAGTCCATCAGTCATTGTATAGATTATACTATATGAAGCACCTTGCACTGGGGCTGCAGAACTGGATTTTGTGCTACATGAATGGGCCACATTTTGCATTGTCAACCCCATGTTCACACCTGCAGTAACATAAAACGCTCGTCGGCTCCCCCACATCAAAGGCATATTTCTCTCTCACTGTTGGATACCAGCTTCAAAATATTTTCCCAGACCTCTCTGACACCAGTAGTAAAAAAAAACCCTTGTGGAAGCAGAAGGCCCCATGTTCCCTCCTTCTCGTGGCGGCGGTGTGTGTGTGTGTGCGTTGCCATGGGGATCAGGCGCTGTTGACACTGCGAGGTGTAAACAGAGGTGGAGGAGAGGGGGAACAAGGTGGTGGTGTGAGGGGGACAGAGGAGGTCACACACACACACAGTCTCAGACAGACAACACAGTCTGGACAGCGGGCGGGATTAGTGTTTTGGTGAGACTGGCTGGAAGGGTCACAGGTTCAATTCTGTGTGTACCTTTTACCGTAAGCCGCGCAGAAATTCGGCTAAACAGACTTACATTTGTTTGATGATTTTTTTTCTTATTCGACTGATAAATGGGACTACTGCAGCTAGGACTGGACGCTTTCAAGAACGTAGCATTCATTTACAAATGGCACACAGTGTGAACTGAGTCGCCACTGTCTCCGTTGACCATACAACCGTATAAGAGCTGAGCAAACTCAACATTTCTCCATTGTCGTTTTGAACCAAGGAAACACATACAAAATGGTTAATAAACAGTAGATTATTTTGAGATCATATGGAGTCATGTCTCTGGCCAATTGTAGCCCCAATTTCCACTCTCCTTTTAGCTCTGTTTTTGGTCTCCACCAACCCCAGAGGTAAATATGTAGCTTTTAAGCAGCAAGTGCTTGAGTATGTTCATCCACTAGTCACTAACAACAGATAGTATACAGTGGACTTATCAGACGTCTTCTTTTGTGTTGCAAAAAACAATGGCCGGAAGCAATGCCGATGAGAGCCGTGAGACTCAATGAAAACAGTTACGAATCAGGCCATAAAACGAGAGATACCATAAAACAAATAATCATTAGATCCATTGTCAATGTAAATATATTGATTAGTGCAGCTTTAATATCATGGTGACTTGAATCACAAGCAAACAGTTGTTAATTTTTGGTGGATTTTTCAATTTAATATTGGTTTTAAATGTATTTTTGAACATTTAAGGAAAATATTCTTCAAATGTGGAGAGGATTAAAATTTAGTGCAACTCAGTGTCAGTGCCTGACCCTTATACTCTAATCTAAATAAACCAAAGCTGACTCATCCCTGTGTCACTGCACTGGAGAGTGGTTTGGCCATCTGCACATCTGCACATGTGCGGGGAGAATCTGGGCAACAGGTGGGAGTTTTAGCAGAGACAAAAACAACAGTGCACAAAGAGTCGGACATTCCAAATTTGTAAGGGAACGAATATGCTCTTTTTTTTATTATTATTTAACCCCAAAAAATACCACATGGTTGTCCAAGCTGTTGTTAATGTAACATCATCATGCCGTTTGGCTAGTTAAAAACAGATATTACAAAGAAAGCATCACAAAGTACAAAGTACTTTAAATAAGATTTTTGCTCTTGAAGTGTTACGGCATTCAAAGAGGCCGGATGTATGCTAGACTGCAACCCTGTCTCCTCGGTGGAGACTGTGACAGACTTGCATGCTGTTCTGGGGGCTGAAGTGGGAGACTGTCTCTTCGCTGATGAGTGGTTCGCAAATAGCTAAGTGTGTACATATAGCTTCGGCCTCCGAGTCTAATTTGCGGTATTTGTTTTTGTTGGTACAAATGTGCTCCATTTAAAAGCATGTATGGTCTATTCTTAAATAGCAGTCACGGTATTATTTCAATCCCATTTTTTTGTCAGCTGCACACAGCCAAAATACAGCCTACTGCTGCTGGGTCATCAAAACATCCTCACATATTGGGTTAGCTGCTTCCTCAACGTGACTGGGTCTGATCTGCGTTTTATTGGGGCAGTTTTAGTGGATGTGTTTTTCGCTGCGACGTAATAAGAGGGGACACGAGCCTCTTGTGAGCCTTCAAAGCCGCACAGGCCTAACATGAAAGCAAAAGGCGGCCCTGTTAAAACAACAACAACAACGGGCATCAATTCCATTTTCCCCCTTATTATAATCGGCTGGATATGAAACAGCTTCTGTGCGTTTCTCTCTCTATGGAACTCATTTCCTGGCTCTTATCAGTTCATATGGCTTTGTTTTTGTCTAGGACAGGAACTCTAGAAAGGAGAGAGAGCCGCGATCATAGGAGGGCCTCAGCAAGCTTAAAGCCGTGCTGACCACCCCATTGCTGGCAGTTATGCAACTCAACAGGCTACTTTCGGTCAGAGCAAACGGGTAATTCGCGGTCAGTTGAATAACCTCGGAGTAAAAATAAATAAATAAATCCTTCCATACGTGATGACAGATGTTTCTGGTGTGGGCAGATTTTGAAATGACTGTAGTTTGAAGGTTTGTTGGAAATGAACTCAAATCAAAACCTGCCTTTATTGCATGAATAGTCAGGTTTCAGGGTGAGAGAGTGCGTTTTTTGTATTGAGGGCTATATGCTGATGAGTCTGCAGTCAGACAGAGAGAGAGAGAGAGAGAGAGAGAGAGAGAGAGCAGCACTGCTGGGTCAGCTAAGCCTTGCCTGTCACCTCTCTGTCCGCTCAGCACTTTTGGACATATATCTGCCATGTAGAGCCGCTGGGCCCGTGGCATGCCACTCATTCCCCCACTGCAAGCAAGCTCTGCTAAAGCCTACATCCCTTGCTTTAACTGTTCACAGGCACAGCATATTACAATACTCCAGAAATGAACCCAATTAAATTCAACAAGCTCTGCTTCTCAGAATTGTGGCTACTGGATTAGCTACTGGTTATAAAACCCACTTAATCTTCAATTTTAAAAGATTAACTTAGAGTGAATAACAAATCAAGAAGAAAGTTAAAAAGTCAAATTACTTAAAGATTGTGCCATTCAACTTGGGAATGACATAATAGTGGTATAGCTTTGAGTTGCATAAGAATCAGTTAACCTGACTGTGTTTGGAGTTATTTCTCTTCCTTTTAACATTGCGTATAGTTTTCATAATTATAATGCAGTGTTGGCACAAATGATTGGACCCTTTTGGCACTGGAAAAACTATCAAATCAAATGTGTGTTGACTAAAAGGTTTACAAATGTAAACGTATCCCCAGATACTTAGTGTTGAACTTTCATAAAATATGTTACAGTTAAAAAAAAAACTTTAGTCTCCAGTATGGGCCAAGCTCCGGAGACTTCCCATGATGCACTGACCGCATCTTTCATTATACCTTAGTGGCTACTTTGATAGCCATGTCTTTCAAAACTCCACACCTCTAGTTTTTCAAAGCAGACCTTCCTTTAAAATTCTCAAGCACTAAGCCAAACACAATATGACCCTAATGACATCATCATGGCTTCTTTTCTCAGACTTTGGTTTGTATGCCTCCAGCGCCACAGAATACATTGTTTTCAAGAGACGGGTTAACTGAACATTTGGAGCAACAAATGCTAATGCTGATTGGCATTCACTCTCAACTATTTTGTACAGAGTTTATACAAACGACTCATTTTCTTCTCCTTCAGTGAGGTTAAAAGAAAAGTTAAATGACAGAAGTACTATCAGTAAGTGTCAATTAAAATGACTTTGAATTAGGATTTTTCTTTCTGGATGTTGACTGGATCTGTTCACGCCCTCTAACCAAAAGAGCACCGTTTCAGTTTCACAAAGACTATCGCTCCAAGAAGCTCTCCAGTTCTTCGTTTTCATTTCATTACTGGCAGATGTTGTTTGACTGACAGCTCCCCTCCTGTCTTCACACCTCTGGCCATTAGGTGGCGACGTGGTGTAAGAGGCGGTGGACCAGTGGTGTGGCCCACACATGCACTGAGTTAATAGGCCCCAAACATCTGGACACACAGGCAATTCAAAGGCTGGACACAGCTGTAGACAGAAAGCATCCAGCAGGGAGTTTTCCTCCAGGCGGCCTGTCTTTGTTTTACTGTTCCGTGTTGGTGCCTGCACGAGGCTCTCTCTCTCGCCTCGGGACCTGAATCTTTTAGTTTACGGCAAGCAGCTAAAAGACACTGCAGTTCCGTAAACAACACTATACCTCCCCATTATGTCCTCATCTGCTAGAACATACCCTGAGGTCATGATCCTCAGACGTATCAGACTTGTTGTGAAATTGCTGCACACGCACACACACACACACACACACACACACACACACACACACACACACACACACACACACACACACACACACACACATACACACACACACACACACTGTAAAAGACTGAACTGCAATATTTTTCTAAGGATGCTGGTTACTGCAGGATTGGCACACATGAATCTATGCTTGCATGGATGGTATGGGAGCATTTTGGCTTGGTTCTTCTGGCCTGTAAGAGGTTAACCGGTGATGGTGACATAACCCACCCACTCCCTTTGATCTGCAGGCTTTTTTATCTTCAGGTATTTCCCCCCTTTTCCTCCAACCTGCACGCCTTTGCTCAAGAGTTGAAAAGAAAAGACAAGAGAGGAGAGGAGAGGAGAGGAGAGGAGAGGAGAGGAGAGGAGAGGAGAGGAGAGGAGAGGAGAGGAGAGGAGAGGAGAGGAGAGGAAAAGAAGGGCTTCCGGTGTTTCATTCCGATGCCGAGAATGCAAATGAAGCGTGTGACTGAATGACTACACAGCCTGATCTGGCAGGCTTACATAATGCTAGAACCCAGTCGCTTTGCCGTGGCCAAGCAATAGCAGCTCCGGCTTGGCCTGCATCCTGTCTCTGGGACTCTTCAGTGATGGCCGTGAATGGCTCTGCTATAAAAAAAAAGAAAAGAAAAAAAAATCTCTGACTGAAGAGAGAATGGAAGGCAGTGAGCAGCCCACTCACCAGCCTGCTGCTGCTGCTGCCCCCGTGCGCGCATCACACATTCACAAAAATACACTCGCATAAAGAGGAACACTTGCTTATTGGCTCAAAGGATGGCTTTGGTGCACTATTCTATTCAAATCAATAGGAGGAAATAATAGAAATGACTAAATTAAAGTTTAGATGTATTTGATAATGCACGCTCACACACACACACACACACACACACACACACACACACAATGCTCACTCACTCATACACATATACACACTCACTCACTTGTCTCTTTCCATCTTGCACTCGCCCACACATGTACAGTACATGCCGAAAAGCATACTCCCAGATGGACTTCTACCAGAGCAGGAGTTGCATAATAAAAGGCCCGTTTCAAAGTACAAACTTTCTACTCGAAACCAGTGAGGCACAGTGAGAAGACTTTGTTCCGAACCTATGCCTGGTTTGCCATCTCGTGATACTCTCCATGGCGGAAAGAGGATGGCTATAATTCAGCCATGAGGTTATCGTTATTGGATAATTGCAAATAATTGCTGAGATCTGGTAACACTGACAATGCTAAAACGATGTCGGAAAAAGTCAGAAAGCAGGCTAACAGTTCTGCTACATTAACTTTAACTCAAACAAAAAACGAGGGCAGCCAAATGTGTTTGTAATAGTCCCTCATTGAAAACAGTGTGTCACCCAATACAGCAGGGGAAGCTCTAACACGGTAGCTCTATTTACATCTATGTTTGCTGCTGGCCAATATTTTGATTATTAGACCTACATTGATTCTTTGCACCTGCTTTTAGGTTGAGATCTATTTTGAAAAAATGTTACGATACATTTCAGAAGTGTGTTGACTTCTCATTAGCACGACACAGCTGCAATTGAGCCTGTGTCCTAACTCTTAATTTCTGGTATTGTCTTTTTACAACCAAATATGTTTGCAGACATTAGGTACTGCTAAAGCTAAATAGAGGTGGAAAAAGAAGGAAGTTTCTGTTGATAAGTTAAATTGACTCATGCTTCTTTCGCACAACTCAAGCTAGCTGCGAGTTAGCTTGTAAACTCAGCGACCTTTGGCTTTGTAGGTCGTAGCAGCTCCTTGAACGTTTCCCCAACTGTGATGGATGTTCATGACTGACAGGTTCATTTAACATTTCACATATTTTCTTTTTTTTTCTCGCTAAATTATAAACTATACTGTCGCAATCATTTCTTGTTAGTTCATGCTAGTTTTAGTGCTGTTGCTAAGTTCCCACATACTATAAGTTACCTGCTGAGTACAAATGTATTGTTACAGATGAAAAAAAATGGCAAAACTACAAAAATAAGACCAAAGTTGTAATGATTATCAATGAACCAATCAAGGAAGCACTAAAACACCTCATTAGCCTAGCGCAAGAATCAATAATGCAAATAGAACTGTAACCACTCCTTTCCACACTACGAGCACACTACTATTTATTTATTTAGAACTCTTCTCTATCCATTTCTTTACTACACAGAAGGCTTGCTCCTTAGCTGCCTTTTACTGAAAGCCATGACTCATTCTAACCTCCTTTTCCAAAAGTTCAAATGGGTCCCGATCTCCCCATTTTGAATGCAACGAGCAAGATTTGCAACCATCTTGAACTTTCACCCCGTCTGGGAGGCACTGGTTACACAACTGTATAAGGTTGCGAGAGCGAACAAGATTTGACTGTTAAAGGGAGTGCATCTCGCCTCATCTCCCGCCAAGCAGCGAGAAAGAAAAAAAAAGCCTTGCCCCTCAACGGCCCCACATGGCTGGCAGAATGCTACCATTTACAAGCCGGGGTAGAAAAAAGGGGGTTGGAGGTGAAGAGGAGGAGGAGGAGGAGGTAAACTGGGAACAGATGTAACTTCTGCCACGTACACACACACACACACACACACACACACACACACACACACACACACACACACACACACACACACACACACACACACACACACACACAATCAAGTCTCTTAATCCTGCTCTCCCTTGCTTGTGTCCTCCACTCTCTCTTGACCATGTTTTCAATATTGCCTCCCTCCTTTTAATTTTTATTTTATTTTCCCAGCTCCCTTACATTGCTCCCCCCCCCCATGTCTTACACCCAAGCCCCTCTCCTTAACCCCCATTACCCCACCACTCCTAACATGCAGGGTTTTAACAACAGGCTCAGTGTGGACCATTTGCGTCACTTTGCTACTCCACCTGGACACAGGCCACTTTGTAAGCAGGAGGGCCTACGTGACTCTCCACTCACCCAGCATCACCGTAATTAAGCAGAGAGAGCAAATATGAAGCTGACCCTGCGTCCCAAATCGCATACTCTTTATTGTTACTATTGCACTGCATACTACAGCTGATCCTAAAAAGTATGTAGTTATAATGCAGTTTGCATACAATTGGGACATACTTTTATTATTTCATCATAACATCGCACCATCGCATCACTGGTTGTTTTCACACGGAGGCTCCGATGTGACGTAACTTTTGGCGCGCAGTGGATTGTGGGTCAGAATCACTCTAAAAGCATGCCTATTTCCACACTATACATCACGATTAGATGAAGTGGGATACCTGGCCATGTTTAACGCATGCTGCTTCAGACTGCATTGTATCTGGACATCCTAAATCATTTTCTACCATACTAAATAGCAGGGAAGTATGGGTATTTGAAGGCAGCCTGAATTGACATTCAGGATGAGTAAAGTGGTTTGATTTGAATTTTGAATTGAATAAGAAGGAGAATGAGAATCTCCAATGCCATTTCTGCATCCTCTCTGTCCGTCTTGCACGTTCTGTCTATTCCCTCGCCCACACCTGTCTTGCAGGTTAAACAACACGTGCACTGTCATTGTTACATATTATTCCCTCCTCCCTATCTCTGTTTTCCTCTCCTATCTTCCCCACCTGGCCACATCACACACACACACACACACACACACACACACACACACACACACACACACACACACACACACACACACACACACACACACACACACACACACACACACACACACACACACACGGCAACACAGTAGCCTTGTTGTGTTGGCACTATTACTCAGGAGGGAAATACAAGGTCGTGCTGACATACGCCCCTCCTTTTCTTGTCCCACCCCCCTCCCCCCCGGCTTGTGTTTTACCATCGACTGTGATGCAAACTCCTGTGTGAACAATCGCTCCTTTATAAAAACCTATAATTTCCTACAGCCCCAAGAGTAGCATGGTAAGAGTCAGAAAAACCTTAACACTGATCATGGGGGTTACATTTGGCGCCTTCTGGATTAAATTAAACGCATCCTGCTTGGGAGAATCTACGGGGTTAGTTCAGGTCTCCACCAAGCAGAGGGGGGGCGGGGGAGGGGGATGCTGCCCATTGCACATGTTGTATATTACAACTGTAAGTCTTTGTTTAGAGGCAGTGCCGGGATGTAAGGAGATTTGATTAAGTATTGTACTTTATGCCTAATTTTTGTTTTTACTCCACTGAAGTTCAGAGGGAAATATTTGACTTTGAGTTATATATTTCTGCTGTAGTTGCACACAAAACACATGACGTACTTGTAAAATATGATGCCGTGTTATGAATAAAACTAAACAGTGTAGACAAGTAGAGACGAAAACAATTAGTTGATCAAGCTATTAGAGAATTGCTCCTGACATTTTCATGATTATACTTTTACTTGTAATAGTTTATTTTTTACAGTATTAGAAATAAAGGCCCAACTGTTGATTCTTCCTTCACTGTTAAAGGAGGGCCTGACTTTTTTAGGCTATGAAGATAAAATAAACAAAGGCAGCCCGACTTTTTGTTTGGTCTTGAAGACATTGTACCACTCTGATGACTGGAGGATTCTCACATGAGTGCCATCTGACCTCAATGACTCTTATGCCTCGTTTCCACCGAGTAGAGCGGGTCGGGTCGGAGCGGTTCGGTCCGGGTAGTTTGGCTTTTCATTTGCCAAAAGTTGGGTAGGGTACGGTTTAAGCGCACCTAACCGCTCTGAGCCGCTCCCGATCTCAGTACTCCTCCGTAGGGTATAGCGGCCTGAAAGCGGGCCGAAAATGCATGAGAAGGCGGAGCTACACACTGCCGTCATTTGATTGGTCGAAAGAATCATTTCCGCCATGTGTAGATCTCGGCAAGAGTGAAGAGTCTTGTGTTTTGGCGAAAATGTGAGCACAGCTCTGTTTATTGTGTGGTGTTTTTCCTCGTCAATAAATTAATCAGTTGGTTACACTGTGTCCCATAGTCACGTAGCTGCTGCAGCCAGCACTGTTCGCTCACTGTCTCTGAGTTGCGCCGAGCGGTCTCTGTGTGTTTACGCCATAGATAGTAGTAAAATACACGCTCACAACAACACGGGGGGAATACATAAAGAAGCGGCTGGTTTGAATCATCTCCGCCGTTTGTAGTCACCTCGGCTAGAGTGAAGAGAGTTTTGGCGAAAATGTGAGCGCGGCACTGTTTATTGTGTGGTGTTTTTCCTCGTCATTAAATGAATCAGTTGGCTACACTGTGTCCCACTGCTACGATGTCACGTAGCTGCCGCAGCCAGTGCTGTTCGCTCACTGTCTCTATCAGTTGCACCGAGCCGTCTCTGTGCTCACAACACGGGGGGAATAAATAAAGAAGCGGCTGGTTTGACCAAGCAAAAACAAGAGACCGCTGGCTTGACCACAGTTGTTCCCACAGCCCGATAGTTTGACCCACATTCTGGCGTCGGCTATCGCAGTCCAGCCTAAACCCCGCCCTACCAGTAAGGGTAGGGTCGGCGGTGGAAACAACACCGAGATTCTTAAAAGTGAGCTGTCCCGCTCTGAGCCGCTCCGATCCGACCCGCTCTACTCGGTGGAAACGAGGCATTATGTGACATCAAAGTGTTAATGGCCAACAGACAGTTAAAAGCCCCCCCCCCCCCCCCCCACACACACACACACATAGAGAGCAGAGGAAGATTGTCAGTTGTGTGGAGAAAAGAATAAATCGCTAAAGACTAAACTCAGCAAGTCCAGGTGTCTTTGACCTGTCATCATCCCCCGATTGATTTCTGTTAAATGTATGTTGAGGAGGTGCAAATGCAGGGAGGCAGGTTAGACACCAGGGGGGATTTGTGACACAACCTTTGCCATGTGATCTCTGCCAAGTGGCTTTAAAAGGCTAATTGAAAAAAGTAACAATTTGCACTGTGTAAGCCCCTTGAAAAACACCTTTCCAAATACCACAACTTTTTTCACTGCTTTTGTGTTTATTTGTGTCTCAGGTGTTGCTCTCTTCACATGTGTTTTTCTTCTTCTATATGGCATGGTTGAGAGGAGCATGAGGCCTAAGAATCGCATTGCCAATGACTGCTGCTGTAATTGTTGTGCATACGACAAGTAAACCTCTTGAAACTTGAATCTTTACATTCTGTTCTCTAGGCTCCATTGGTTTCTATATAGTAAAGCATTCAAAATGAACTATGGTTATGGTGAGTCTCTCCATGGAAAGCCATTGTAATCCCTTTCAGGCAGGCACTATGGACCCAAAGGTGCAATATTATGTGTCATTGTAGGAGATACCATGGAGAAGTACATTCTAGATGACCCTGGTTCTCCAGAACCACAAAAGCATGTGGACTTAAGAGATAACAATCTCTTTCCCCCTCAGGCAAAGACTTGTCTGCCCCAGGTTTCAGCACCATTTAGCTGTCAATCACTCTGACGGGAAATTGTGTGGGTCAGTTGTTTTTGTTAATTTTTATTTCTTTATTTCCATTGTGTCATGTGAGGTAAATCAAAAAAGGAACAAGGTTTGTCCTCACGCCATGGTCAATTTTAATTTGTTATGCATTTCAGCAAAAATAATTATGGGTTGTCGTTTTTTTCTTTTCTTCTATACCGAACAAGTGGAGCCACCTTGGTGATCAAAATAACAATCCAAGGACACCTCTGTATTGAAAACTAAATGGAATACAAAGCTTACAAAAAACACACAACTAAATCAATTATTTTTTTGAACAATTTTGCCAAAGTGAGGAGATGCATTTGTCTAGTTGCCCTTGTCCTCTCCTGCTCCCTTTGCATGTGTTGTTCTGTGTATTCCATCAAACAAATAATATTTGACACTGTCTTCGTATTTTACAGTAAGCTTGGCTCAACGAAGCCTGGTTGGATGAGGCTTGGCTTGAAGATGATGTGATACCAGTGGTTCTCCTTGAGCCAGCTGGCGAGACTGTTTTGCTGTGGAGCGGTAAAGGACTGCAGTGTCCGTGATTCCTCTCAATCTGAGGTATATCCCCTCACGCTAGCTATGAGGCTTTATTGGTTGCATGCTAGGTTTGTTTCTCAAGGCAGCATGAAGGGCAGAGAAGAATCTCCAGCTCGCAGCGGTTTGCCCCTCAACCCTCTGTTCCCGTGCCAGTTTTTGAAAGAATGAGACCCTGTTAAACTAAAGCATAAAACAACTGAGGTGAGAACAAATTATGAGCAAACCCTTTAAGAGAATACAATGAAACACCTTTTTTTTTAAACAGCGGTCACATTTATCAACTGTGAAAGGGCCCAAGTCACCAAGCATACATTTAACAGGATATCTCTTTCTAGTTATCTGTTGTTTTACCATTTATCTCCCTAAAGGGTTCTCCCATTTCTTTATAGCTTGCTCATTCGACACAATGATATCTAACCTTTTTATCATTGAGAACTTATCTAGAAATAAATACACAATATTTTACAATAAAACAAGATGTCATTCTCTTTACTTTTCTTGTGATATCAAGTTGAATTGTAGTGCCTACTCATATGCTTGCAGATACAATACATTATAAAGAGTCTGCTACTGGATATGATAGATGCAGCCATAGTGAGAAGTGTAAAGTTAAAAAGGCCATGCTGTTTGGGTATTACTAGTCTGCTGGTAGCCACACAGCTGTGAATGAACCACTGATTGAGGCGCATGTACTGCATGAAACAAACTGATAGCAATCAGCTAATTCAAGCGTGGCCCAATTGCTCTGCCTGAAGCTATGTTTCGTACGGCAACAGGAACCGTTTTTAGAACATATCCTTGTTGAGGTGTTCACAACAACAAGATTAAAGTGTCCGTTGCATAACTGCAACCAAATAACAGTCAAATCCACATTCACTTTTCACAAAGACCATCCTTATTGTTTCCCAACAATATGGTCTACTGGTGCAATGATTTTCACAGTCAGAACTGAAATTTTGAGTTTACTAGAATGAACCGATAACTGCTTAAATTCTAATACAACAGTTTAATTGAAGTTTGTTCAGGGCAGGTGGTGGCCTAAAAGGTAGGAATTCAATCCTGTAGAAAATACATTTATTAACTAATTATTGCAAAATAGATACCGTTTGTAATGATTTTGTTGATATTAATCACCAGTGCTGTCTGTCCACTAACCAAACATGATTTTTAAAAAGCATCATCCAACCAGTATTTAACATGCAAATGCCTGTGAACTTGGAAATGTTACTGTATATGTTGTTATAAGATTAACATTTAGCCTGTCCTTGGAAAACTGAATTTCCCTTCTGACAATAAAAGGGAAATTTTCTTGGATCTCTTTCCCCTATTTCAGATGGAGAATTGAGGTCTGCGCACCGGGAGCGGTGACAGCGCCAAATGAGGGCCCTCTCCTCCTTCTGCCCTCTGTTCTCTGTGGTATTGTGCGAGGTGACAATGCTGCCATGCTACAGGAATGCGTACTGTATTCCCTGCTGAAAGAAGCAGGATGTTGCTGATGCTCATAGGTTCTTTCAGCTGACAGGCCCCGCCCCGCGCCCCCAGCCAATAACAAAAGACCCCGCTGCCTACTCAGACTGATTAACCAAACAAATGCCACCGGTGGCACAAAACATGTCTGTCAATGCACGTGGGCATTCCTAACATGCCTGCCTGTTTATATGGCAGAGGGGTTCAGGGGGTTTCATGCATTTGTGTGCATGTGACTGAGGGCAAAACGTGTTGGACGCTGCCAGCCCGGCGAATGGACCGAGTGAACTCTTTGACGGAATTCTGCTTTTCACACAGGTTCTTGCCCTATAGAGCCACTGTTTGTGTGGCGGCCCGTTCTTGTGGATCTTGTGATGGAGCCGCCATTGAACTTCTAAAACCTTCCAACAGAATCTAGGACTGCTTACAGTCAAACCAATTGAACACCTATGGGAGATTTATTTGAGCGAATCTACAGTTCTCAACGGCCACTAGTTGGAGCAACATGGCTCCAGTTGAATAAAGCACCTCCATACCGATTAGTAAAGCCAGAGGTCGTTGACCATTTCAAGTAAAAACCAACAAAAAAAATCTCCCATAGGTGTACAATTGGTGATTGCGATGCTGTAGCATAAGATTCACATCATTTGTTTACACTCAAACCATTAAGTGACTCCTCACGCCCCATATAGAAGACTTAAACTGTATATTTTACCCGGTGTTTTCTTTACTTTGTCCGACATCTTTATTTGTATCACGTTAGAGCCTAAAGAGGGACACAGAAGCCACAGGAAGCTCAAGGAAGAAGCAGTCTCATGCAATTAGGGAGATAGCAATGAACACTTTTGCCCAACGACACGGTCAGATGACCCGTGAGAATGAACTGGTTTGTTTGAAGCATACTGAACCATTGAAACAGCCATTGTGTAATGATGTGGCCTCGGATACACTGAATAAGGCCAACAATTAGTCAGTGCTGTTGCATTATTTTCTGAAAGAAATATGATTAGGCTATCTGTACCTTTCTTCCAAACAGTCTTCCATCCTTTTCAGTTGATGAAAAGGAGACATACTATGTCATTGGGCTAGACCCGGTATGAAAGAAAGAGAACAATGAAGAGATACAGAGGATGAAGTAGAGGGGCACAAAAGGCGACAAGGACGTGAGAGTTGGTAGTGATTGAACCAGTGTCTGACTAACCACAGGTGACAGCCAGGGAACAAAAGGTGTTACGGAGGTGGTGGATGTGACGCGCAGGCCAGGCGCACACCAGAACGTAAACAACGGCACACAATCGTCATCCCACGCACAGTGACTTGTCACCTTGATGACTGCTACAGACAGCAGGAAAAAAGGCATCTATCTCTTCCATTCAAGGTCCATTCAGTATTGTCAAGCATGCAGTGAGTTATGGGGTTTCTTTATACTTTGAAATGTTGCTACATACTTAGGGGCACTTTACACGACAACACGAAACGGTGCATACGCGAAAATATTTTCGCGGTTGCACTATATCATTTACATGAAAACAGCAAACGCAGGCATGAAACCGCAGGTTTTTGAGATCACCTCCCAGGGAGGATTTTTTGGAAAACGGTTTTGGTTTCTTGTAAACACCGAAACCATTTTCCCTGGTAACGCTGACGTCACGGCTCCAACCTCACACATGCGTAGTCTATAGCATTTGCTATCAAAATACCCACACCCGAGTTATAAAGTTAGAAGACAACATGCACGGTGTCTCCACGGCACCATCACTGTGATCAGCGGAGAGTGTCATGCAGGGCTAAAATATAGGCTAACACTCGCCAATTTAGTCCAAGCGAATACCGCAGTAAGTTATTGAGACCACCCGCCACTTTGGCTGGGGAAAGATTTGTGCTCTGCCTGTTTTTCTAGCAAAATAAATGTGTGTCACTTCTATATGCCAGGGACACGGCTCTCTCTACATTAAAAAACACTATCAGCGCGCAGCGGTTAAGTTAGGCTACTGTTCAACAAAAGGAGCATTAAGGCTACGGCTTCACAGTAAAAGCATTTCACTGGCTAAACATTAATAGCATTTCACTGGACAAACATGAGTTGACTTTTATTTTGAAGTACGCCTAAAGGCCAGGACACACCAGTCCGACTACCCGAAAATGGAGACTGCCGATTCAGGGAGCTCCAGTCTTCCCGTCGCGGCCGAAAAAGTGCAAAGAACACACCAAACCGACTGCTGACTTTCCGTACGCTCTGTGCTTGCGCGGGACGTAATGTCTCCATAACAGCAGGCGGCGCTAATCTGTATTGTGGCCCGAAAAAATACGGAAGCCGGAAATGATGGGATGGCTCTCTAGACCATAAACATAGATAGAAATACGTATTTATATTTATGGACCATAAAGAGCACCATTTTTAGCAGAGAGTGTCGAGCATGGTGTCGAGCAGTCAACAAGGGTTGATGCATGTGAGTACTCGCTGAACCAAACAAACAAACACATTAAAACGATGGCTAACTGTTGTTAACTGTTTGTGCTACCCGCCTCACTTCCGGGCTTCACTGATTCGCTAGCCCTCCACAAATCAAATTGCTCCAACTGAAAGACTGCCCGCCGCCGATTGAACAGGCGGGCAGTCTTTTCAGTCAGCTCAAAAGAAGCCCGACGACATCTACGACGACCAATTTCACGGCACACACCAAACAGATTCGTGTCCCCGCCCCCTCCCGACTCTACAACGGCGATTATCGGGCCGGTGTGTCCTGGCCTTAACAGGAAAGTAGCCGCTCACAAAGCCCCTTCACTATCAGCAAGTCTTCTGTTTTCACGAGTTCAATGCGGTGAAATAAGAGGACAGAAAGCTTGTCATTTACATTACTTGTAACCCCAAGCTTACACCAACCGCTTTATGAACGTTAGTGGCATTACTTTTCGGTTACAGTAAGGTTTTATGCACCAAATTGTACCGGAAGAGCTATCTACTAGGCTAAGTGTCACCGCTGACTATTGGCTTGGCATGCTTACAACAGCGATTTCGGACCGTTTCCTCTGAAAACATGTGTACAAGTGAATATTTCAAATAAATTGTGTCTGAACGGGGGTTTTTTTTAAACCAAAAACGGGAAAACTGTCACGTTTAGAGTGCCCCTTACACTCAGCCAAAACCTATTTCCAATAGATGTCCAAAAAGTAAAATGTATAAGTACTTTCATTTATTTTAGGACTATAGTTACCTAAGATGTGTTAGCTATTGTCAGATGCGGATACATACACATTTGGTATGCTAGTTTGTATTCATGACAAGGGACAAGGCTGAACGCGTGAACTTTCTTTAAAAAATCGAAAAGACAAATTAATGTTTTAATTTTAAATTGCGTGGCAGTTAATGTCACTGAGTGACAAGATAACGAGTTACCTCCCACTTGATGCTATGCTAACAGTATTGTTAAACAATAGAGTAGCTATGGTTTTGAATCCAAAGTTCTTCAAGAAGTTACTGGCGGTGTCGAGGTTTGGGGTCCTGACAATGCTTTCAACACTCTTTCCTCCATACATTAACAAAGAGGTCAACAAATCTAGCTTACTGACAGGGAAGTGGAGCATGCAGGTTAAAAAGGTAGGTCAAACTTGAACAGACAGCGTCAGCCATACGTGGGAGTGACTCAAATACACTTCCCATGTTTGTCACAATGATTTCATGTACAGTATTTATGTATTTTTAATCGTTTTTCGGAAAACAGAATAGCCCCATAGAAGCTTTCACATGCTAGCCTACTGGTTAATTAGGTAAATACATGGGATCTGTTCATGATAAATACAATCTAGACTATTGAAAGCCTTATCTTATTGGGATTTCATGCAAAGGAATCTGTGCACATGAACATGACCACCATCCATCCTCAGAAAAAAGAACAATTTCAGCACAAAAATGCCAAAGATAGACGATATCTTATTATCACTACCAGCAAGATATCATGTTGGCGCTTGTTTTATCCCTCTGGGCGTCCAGATACGATCAAGAAATATGAGTGAACCTAATGCTCTGTGAAGAGGAAGAGTCAGTATGTTACAGTGTGTGTTAGGCATTAGACAGGGGGAGAGATAAGGGGAATCACTGTGTTTTTGTGTGTCCCTCCTGTGGGTAAAAGCATGTGACTATGCGCCTCCTACTCTTGATGACGTTGGATGTTGTTCACGGACAGCGTGAACGCGGATGCACACACGCAGATCGTGATGTGGGGAAAAGCCTAGGAGATATTATTATCATCCAGCGGCAGTGGGTGAATGACACAGTGACACGCACTCAGTCAGTGGTGACGCAGGGGGCTCTCATCCGCCTTGCACTTCACGTCCTGGATACCAAAGACGGAGGGAGGGAGGGAGGGAGGGTGAGTGAGGGAGGGAAAAATATCAGTCCTCAGCCTTTTCCAGGTCTTGAATAATTAAGCAGTGCTGAGCAGTTCACTGAGCTGATAAGTGAAACTCATTTTAGCCAGCATGCATGAGCCAACGCTCGCTGCATGGTCATGACTCATTAAAATGTAAGAGGCGGAGCGCACGCAAAGCACGTAGACAAACACGCATACGTATACGTATAGTATGGATGATGCTCGCATTGGAGGGCATGCATACACATAATGGAAACTCAATCTAGTTTTTAGTCTCTACACAGGAGTTCTCTCCCTTGCATCATATTTGCATCTACAGTAGGCCTGCACACACAAACACACATACACACACACACACACACACACACACACACACACACACACACACGGGCACACACAAACATTCTTATAATAGTGCCCATTGTTTTGGCCTCTGGCCAAAACAATGGGCCTACCTTCAAAACATACAGTAACGAGAACAATGTCGTAAATCTCCCCAGATGAGTTTCTCAAACAAATCTGGTTTTATCTCAGTGAGACTTCCAGGGCCGTAAAGGACATCACTTTGTTACGAAATAAGCTTCACCAAAACATTAAATAATCACTGAGCAGAAGGGCCCAATAGCTATACAGTAAAGGTCAATACAATTTCCTGAAAAATATGGCATGTGTCCGAAGGCCTAAGATTCCATTTTCCTTCAGTGCCATAAAACAGAATATTTGAAATGTAGGCTTCCTTGATATTAAATATAACCAACTTTAAAAAGGCCACGACAAGGTCACAGAACAACACCACAGACAGAACCAGCCAGAAAACCAAAGCTTTTCATTCCCAGTTTGCATATTCAGCTGACACCTCCATACACTATCCACCTCAACCTGAATATGCACTTTAAATCCTCTCATTTCTGCTGAAAATCACTGCACCAGAGCACAGGGCTTAATTCATGCTTGGGTGCACAATGTTCAAAGAAACACATTAAGGCATAACCGACTAGAAGTCGCTGTATTATTAAGATGTATGTATGCAGGACTATATGGTCAAAGTAGATATCCGTTTCCCTCAAGCTTCTTGTGCTCTGGCCTACCATTGAACCCCCCCATATCCCCCAAATGCCTGCTGGGTATAACTCTCTCCTAGGCACTGTGTGTGTGTGTGTGTGTGTGTGTGTGTGTGTGTGTGTGTGTGTGTGTGTGTGTGTTTTAACCTCCTAGGACCCGAACTCTTCCATGGCATGGATTTTTAATTTCTCTTTGCTATTTAGGCTGATTGGGACCTAATGAGTGTACAAACCAAGAATTATCTTTTTACATGATGTAGTTTCTGAGAAAAATGATGTCCACATATGAGGACCGCAGTTTTAAATCGAGATAAAACACATTAAAGTCAGAATTGAGTAATTATGAACAAAACTCTTTTTTTGGTGCCTGAACACAGCAGCATTTTTCCTGAGTGCAAAAACAAAATGAGAAACAACAATTGTGCCCCTTTGAGCAATATGGCTCATTAGAAAGGCTGCTAACAGTTGCAGGAAGACGTATATCCTGAATTGTAGCCAGAATCCTGGCCTTGGCCCTGGGGATGGTAGTCAAAGACCTGGCTTTGGCCCTTGGGTTGGTAGTTGGCAATCTGGCCTTGGCCCTTGGGTTTGTAGCCAGAATCCTGGCCTTGGCCCTTGGGTTTGTAGCCAGAATCCTGGCCTTGGCTCTTGGATTGGTAGCCAGAAACCGGACTTTGGAAGCCAGAATCCTGGCCTTGGCCCTAAGGATGGTAGCCGGAAAACTGGCCCGGGTAGCCAGAATCCATGGCTTTGGCCCTTGCGTTGATAGCTGGCTATCTGGCCTTGGCCTTTAGGTTTGTAGCCAGAATCCATGGTCTTGGCCCTTGGGTTGGTAGCCCGAACCTGGCCCGGATAGCCAGAATCCTGTCCTTGGCCCCTAAGGATGGTAGCCGGAAAACTGGCCTTAGCCCTGGCCCTTGGGTTGGTAATCAGAGACCTGGCCTTGGCCCTTGGGTTTGTAGCCAGAATCCTGGCCTTGGCCCTTGGGTTGGTAGCCAGAGTCCTGGCCTTGGTAGCCAGAATCCTGGCCTTGGTAGCTGAAAACATGGCCCTGGTAGCCGGAAACCTGGCCTTGGCCCTTGGGTTGGTAGCCGGAAACCTGGCCTTGACCCTTGGGTTGGTAGCTGGAAACCTGGCCTTGGCCCTGGCCCTTGGGTTGGTAGCTGGAAACCTGGCCCTGGTAGCCAGCATCCTGGCCTTGGCCCTGGGGATAGTAGCCAGAAAACTGGCCTTAGCCCAGGCACTTGGGTTTGTGGCCAGAATCCTGGCCTTGGTCCTTGGGTAGTTAGCTGGAAACATGGCCCTGGTAGCAAGAGTCCTGGCCTTGGCATTAGGGATGGTAGCCAGAAAACTGGCCTTGGCCCTGGGCCTTCGGTTGGTGGTCGGAGACCAGGCCTTGGCCCTTGGGTTAGTATCCGGAAACATGGCCCTGTTAGCCAGAATCCTGGCCTTGGCCCTGGGGATCATAGCTGGAAAACTGGCCTTGGCCCAGGCCCTTGGGTTGGTAGTCAGAGACTTGGCCTTGGCCCTTGGGTTGGTGGCCAGAAACCTGGCCCTGGTAGCCGGAAACCTGGCCTTGGCCCTGGCCCCGGCCCTTGGGTAAGGAGCCGGAAACCTGGCCCTGAGGTTGAAATTTACTAAAATGTACTCATTGTAACTGTAAATGAGGGCAACCTCAGTGTCTCTTGAGTGAAAAGTGAAAGGTTATTGATTGATTGATTGATTGAAAACATATGAAAATGTTCAACAGAACTAAGTCCCGATGTCCACATACAAGGATTTTTCAATAAAACTAACAGAATGAAGTCCTCCCGTCCACATATGTGTACATCATGTTTAGCAGCATGGTAAATCGTTACAGTTACTAGCTTTTGTAAATTTTTTACTTCCATAACAAACATTGTACACTTTTATACATAATCTGAACAAGAATCAGCCATGAAATTTGATTAGATTTTTTTTCTGGTCGAAGTTTGGATCGGGAGTTTCCATTTTGGGTGTGATGAACTTTTGGGTGTGTTGTCGGCCATCTTGAATCTAAAGTATAATGTATTATACTCTTCTGCCACCACTAAGTGGCAGTATAATGTCCTTGTATGTGGACCCCAGGCCCTTTTTAGAGCAACATTTTACACTGTGGTCTAGACAGCCCAAAAAGTTGATGTCCACACAGGTGGACGCCAGGTCCTAGGAGGTTAAATATAAATATAGATGTCTTAGCAAGCCTTAACTCAGTGTAATAAAGTTGCTGACCAGTGGGGTTCTTTTTCCGACCATGCCTTGAATTTGTCCTCTACGCTTCAGTAACCAGCATAACCCATGCTGTCATATCATGTCTTATCATCCAGCTGTGGATATAAAAAAAGAAATAAGTTCATGTGGAATATCACATCAAGCAGGGATGAGAGAAAGGGAGAGTGTGTATGTGGCCACGCGTGTGTTCATGTAGAGTACGTGCTTGACGCATGAGGGAGGGGGGTTCAAAAAGTGCATGGGTGTGTACTGTATGTGCTTAAGGCTGACAAGGGAATGTAGGAAAATGCGACGGGGGATGTTGACACGCTCAAACGTCTTGAATACACAGGCGCGATACAAAATTTGCCTCTCCCTGACGCAATCCGTACTCTGCGTGACTCCGAGGTCTTGACAACTGGCTATTTGCATGCCAAAGCCACCAACGGTTGACCAGGGATGATGTCACTCACTCGGAGCCAAAGCAAATAAAATGTTCAACCATGGCAGCTGCCCCATTATCTCGCCCACAATGACAATCATGTTCGATGAGGAAAATGATTTAGACCACGTGACAACAAGACAATGAAGCGGATCTTTTAACATGCAGTGCCATAAACAGAGGGGTAAAAGAGCAACAAGTCATGTTTGCTGTATCTAATGCAGACACATTTAAAAGGTATTTGGACATTTGGTGAAATAATCCACTAAGTCACTAGCAGTATTCTTGTATACAACAACAAGTTATGTTTTGCATTTTGGGCTTTTACACCAACTGTCACTGTGTGCGACGTATAACAAATGTGCTAAATGCATTTCCCTATAGCACATTTGCAAAGATGAGCAACAACAGCTAGCAGTCTTCTTCTTTGCCGTGCTTTAGTGCTACTATAGGTCAAAAACTCCACAGGATACCTTTGACAGTTAAAACCAATTACAATCCAAATACAGTTTTTCACAATTGCTTAAACACATTTCCTGATAGACTAACTCACTTTTTCAAAACCCTAAACACAAATTTCAAAACTCAAACACAAAATGCAAAATCCTTCACTTCTCTTGCAAAAGCACACTTTACCCTCAAAACAATGTTAACTCTTCACTAAATGGTGTTTTCTTTTCAAATGACAAACACATACATCATATGACTAGACATTTCTAGCACTCATTGAACACTGGTGTGCAAAATGGAAAACACTATAGTATAAATGCAAACCACTATATGAATGCTTTATCAGTAGAATTATTCCTTTGCATGTTCATACACTTTCACCTACAGTAACAACAAATACTTTACGGTTTTTGCCAAATGCTAACACACATGTTGCAGAATTTATTTCGCCATTTCAAACAAACACAATGAATAGGTAGGACTGCAGTTCAAGCAATTCAGTTTGTCAGGATGAACTAAGAAACAATTACAGTAAAATTAGGGAACAATGGTAAAAAAAAACAGCGCTGGGTGGTTGGATTATGAATCCTTTTATGGATACTGCCTCCTGGTTGCGTCTGGCCACATCGCCTCATCAACATCACACTCAATGTCATCTTTTGAGAAGCAACAGGGAAATGGTCACCTGATATCCAATCTAAATCTCCTAATTATGGAGCGACTCAGGTTGGGCTGCATTCTCTGTCCAGGCTCCCTCATTGATAGGCCATGATCTATAACATAGTCCACTATAGTGTTCCTATTGTATGTGTCTCTGTCTGTTGCTGAGCTCACCTGGGGTCTATTTTTAGTGCTAAGGTTTAGACTGATTGGTATTCAATTAGTTTAATTTTTTTTCAAGAAATGTGTTGGAGAATTTCAAACAGAGTGCAAAGCATATATCTTGTTTGTAGGGTTGGTGCTTTGGTTTAGGGCATAGTTACAAAAGTTAGAGGTTGTGATGTGGTCATAGCAGTCACTTTTAGTGTTTACAGTATTCGGCAAAAACTGTATTTGCACCAAAATGTGCAGTCTACTGTAAATCACAGCAAACAGGAGCTCATCTCTGACCCTTCTATAGCTAACTGCACAAAAGCCTTTTGAGTTTAGAAATTTGATTGGCAGTGTGTTCTGTGTGAATACCATGAGAGAGAATTCAGGAAGAGTGTGCAATATATAGAAAATTGTGTGTAGTGTTGTGAAAAATGTGTGTTTTCGAATGAAAATATGAGTCTAAGGCAGGAAATGTGTTTGGAGTTCAGCAGAATTGGTTAAGCAGTTGGTAAATTAGTTTCAGATTGTGCACATTGTGTCTGATGTTCCAAAAAATGTGTTTAAACAATTGTGAAAAACTGTAATAGTAATCATTCCAGATATCATTGTGCACCTGCCCACAAAAAAAAACAATCAATTTTGGTGGAGCTACTCTGTTGCAGTGACGTCACGTAGAGCTTTACGTCTCATTTGGTTCCAGCCTAAATGTCAAAGAACAAGACAATAGGACTTCTTTATTTTTTTCGTGAATTCCACCCATGTGGCACATCACATGTCAACATAGATTCACCCAGGGTCCAGTTTGACACGCATTGTTTATGCACAGCGGAAAGCTCCAGAAATGGAGGCACTCGAATAAACAGACGGGTTACCTGATACGTGTAACCTTTTATTTTGACGGGGTTGGGTGCGTGAGGCGCTTTGCTGACATCACCGCGGCCTGGCTGACGATCAGAGAGCAAACAGAGAGAATGCAAACAACATTGTGAATGAACTGACGTAGAAACCTCACACACAGAACACTGTGGTTTGTTATTGGTTTAAACACACACATAGATAGGGGTACCTGTCCATACTGTGTGCGCCGGAAGAAATCCAGTGTTAATACACAGCCTAGACTCTGTAAATGGCCATGTTGTTAGCTACGGCGGACCCCTTTGTTTAGATACAGTACCTGTTAACAGAGCCAAGGCTGTTTATTACAGTAACACCACACAGTACGTACAGAAAGTGGATCATGAGGAGATATTCACTGTATATTTAAGAAAAGGTCATTTTGACTACAAGCATTCTTCAGAATCACTGACTCCAACTTTAGGCAGCCCTCATAGCCTCAAAGCTTGTGGCCTGTTTGCTGCCCTTTGTCCTCAAAAACATCTAATAAAGTTCTGCGTGCACAGGCCCTTGCTGGCAGCATCATGGCTTGTTGTGTAACAAAGTATCCTGCCATCCACCTGAACACCCACATTAACAACTCTCTCTGGTTGACTTCCAGAGCCTTCCTGTGCTACTCTGGCTCCTTGTGTGCATTCAGCTCTGGCTTGGCACAGAACAAGAGAACAAGGTGGTTTGTAGAAAGGCTATTTTTAAGCGAATGCGCTCACGCTCAACCTCCAAACGGAACACCGGGATCACGCGAAAATAAAAGGTAATGCATCCTTGTGTTGGAGGAGGCTGCTTTGATCCAATGACCCTTTCTGTTTATTCATTGTGTACTTCAAATCTGTAGAGAATCCATTATTTAAACAACCATTTTATGGGAAATATACAAAATTTAATACTGGCAGAATGTAAGCTGCTCTTAAAATGTGTGTGTCAGTGAGGGTCAATGGGGATCATTCATTGAATAGTTGGACTACATGCATTTCCTGTGTCAAAGCTCTTTTTTGTGCGTCATATAACAAAATGTTGCAGAAACTGGGCCGTAATCAGTGGCCTCGCTGCTCCACCGTATTGTGCAAGTTGCCCGTGGAGTGTTATGACGCTTGATGTGACCTAGTTCTGTTGGGCCCAACATCTGAGCTCCCTGCTGCAGGTTATACTGCATTGCACTCACTGCTCGCTTCACTCTAAAGCTAAAGCGCTGTCTATTCTGCAGGATGCGGTACTGTACTGTGCTGCTGCTATACACTGACGAGGGGGGGGGGCCTGTGGGGATTGGTGCTCGACTGCAGTGGAGCCGGAGGAACAGCGGTGCGGCTTCTACAAAGACAGCACGAGTGAAAAAAAAAACACTGCTCAGCACTGACCTCAGCTCAGTTGTTTTCTTCCCATGGCCACACCTAAGCCAGCCCTCCCTCTGATTTTACTCATTTTCTCTCTCTCTCTCTCTCACACACACACACACACACACACACACACACACACACACGTTTCTGATAGCAAGGTGCTGCACTGTGGAGTGGCAGCACGCATCAAGTCAAGGATTTTGCAGTTGCTGTCCTATAGACGTGTCACGAGTCAAAGAAAAATCCATGAATGTGTATCTACAGTACATTCATGCTGTCATCTAGCCGTGTTCATCGATAATTCTGTAAAAGTGTTTTGCTTGTGGATTCACAATGCGTTTATGCCATGTTGACAGAATGATGGGGAGTACTACTACGCCGTGAAATTAGTTGTATTTCCTAATATCTTGTGTGTTTTAAATTTGGAGAAATGAAACGACAAAAGTACACAAAAATAAAGCCTGGCTCGAGATGTCTTGTTCAGCTATTTAATAATAATAATTAATAATAATTATAGATAGGTTTTATATAGCGCTTTATTGCCTAGGCACTCAAAGACGCTTTACAGGGTTCCTGGTTCAATTCGTTCACACACAGTCATACCGGTGGTGGTAAACTACCAGAGTAGCCACAGCTGCCCTGGGGCAGACTGACGGAAGCGTGGCTGCCATTCAGCGCCAACGACCCCTCCGACCACCACCTCAAACATACAGCAATCATACACATTCACACAAGGCAAGGTGGGTGAAGTGTCTTGCTCAAGGACACAATAACCATGACACAGGTGGCCGGGCGGGGATCGAACCGCCAACCCTTGGATCGTTGGCCAACCTGCTTAACCACCTGAGCCACAGTCGCCCCATTTAAAGATGGAGTAAGCGATTCTTCAGTGCTGTGTGTGCATTGACAAAAAAAATCCAGTGTTTATACACAGCCTAGGCTCAGTAATCTGGTATTTAAAGAAAGGGTAAGTCAAAGGGTGCCCACCGAAGCGAGCAACATGCCCGTTTACACAACCCCCCACATTTGAATATGGTGATGAAGGAAAATAGTGCAAATATGTATTAAAGTAGCCTACCAAATATATAAATACAAATATATAAATCCATGGATCTTCTATTTACCTGTAACTTCCTACGTACTGTATCTGAAACTGTGAATGAACCAACTCTGTAGCCTGTTTGTTTGTTCATCGGCTGGTGTGTACATATTTGTGCCTTCATGTACCAGTGTGTATCACGGTGTCCCTTTTCCCTGTGTGTTCTTGTGTGTGTGTGTGTGTGTGTGTGTGTGTGTGTGTGTGTGTGTGTGTGTGTGTGCGCGAGTGTGCGTGTGTCCGTGCGTGTGTGTTATGGGAGTAAAGTGGCACTGAGAGAGAGCTAGCCTTTTGGGAACAATACGGCCGGGTATTATTGGGAATCCCTTGTTTCCCCCTTCTCAGAACTGGCTGTCCTAGTTGTAACGTGATCACCGTGACAACCGTGGCCATCGCCGTGGCTACAGAGCTTGCAGGTAAACAAGAGGGAGCTGGCACGAAGAGGAGGGGAAAAGGGCGGTAGGCAACATGAAAGAAAAGGGGGGGGGGGGGGAAGGGTAGTTAAGAGATGTTGAGAGTTGACCCACATGTAGAGAGGAGTAGATTCAGGTAAACAGGATAGCCTGTAGATGGGTGTGTTGTTATTCGTGGCACATTAGCAAGACATCTAGGTCACACTGTTCCAGAACACCAGAGTTTTTTTGAATTGTTTTAAAGGTGCAGTGTGTAATATGACATCATCAAGAAAGTTCTACAAAGTTCTAGAATGCAACGCTCCCTAGGTAACCCCACCCCTTTCGAATATTAACAGAAGCTACAGTGGCCTTCAAGGACAAGAACAATTCTAAATTTTAAACAATGCACCTGATGACATTCCAACTATGACACTTCCAAAATGGCGGTGACAAGGCCTTGGTCCAAAGTATGGAGAAATATGGACATATATGAGACCCTTTCTAAGGAAAAAAATAATAATTCAAAAAAAGAAATTCAACTATTATGCACTAAATTAAACGTACTCATGGAGATTATAATTATTTTCTAAAAAATCTGCTAGGAAATAAAACCCAAAATTCTACACACTGCAGGTTTAAGAAGTGAAAGCAAGGCTGAGGAGGTTGACATGCAATAATGCTGAGTCACACCTTGAGCACAAATGCTCTGGTGAATAGGGTCACCTTGAACATAGTAGGAGGGACAAACGTACAGCACCATGGTGGTTGGACAGTTACCGACAGCAATCTTTATAAAGTGATTAAAGCGATAGTGCGTAACTTTTTCATATAAATAAATGTTGGTTACTTTCATGACACACAAGTTGATTAAGCCTATGATCTAAAAAATAGCAGTGTTTACAAGCTGGTGTCGCCCCTCCCAGACACTGGCGCAGTAGCTCAGAAAGCGCCCACAAAATATTTCAGTTGTTGATTGTACTGCTTGAGAAAAGACCTGGACGTACAGCAGAAGGTAATACAATCTATGAGCGATCACCGACGGCTAACCTCTTGAAGATGCGCCGACAGTGTTGTTGTGATCACTCAGAATTCCTCATGAGGGTGACAGAAGTTACGCACTGTAGCTTCAAAACACTACTTGTTTATACTAGGTTTGGTGGGTTTGAGATTTGATTTTGGTAAGTCATGCATTGGTTGCAACTTTTCCTTGGTTGACATGATTTAATTGAAAATTCATGTTACCCAGTTTTCCAGCGCATTGCAGAGCAGAGTGTTACATTAGTGGTATCAGTTTAGGGCAGAGAGAGGAACTGAGAGAGAGAGACACCAAGAGAGAGAGAGAGAGAGAGAGAGAGAGAGAGAGAGAGAGAGAGAGAGAGAGAGAGAGAGAGAGAGAGAGAGAGAGAGATAAAGCTCCCTGAAGCATAGACCAGTAGTGGAGCACTGACACAACCATCTGGAAACACAGGCCTTGGCTAACTGGGTCACAGCCACGCACACACATTACAATACACTGTTACCACGAGTCTTCCCCTCCTATGACCCCACACAAGGAGTGATACTAATTTCCATTCTGCTTCTTTCCCCTCTCTTTCACTTTCTCCTTCCAATCTTACATCTCTCATGCAGGGTCCATTTTCATGCAAATTATTGTTTGTTCCATCACATGCTATCCTGTAACCACTATCCGCACCAATCTACATGTTATCCGTCATAAGCATGTGAAAAGACACTGTGGCATTTTGATACAATATGGTGCTTTTTCCCTATGTTCAAGATCATGTTGTCAGGGATTTGATTCTAGGCAGGGGCACTCTAGTAAACCCTTAAAGGGTTGTGGGTTTAAACCCCAATAGGTATGTTTATTTGAACAACCTTCAGTATGATTCCAACAAATTGCTTCTTGGATTGTTGATCCTTTTCTGAACCACCTAACACCCCTTTCTTGTTTTCATTCTTCTGCTTACTGTGTAAAAAAGTGTACCTTGAACACTTTCAATTGCGGCCATTTTAAAAAGATTTTTTGGTTTGAAGCATAATGAACCCTTGAACCCTTACAACAATGTTCTTGCTGGAGTTGGTTGTAAAGATAACCTGTATCAACTACTAAGTATTTAAATAAGAACCTATGTGATATGTGTTCGGTACAAAAAAACAAACAATAATTGAATGTGTGTTAAACAGTGTGCTATCAGTTATATTGAAACATAGCCTTGTTTAAATAGTGAATGTTTCTTCAGTCATTAAAACTATCTGCACTTAGTTAGAACAGGCGGCATCAAAAAGCTCTCGAGTTTCATTTCTCAGCGAGTTCTTCTTCTTCTTGGAAAGCAAACAACGCCCAAAATTCTCTCCTCTGGTCCCCACTTCTGTTTCCCAGGGTCCTCCTCCCAAGCCCCATATATTCTCAGGCTGATCCGGGCGGTGAAAGTGCTGCCCGATGGTGCACCTACTGTATGTGGCTGAGCGGGAAGCCCGGAGGAGGGGCAGTGGCTTTCTTTTTTTCTCCCACACACTGGTAGTTTTCTCTCCTCTACTAGCGGCTCCCATACATTCCTGGTAGCGTGAGGGGAGCCCAAAGCAGTTGTTACATACCTGCGGCTTGCAATGCGCCCTCTAATCATTGTCATGCATGGGACACGCCAGATTTGTTCGTGACAGTCCTGGATGGGTGGTTGAATGGCCGGCCATTCTCACAGCTTGTAATGGTAGCCCTGCTTGTGTAAACTGTGTCCGTTGTCTACCACTTTGTGTTATTTACTCAGTTGAAATGAAAAAGGGAAGTAGATTTGTTTTTTACTGCTCCGCTGGCTGAGGAGACCGCCTGCATGGACTCAGAAATGGGTCCAAGAAGAATGAGTCTAGAAATGATTGTGGATGAATTTGACATCTAAAATGGCTGTCTTGTCCAAGCTTTCAATTTCTTTGTTGAGGTTGACCTTCAGCTTGAAGGGCAGCGACCCTGCAGCATGATAAATGTAGCTTGATTACTGTATACAAGGTGTGTGAGTCATAACAAAATAACTTCTTGGAATGTAGGTCTCCACGCATGCTCGACATCTGCCGCCAATGTGTCTTCTCTTCCAGTGACCCATGACAAGAGGTGATACACTCTCATATTGATTTTTCGTTACGGGTGTCTACACTTACCACAAAATGCCTTCTTCTTGCCTGTCCCTTACCACGCTTGATGATAACAGAGATCCAATGCTTTTTCAGTGTGTTTCATTGTTTCATGTCAAAGCTGCAGCTAAAAGAACCGGGAAAAGTTGTCACTCACAATGGCCAAATGATCACTCACCTTTCCCATTTAAACACATTCATTTGGCCTATTGTTAATATAGAAATATAGCAACGTTCACGTTTTCTAGATCCCTCCTGGTCTTTGAAACACCACATGTCTTCAGTGCCCTGAGCTATGAAAGCATACCAGGAGTAGCTGACACCATGAGATTCCACAAAGAAGTAAAAACACACCTGGGCACAGACGCAACAGTGAAGGAATGCAGTCTCTCATCCTTTTTTTTTGCAGACATTCTATGCTAAATCTGTGCTCTCTCTCTCCGTTGGGGCCACGTTTACCTTGACTTGAAAACAACTCTTGAGAGCCAGAGTCCTGACTGACAGGGAGTCCTGCAGTGCTCTCGACCATGAGAACGTTCCTGCACTCACTCTCCTCACCTGTTTATTATGAAAGGCACAGTGGGGCTGCTGGAGCATTTCCCACCATGCACTGTGCCAAGAGGAAACACTCGCCCATCCATCATTGGTCATTCCTCTCTGTACTTGACACTGGATGTCTTTGGATCGTGGGACAGAAACTCAAGCACCCGGTGAGAAGTGGAAAAGTCTTTTTCGCTAAACGGACAGAGCCAAGGCATTGGAAACATCTCGCTGTGTGTCCACACTGTGTTAACCACTGAGTCACCGGGCCTTTCTTACTAGAGCAACATATCAGTGTCAGCGTGTGAACACTGAGGAACTGAAGGAATTGAGGAATTTCATGTTGACACTTCAAGTATTTTCTGGCCCGTTGCTGAAGTTGTAACATTCTCATAGTGACAATGTCAGCATGTTGTGCAACAGGTGTTATGAATATCAAGTTGACCATCTCACCATGTGAGCATGCTACCAGTTACTAGTTAGCACTAAACATTGTAAATGGTGCAACCGAGGCTGATGGAAATGTCATTTGTCTTTCAGGTATTTGGTCATTAACGAAATTATGGATGTTGCTTAGTGCCAGAAAACATTAATAAGGGATTTTGCACGTTGTAAGTGCAAAAAGGGTGACATGTATGGAACAATTGGACCAAGGGAATTCACTAAAATTAAAAAAGCTGAAGCAAAAAAACAAAAAACAATGAAATGCCACTTCCTTTCTTCCCCTCATAGTGAATTGGTTTTGACCTACTCAGCCTTACCTAACAGGAACCTACCACCTGCCCAGGTAAGTGTGGGGTGAGGGGAACAGAGAGCCAGTATTAAACAAGCAAAAAAGCCAAACAAAACATTGATGTAATATCAAAGCTGACAGCACAATTAATCTATAGCACACATACATATAATACACTATCCCTGATTGAGAAGTTGATCTACCCTGACATCCCAGGCAGATGAAAATGTAGGGAGCAACCTTGTCCATAGGCTTTGTTATTACACTTCACCGTCAATAGGACATGTACCAAATATCATCACTGTCCATCCATCCAATAGTTGTCAGGACATTTGACTTAGAGTCTTCAAATGTCAACCATGGGAAACATTGCATCGCCAAAGTCATTGTCTAGGATGCGAGAATATTTAGAGGAACCCTTGTAACACTCCACTCAGCTGGGAATGTCTGTACAAAACGTCATTACAATCCATCTGATCAGTGGCTTTTCTAGGTGTGAAAAACAGGTGGGGCCAAAGAGGGGGGTCTGGGAGTCCCCCTCTCCCCCAGGAAAATGTTGACCTTCAAAGACACTTTTTCTCGTATTCTGGCGATTTTATAAACACAAAATTAATTCACATCATTGTGCACTTTAACATTTTAGCCAAAGAAGGAAAGGATTGCTGCCTTCATATTTACTAACATTTAAAGGAACACTTCATCCATACGGAACCTGCATTCTATCATTATAAAATCACTATTATAATATAATGAATCAGGTTTTTCTTCCCTCAGTCTTCCCTAAGTCTTCCCTTGGCCCAGCTGTCCTGGTAATCCTAACCCTTACTGTGATGTCACAAGAAGGAAACTGTAGGGTTAGACAGTGAGACCATAAAACACTCTTTCTGCCTTTTCTCAGGCTAGGATGATCCGATTTAATTTTTTTTGCACATTTATACTAAATAGGATCTCCGAGTTCAAAACACCTTCATATTCCAACTGGTGAAGTCGGTCTTTAAGTAAAAAACAGACAGGAGAATATTCAATGTGCCGCTACTGTCTTTGGCCTCTGACAGCCAGGAACAGAAATTTCAAGGTAGAGTTTTCCTTCATGTTGAGTTGATAGCTGACTATTATCGTTTCTCTTGCATGACATAACCTACACTTGAATGAGGACTGGATCTTGAACGATTAAAAAATGTATATCAATTTCAAATGGATTATGCAAACTGCAAATATTCCATTTTTATCACGTGGAGCAAAAGGTCCCGGTGGCTCCAGCAGCAGCTGTGCGCAGCATGAACCTCAAACTGCATCTTAACTAACTGGTTGAAGTGACAACACAGCATCGGACTAACTTTGTAAAGCCTCATTCACACAGCCTTTCCCTTGAAGGGAACTGTGACTTTATGGTCACTGAATGGATTCAATGTGAAAAATGTACGCTTGGCTACTTGTCTAATGTCAGCAAATCTGGTGAAGCCCTACAATAATAAGTTAATGACAAAAAACAAACTTCATAGTGATAAAATACAGCAAAAACTGACACAGGTCCCAGTTTACTCTGCAGAGTTATGGACTATAAGACAGCAGCTGATGACGAGCAGCTCCACACTGTGTCTCTCATACACATCACAGACAATCTGCTGAAGCACTTTTGAAGTACTTTTTATCTTTCTTGTGACAGTAGGTGGGGTTGTGCCCCATTCGCCCCTAATGACCAGTCGCCACTGCATCTGATAGATGTCAAGATAGTCAAACGCAATATCAACTGACATGACAGGGGCCTTCAGCTGGCTGTCTTACCTAAGCTGAGTCCCTGTGTCAAAATCTAGTTCTAAGAGCTTTAACAAACCGCAAATCCAGGGCCAGATACTATTACTATATAGTCAAACCAGCAGAAAGACACAGTAGAATGGTTTAATATTACTATGTTCCAAAGGGAAAACGTCATAAATGCTGGTAAGGGATGCAACAGTGAATCGCTTTCATCATGACAAAAACCAGTTACAACTTGCCATTGTAACCAGCCAACCTTTCTCGTTATTATAAAGTCATTCTTTCACATCACATCATCTTTTTAATGAACTGGTTCTCATTCCATCAGCGTAACTATGTGACTGACTGTTATGTGTTTTTTAATTCTGTCACTGCAGCAACCAGTGCTGTGCAACGTTAAATGTTTTGCTTTTGGAATACAATTTCCCGAAATAGTGCCCCCGTTTTTGTCAGAAAAAGGGACTCTTCTGAACATGGTGCACACAACGGATCAATGCTTCCTTTGATCACGTTAGGAGCTTTGGAAAAGACGCTGGCGATTACGATCCCTATCTCTCTCTTTCTTTCAACTCTTTCAATCCTTCCTTTCTTTTCACCTTTAAAAAAAAAGTGTTTTTCCCACCACCCTCTTGCCCCCTCCAGACTTTCCTGGCTCTGAAAAAGTCAAAATAAGACGTTAGGGACAAATTGTCCTGACTGTGTGGGGAATATTAAGCTGCTGCAGTCACCTCTCTGCTCACCTGCTGAGTTGCTGCAGTTGTTGATGTTTTTGTGTTTGGGGGGAGCTTGGCAACGGCAAGTGGGCAGGATTTCAGGGTTTTCGTTGCCCTGCTTTCTATTCAATCTCAGGGATCTGTGTGTGTGTGTGTGTGTTTGCTTGTGGTACGTCTTATACAAATCTTATACAACCGTGTGTGTGTGTGTGTGTGTGTGTGTGTGTGTGTGTGTGTGTGTGTGTGTGTCTGATGTCCTAAAAACACACCTCTACCCTTATGTTGACAGTGTGTCCCTCGACCCAGAACAATGAGTTCCTTCACAACATGTCTCGGTAGGTTCCCACCAGCCAGGTATATACTCCTCTCTCTCTCCTCGCTCTCTCTCTCTCTCTCCTGACAAGTGGCACAGCTTTTAATGAAGCCAGACCAGTGGAAAGTCCCTGCTGAGGCCTCTGCTCTAGGTAACGGCCTCCTGCAACCCTGTGGGGCTGCCAACAAAAGACATATACACAACACAAGTACACAAACATGGATCAAGGTGAAAGGACACATATGGCATACAATAATGGTGCCTTAAGGATATTTTTAGGCACATTTCAAACATGTCACTACACCAAAAAAAATGTATTATGTTATCAGGCCAAATCACAAATGACGATATAAGCCATGAGCTTTAAAATCCCAGCAATGAAAACCCTGTTAATACTAGCATTATCTGCTTTGGTGACGCTACACGCTTTCCAACACCAAACAGTAGTAACCACTCGTCACTGTCAATTCACTTCAAATAAACGCTCATATGTCTCGAACCTCGACACGGACTGACATGACCGAACCTGAGCTGGGGAAAAGAAAATCTGTGCGGTGCAGTGAAAGTGTGAAAGCGGTTTGCTTTTTTTGCGGGAGGGGGGGATGCTTTGATGAAAACATAATGGGGGTTGAGGGAGATTTTTCTACTTTGTCTTGCCTCTTAAACGATGCTGCAATTACGGTAAGTACAGTAGGTTCCATCCATTCTGTTTGATGGATGTTTAGAACAGTTGACAATGGTATCTCGTCTTGCAGTTCCAGTTGTTTCCATTTCATATAGAGCCCAAATAGAGTTTTGTTGGTGCTACTCAGCATTATTTTGTGTGATTTGAGCGCACTGACCTTATAATTGATAATTGAGTGTTTAAATGGATTGCTCTGTACTTGTCTCATTGATCTGACCAGGTGAGTGCACAGTGTCAATGCTTTGTTTGGTCTCCTCCTCGGCTATGTTGGCGTAGAAGCGCCGACAGAGCCAGATATATTTCAACAATTCAGAGAAATCCACAGGAGATGAATCACAGGATATATTTGTTACCTTTGGTGTATGTGTGTGGGAGAGAGGTGCGTGAGAGCGCGGACACACTCGAGCACGGAGGACATCCGGAACAACTTGGCACGCACAAACGCACAAGGGATACACGTAGATGGGCACAATTCAACGGCATGGCACTTATGCAAAGCCATGCATACAAATGACCACATGTCCTTATTCAAAGGGTCAGATGCAGGGACACGCACACACAGAAGGAGTCGTGAAGTGTAGTATCACTGGCGGATCTCTCTCTCTCTCTCTCCCTTCCGTTTGACTGTGTGGGTGCCACCCACACTCCCATCTGTGCCCGACGGGGCCCCCGGGCGCACAGTCCATCTGGCATCTTCCTCTGTGTCTGTCGAGTTGTCACCTATGACGGCCACCATCGACAGCCTTTAACGCGCAAGCACTTTGGTTCAGAGAAAACCGGGGGAAAAGTTCTGAATGCTCAGCTCAACTGAAGGGTTTGTGTTACAAGTTTACATCTTTTCAAAGCATCAAAATTATATATATATTTATAAAATACCTCCAAATTGTTATGAAAAGTGTGTCTTTGTTTCTCCAATTCACCACCTAACCATGCCTCATCTAGCACCACTGATGCCTGTCTCACAGATCCACATTCCGAGAGGTTGCATAACCACACTGTGACTGGGAGTTTGTTCATGGAATATTTGACATTTTGGAAAAATACACTCATTCCCTTTCTTGCCAAGAGTTAGAAGATTGACACCACTCTTGTGTCAGTAAGTTAAATATTAAGTTAGCGGTGCCAGCAGGGGATTTGCTTTGCTTAGCAGGAAACTGGGAAACAGCTAACCTGGCTCCGTCCAGAGATAAGTCTTGTCAATTGTTGGAAGTTGTCATTACCATGGTGCCAGGTAACCAGCAGGGAGACTCCAGGAAGTCACTGCTCTTGGCCAGAGCATAGCTACAGCAGTATCTTCCTCTCAAACCACTTTTCACTCTTGTGTGGGAATTAAACAAATGAGATATAATGTTTTAAGGCGAGAGCTTTAGATATGCTGATAGGTGGATTAACTTTGGACAGCCTTGGGCAAGCATTTCCATCCCTACTCCCAGTCGTTGTGCCAAGATAGCTAGCCTGCTAGCTCTGGTTTCATACTTAGCATGCTGACAGTGATAGCTTTTGCCTTAAAGGTTAGCATGTGCTCTACGACGATGAGAGGTGCAGTTGACAATAACTTGACAGAAACATTTGTGGCTTTAATTTGGTTAAGTGTATGCGCAAAAAAAAGAAAAAAGCTTTATTAGCTTCAATGAAGCTAACAATAATGACGAAAATGAAAAAGCAAAGAGAAGCATGACCTAAATCATCACTGACTGTATGCTTAGAATGTGCGAATGTGCTTAGACTGGAACAAAGAAAATAATTACTAAATAGTGGGATATAATGTATTAAAAAAGTCAAATGGGCGTTTTATTTCTTGCATAAATACCTATGCACCTATTGCTTTAACACATCCATCAATGTGACTATAGTTCAATTCCAGACAGCGACCTTTATTTGCATGTCCATCTCTTTCCCATTCTATCCTGTTCAATAAAGGAGATAATGTCTCAAAAGAAGAAGAAGAAAAAAACTTTACCACAATAGATCTATAGCCTATTTATATCATATGCTGAACTGCAATTCCAAGTAAAGATTTGTTTCTTTTAAATATGTTGGACAGAAACCAGTCAATTGTTCATTGAACTCGTTGCATTTGATCTTTAAATAACTCCCTCTACAAAGCAAGTGAATCTTTACGGAGTCAAACTAAGTGGCAGTGATGGATGTTGTTAACCAGCCTGTGGGATCAGACTTCAGCTGAAAGAGACAAGAGAGGGGCATATGCCTCCCACTACATCTAATGAGGATTTCACGCTGAGATTGGATGAGGCCTCGTATGTAGTCAGTATAGTCTGAGCAGAAGGGACCCTGATGAAGACAAGTTGCCGGTCATTTGCATGTCAAAAAGCCCGTAGACACAAAGACAATAGAGGATTACATGGGGCGCATATAGAAAACACAGATGTGAACGTATTGAGTTTGTCACCAGCGATCATTTATAGCTGTTTTTTTATTACTGGGTGGTGAAGGGTGTGCTTGTGGGGGAATTAGGTTTTGGTTTGATTAACGACGGTGCCTTCAGCTACAAAATTCCCTAATTCCCCTACTGAAGAATGAAAGATCCTGGTTTTACTTTTATGTACTGTTTTACAACATGACAGGAATTGTTTGTACCTTTTTTATGCTGATACTTAGATGAGAAGATTGATACCACACACGTCAGGTGAATATAAGGTTGGAGTCAGCGAATGGTTAGCTTAGCTTAGCACAACTAGTATAGCGCTGTCCTACTACCAAAATCAACCTACCAGCACCTTTAAAGCCCAACAATTATGACATTATATGTTCATTGTTTAATCCATACAAAAATGTGTCGATCTAAAATTTGCTGTTTTATGCAAGTTATGCCCTTGTTTTCTTTTTAGTTGCAAATAAATATTTTTTGATGTCAAAACAGGCTAACTGTTTCCAGTCGTTATGCTAAGCAAAGCTATACGGCTTTCTAGCTACATATTTACTTTATACTGTAGATAAGAGAATGGTAGTAGTGACCTCATTGAACTTTCAACGAGAAAAGCGAATGAGGGTATTTCCCAAAATGTATGTTCCTTTAAAACCTTTTGATGAAGTTCGAAATTTACATTCAGATACATAAATATTGTTCTTATAATAGATGGTCTAATAGTAGGCTTAGGCTTCATCACGACTCTGAAATGCATTATGTCTCAAAGATAGTTGTAATAAAGCTACATCATCCAACAATAACAATGCTGGATTGCTGCTCTAAATGTCTTAACTTGTCCGCCCCATATATCAAGATGTACTTTCCAAGGGGTAATTTAAAAAGAAAAGAGCCTACTCCTCTTTCCCAAGCACATAAATCTATCTCTTCAACATGAATCAGATCCCAGGGAAGATTTAGTGAACAGCTGCCGTCTTATGAAGTCCTCAAGTGCCCATATGTCTTCACTGCCGTTGAATTGGAAGCAGTCAAGTCAAGTTGAACATGTCACACGTGTACGCCTACAAAATGTTACATATGTACGCGGCTGGATGAGCTTTCGAGATTAAAAAATATTTATTTCCCCCCCACATGGATAAGGACTTTGAGGGCATGAGGTCTGGAAAGCATGGCTCTCGTGAGCGGCAGAGGTTTCCTATCATCCCTAAAAGTCCATAATGCCTATGTCTTTTATGTAGGTATGAAGTCAATATTATAGGCAATACATAATCATCACAGGGGCTTTACAGGAGGAAACTTTATCTCTGTTTCTCAACCACAATCAAGGGGCTTTCACACCGGCAAGGCTCCATGCCAGTTCGGGTTCCAAAATCCTAAACTTGAACCTAGACCTAAAATCGCTTTGTGAGGAACCTGAAATGTTAGTTCTCAGCTGGAAGCAAAACAATTGTTGTCTTTTTCTTTAGAACCGTGAGGTCATCAACAGTCTTGTCTACGCTATTAAGACGAGAAGAAGAAGAAAGGAGAGAAAGGCAGCAACAATGAAGAAAAGAAAAACTTGCAGTGTTCTGCCCAGGAAACTAAATGTTTGGTGGCGATTTTTGCATCAACCGACTTCCAGGAGAAATAAGTGAGCAGCACAAGAAAGGGCAAGACAATGACATGGAGTGGGTGGGGGGGTGAGTGAACATTTTGGTTCCACTTAAACTAGTATGAACGCGGGCTGGTTCGCTATAAGGTTCTCAGACTCCTGAAGGGAACCAGAGCCAGATCTAGAACCTTCTCTGTAAAAGCAGCATCGGTGTGAAGAGTCTTACAGGTGGAAAGACAATGGCACCGACTTACCAGAGGAGGCAGCACCTCCCCAGGAGAAAAAGAAAAACACACTTTCCCATTAACACTTAAACCCATAAACCCCTCACACACACACACACACACACACACACACACACACACACACACACACACACACACACACACACACACACACACACACACAGAACAGCCTCACCATGTCATCAGCATCTCTTACTCATGGCGTTCCTAGGGCCAAGATAGGTAGCCGAGCAGGAGGTATAACATTGGAAAGCAAAAGGTTGTATTTTATCAGCTGCATGTGTGTTTGATGATGCATAACCACCCTGCATCTCTCTCTCTCTTACCAGCATCCCTCCCTCCCTCTCCCTCACCTCTCTCTCTATTGACACATCTGTCTGTCTCTTATTAGCCCTGACGATTGTTGCAGGTTGTCATCCAGGTTAATGGCTGCTGTGATGCTTTTTCTTGGCGTGAAGCAACATTGCCATTATTACCATAGGCAGTGTAAATGAAGCACTCGCTATATTGGACATGTAATGTATATAAGCCTTGCCCAAGACTCCCGAGAGAGCACTGTCAAGTAGATGAACATTGGCTGGTGGTTTCATTAGCGTGTGTTAAAAAAGGTGTTTGTAAACTACCACTTTATCATGCAATATCTCTTCAAAACTGATGAAAAGGGTTGCTGTAGAATGGGTTGGTCTCTACCAGATGTTGAATGTGATGGATCAAGTCATTATTAGCACACTGAACAAATGATCAAGACACCAGACTTATTTCTGTACATAAAAATGGGAGTTTAATTGAAACTTGTATCAAAAAATAGCAATATCCATCCTTCACAGCCACAAGTCACGCAGCTAACCTTTAAAAGGTCTCCGATATGAGGCTATGTGGCAACTACCAAAACCGTTACACCCGTTGTTAAGCTTTCCATAGAACTCAAAATGAATCTCGACAGTACAGAAACCAGATGGATTTCTCAGATACGTATAGCCGTTCAACATTTACCAACAGACTTTTGTTTTTTTTAAGTAGTTAAATAACATTCAAATGCTCTTTTCAAATTTAAGTAAACTTGTTTTATTCTGCTTTACATCGACAACTGCTTCAGTGCATCCTCCACATCTATATATAAAAAAAAAAAAAAAAAAAAGATGTCGAAATGTAAAAATAAGTTATAGGAATGCAAACCAAAGACTAAGTAGGATATGCAAAATTTTAGGGGGGCTTTTAAGCATAGACAATAAATAAATAAATATAGCCACAGAGTGTGGAATGTCTACACGTTTACAAATAAATTAAAATGGGGAGAGAAAAAAAAAAGTACACACAAGAAAAATACACACTGTACAATATTTGTTGAAAAATAAAAATTCATAATTGAGTCCATGAATATTGCATTGATTGTGCATTTCACACCCCAAACCCTGAGGGAGGCCAGGGGAGGGGGTCATGTAGTGTCAAGCAGGGAGATGGAAGGCAAAAATATAAATAAAAAAAGTTAAGTCAGGAGGGAGGGAGGGAGGGAGAAAGAGGTGTGGGAGGGAACGTGGGTGCAGTGGAGAGGTGTATGTGTGTGTGTTGACATTTTGTAGACATTCAGAAAAAGACAGGATCCAGTTTCCAAACACCTGTTCAGGCTATAGAGTGAGTGAGCAGCGTTAAAGAGAGCGACACAGAGTTTTCAAGTATTCCATTGTCAGGAAGAGCCCCCACCTCCTTCCTCTCCCATCTAATGCTATCTTAGCCTGTTGGCTGGTTGACTTACAGTGATGGAGAGGAGCTAAACAGCCTTATGTACCCGCCCCTTTCCATCACAGCACAGGCCAACCATAACCGCCAGGCAAATCCAAAAAAACAGAGTTGTTGACAAAAAGCCCCCAGAAAAAGCAGCTTTTCCAAAAAAAGGCACTACAAAATCAAAATGAAAACATTTAAATAAAAAGGGTTTTCTCCAAGCTCTATGAGAGCAGCCATGTCTGAATAGGAAGGGCCTTGCCAGCTGCATACATCTGCCTAGTAACAAAACGAGTGAAATAAAAGTTAAAAAAGAGGGGGGGGGGAATAAATAGTGCTGGTAAGACCGCCCAAACAGAAAAAAAATTTCCTGATTAGGAAACAAGTATGATCAACTCAAAAAGAAAAAAAAAATGGGGAGGGAAATAAGATAAGGAAGAACAAACAGTAATAAATTAGAAATTCCCTACAAAAGAGGAAAATTAAAGTACATTTTTTTTCACGCCGGAGCAGCTGGGTGAAGACGACCAGCCCGCTTGATGGGGGGGGGGGGCCAGTTGGGCTACAGGCTGCCAGCCATCGAGTCCATATCACTCCCATCCATCCAAACCCTCTTCTTTCCCCACAAAGTCTTTTTGTTTTTCAGTCAATCAGAGCCTGAATCAGAGGCTCTCCTTGCTGGAGCTTGTGCTTGACGAAGAGTCTGTGTCGATGGTCCTGAGGCGGATCTCTCCGGCCTCCGAGGGCTCCTCTGGTGTCTTTTCTGACTCTGTGGTTGTGGCTCTCATCCACGGGTGGTCGCAGATCTGTTCCAGTGTGGGCCGGTCTGAAGGCCTCAGGGCCAGACACCATTTGATCAGCTGCTGGCACTCTGTAAGGACCAGGCAGAAAAGCAACATTGGTTATGAGACGGAAATCACCAAGTGGGTTTTGTCTGTGCTGCATATGACTCAGTTTGTATAGATTCTAATTATAATATAACATGTAGGCACTAGGCAGCACAATAGACAGCCATTGGCATGAGAGCACACATCCTTTTAATTGAGTTACTTCTCTAGGGTAACCAGGGCTGTTACATAAAGTGTACCGAGGGAAATCACAACAGCCAGGATGTCGAATTCAGTTATTGCTTATAAATCTGTCCACCGGCCATTTGAGAAGGTAATCCATTATGATTATGCCTCATAATAGAGTCAAACTGTGGGGTGGAATTCTGGGCTGTACCAGTTACTGTGGCTAGAGGGCAACAGAGTCAACTCCTGCATTGTGTGTGTGTGTGTGTGTTGTGGTGGGCTTACCGGCTGAAATCCTCCTCCTGAAGTAGAGTTTTCCCTTGAGGATCTCGTCGTCCTGCTCAAAGGGGATGTCTCCACACACCATGTCATAGAGCAGCACGCCTAGCGACCAAACTGTTGCCGAGCGACCATGGTATCTGTGGAAGCGGATCCACTCTGGTGGGCTGTACACTCTTGTTCCTAAAAAAAGAAAATAATAGAAGAGGAGAGAGAAAAAGGGGAGGTGAGTGATGGGTGTGTATGTTGTGTAATGTATTATGAAGAATTGACAAATAATTCCTTTTTAAAAAGGGGTTTGTGTGTGAAATCACAAGAATACAGAGGCTATCGAGGCTAAAAAAAATACAGGAGCAGCAGACTGGATTAAAAAAAAACATAATTAATGTGTCTGGGTCTAAAATGGCTGAGTCATGGTAGAAATGCTTTCCATCTTCCTTCAGCCATAAAACTCAAACTGGGTGACCTGCCTGAGTCTCCTCCCCCCTCCCTTCTTTCTTTCTTCTCCCCCCCTCTCTCCCTCCGGGAAGGAGGAAATTGGATACCAAACACACACACACACACACACACACACACACACACACAAAAAAAGGAGGCAATTTGAGCCGATCACGTGAAGCACCGACTCCGGTTTCACAACAAACAGATGTTACGTGGCACTGAGCTATTACACATAACTGCGACTGGGAATCAAGCTTTACTAAATGATAACAATAATAACAACCAGCAGAAACATTAAAGTACGCTACATCTCATAAGAGCAAAAGAAAATCAGCCAGCAACAGGATTAATAAACTGTGAGTCATATCCTCTAAAGCCATAACAACGCACGTCATACATCCCGCTTAAAAAAACACTGGACGCCTCTGATGACTTTACATCGGTAAATAAATAAAAAAGATAAGCCGCGAGACCCTGGGAGAAGGAAAACCCTCGACCAGAAACAGACTCAATGAGTCACAGCCTCGAGAACGCCTCCATGTCTGAATATAGCACAGCAGTGCATCAAGGGCAAATACAACCCAGCCCACGCGCATATATGAATTCATAACAAACTAAAAAAAAATCACACATCCACTATGATAATAGGCCTATCTTATAAAAGATGTAGAAATGAGAGGGGGGTGGCAGGTGCTTACCATCGAAATCGGTGTAGACCGTGTCCTTGAGAATGGCCCCTGAGCCAAAGTCAATAAGCTTGAGATCCCCGGTGCGTAGGTCCACAAGCAGGTTTTCATCTTTGATGTCTCTGTGCACCACGCCGCAGCTGTAGCAGTGTCTGACCGCCTCCAAAACCTGGCGGAAAAAGCCCCGCGCCGTGTCCTCTTCCAGGGCGCCCTTCTCGGTGATGAAGTCGAAGAGGTCCTTGACGAGCTCCGGCCTCTCCATAACGATCAGCCAGCCGTCCGCGCGCTCATAATAGTCCAGCAATTTGATAACTCCGCGAAAAGACGAGCTGACTTTCTTTAGCAGCAGGATCTCCAAAGGCACCATAGCCCCGTTCTATAAATATATAAAAAAAAAATAGAATTAATTAACACTATTATTAAGCCTGGCACCGTGCTTTAAACATCATAACATACCCCCAACCCCCACTTCACCCAACAGCAGGCGCGGGGAGAAGGGGAAGGAGGAGGGGAGGGGGACCAAAACAAACCATACAGACACAGTTCGGGAATGACTAATAATACTTACAATTGTGCCCCACTCGGTCACTCTCTCCTTCGCGACATGCTTCACAGCAACCTGAAAAAAGCATAGCGAGGGAGAATAATCGTAAACAGACGGTTCAAAAATGCTCTCATGTGAAAATCAGTTGATAAGGCGGCCGGCTTCGATGGCGGCACATGCAAGATCACAACATTGTCCTTCCCCCCACGTTCCCCGTCCATAGTCTTACCGGTGCGCCATCAGAGAGTCTGCTGCCGGCGTAAACTGTCCCAAATCCTCCGCTGCCGAGCACGGATCCCACTTGGTAAACCTTCTCGAAGGGCTCCTTCTCCACTTTAACTGAAATGTTAAGAAATAAAAGAATACAATTAGAATATGTTCAAAGGGCAACCGCGACAATTCCACAACAAACCGCCGCTCAGCGCGAGGTCAAGCAGTGAGCTGACGTTTACTAGGTCGCCAGCTTTACGAGCCGGTTACCGGAGTAGACCAGCTTACTCTAAATTAAATAAGTGGAGTAAATATACGTTTCTAAAACAACGTATTAGTTGTTGTATCGAATTAGTGTGAAAGCGTGAGTTAAATAGTAGCGTGCTGTGTCGGTAACCTACCCGGCTGGAGCTGTATTTTCACTGGTAGGTCCATACTTGAAGGGTTGCAAATATGCGAAAATGAACCAAACTTTGACAGCAACATATTCGAGCTGAAAAAGCCAACGAAGAAGATTCCTATTCACTCGTCGAGAGTAAAAAGAACCAGTGTAGTCAAGAGGAAAGGCTGTGTTTAGGGCGCTGTGTAAATGCTGGTGCAGACAGTCTTGAATTCAAACGGGTGAAATATCCAGTCCAGCAGTGCGACAGCTCCGCCGCACCGCGCCCGTCAAAGTCGTGTCACGACCGAGAAGTCGTACACAGTTTCCCGAAAACCGGCATCAAATAAGACTCCTGTGTCTCGACTCAAGTGCCTCAGACGAAAACAGTCCTCTGAAGTGATTGTAAAAACGAAGAAAAGTCGAACACTCCGATGTGTGTAGTAGCCGTATCAACAGTAGAGTGCGTTTAAATGCCCTCCGCAGTGTGTTGTTATCCTGAAGAGTAGCCGCTGTCTGAGCTTTGGCGCGTTCTTCCCAAGCCAATATTTTGACGCTCAGCGGGACTGTGGGTATCCCTCCGCCACCAATACAAGTCGACACGTTCGCTTAATTACTTCATAAAACCATCGTCTCTCCCCACGTAAATATTAAGATGATACCGTTGGCCACGTATTCTAATTCTATATCACTTTTATTCGAAGATTTTATCAAAATAATCCCCCTTTTCAGTGCGCACTACTTTCTCATAGTACGAGACGCCCATGAATCCCTTGTCTGGAAGCTTTGCGCTGTGTTCACTATCGACTCGGAGGCAGCGACCAATTACATGTCGTATATAAATACCGTGGTTCGCATCTCGACCAATCCAGAAAAAGTTGTTATAATAAAGCAGGCGTTTGAGCGCACGTGGCGGGCAATTTCGGAGACGTCCTCTTCCCCCTCCCCTTTCCCTGTGCAGCTCTCTGCAGTGAGAGACGGACACAGGACACTCATGGTTGTTCGGGAAAGTTCTGTTTATCACCTCAAACTGCTGATTACCTCGTTGAGTTATGAAGTGTGCACCTAAACTCACTTGTGTCATGCATTACAGGCCTACACTTCAAAATGAACAGTTGATAGGCCTATAATTGAGACATATATAACATGAAAAACGACACAAAATCTGAATTATAACCCAATTTCATAGTTTATAAAATGTAATAATTAAATATACAATATACATAGTATATGCCTGAATATGCCCTGACTAGAAACTTAAAAACAGCACAACAGCTGCCTAAAATACATAAACAATGCAAAATAAAACTAATAACAATAGCTTAATGAGGCTCATCACATTCTCAAATACACCGAAACATTAGCTCCGAGAATAGAGGTCACAATCATTGTTGCTATACATGTGCGTTGGTGCCAAATTTTAATGACGGCTTTCCAAGGATGACACTTCCAGCGGGTCACATTACACACGGGCAGTATTTGAAGGATGATGCATAATGATGATAGCTAGAGCCACACAACACAAGGACACTATGTCATGCATCGACACATGAGTATGAAAACAAAATAGCACCGTATCAAGATAACAAGAATAGCAACATGAACACACAATCTGAGTGTGGATCCAGCTGTCACATTTCAGATGGTAAACTTTCCACTTTTTACTGTCACAGAGCTGACGTGACCTTGGCTCACGGTGAACTTTCCACTTTTTATCTTCTGCTACCTCTGATAACCTGTGTGTGTGTAGTGTGTGTGTGTGTGTGTGTGTTATAGTGTGTGTGTTTGTGTGTGTGTGTGTGTGTGTGTGTGTGTGTGTGTGGGTTAGACCGCAAACCAAACAGAAGCATCAGAGAGTTCCAGGGAACCTTATCTTGCTATAGGCCTGCCGACTGCAAAGTTATGTAAATGTGGACACACACACACACACACACACACACACACACACACACACACACACACACACACACACACAGGCTGCATAGGAGAGCAGTGGAACAGCCTGTGGCCTAACCTGCAGTGATGCTCTGTATTCAGCCTGTGATCATTTACACCGCTTCATGTTTTCTCATGCAATGCCATTCATACGTGATGAGACAAAATGCCTCGTGTGTTGATTTGCTTTTATCTTATTAAACAGATGTGAATACAGTTGCAAAGAGTTCTGTGGTTTATTGGATTATGTTTCAAAGAAAATGTGTTCAACCCTGCAACAGCGTTAGCAACAAGCTATTCCCTGCAGGAAAATAAATCCTCACAACAACTCTCCTCCTGCATGATCATACAGTGGTCATGAGTTTATTTGTAAAGGCCATCCGGCACTGACGCATAATGTTCTTATTTTGCTTGATAATGTCTGATCTGATCTTTGATAAAAAGCTTAAATTCCATGTCCTTTTTTCTTCCTTGTTATTCAAAAGGTGGAGTCAGTGATTCTGGAGAATGTTTGTTGTCAAAATATTTTTTTTTTAAATCAGTGAGTATCTCATCACGATCCACTATTTACTTGTGTGTGCATCGGATCGCAAGAGATTTTCACCGATTTTTGACAAAAAGTGATTCCCACGGCCCAAACACATTAGCTCAGGTGCATTGAAAATACTAAATGACTCATAGTTATATGCTTGAATGCGCTTTTACATCCATGGCTCTTACTCAAATCGTCCTCATTTGCACTTCTGTAGGCAATATAGAGTGTCACTTCACATGAAGCCATGCTGGCAGATGAGCATGCTAGGGCACTCTAGGTCGCACAGTGAGAGGTTATGAAAAATGGCGAGCATGATGCAACAGGTGTGCCCAAACAATACTCAGGGATAGCCCGGTGTCTTTATGGCATACGCCCTCAAAGCAAATGGAGGTGGATTGGCTGTGGCTGAAGGTGATATACATGAATACTGAGTGTCAGTCCCCTGAGATAGATTGGTGATCCTGTCCGGGGTGTTTACTGCCTTCCACCTGCTGCATGCTGGGACGGGCTCCAGAAATCACACGACTCCTGTGGATATGATACTAGGGATGGATAAAAATAACAATCACTCACACTGTGGTGCCGCCGTATATACAAAACAACCACGGCTGTTACTGTGACTAATTGGGAAATAATAGTTCTGGTTGATGAGGTGAAAATAAAAGCTCCCAACTGGAGAAACTGCAACTGAAAAAAGAATGAATTTTTAAAAGCGCAATGTGAATCTCCCAATCCTATCATCACCTCAAACTGTGTGAGTGTATTATGAACGGATAAATCCAGCTCTTGCCAGACTATGCCCTGACAAGGTTCCAGTGGAGCTATAGTATGAAGTATTCACGACTGCAATCATTCTTTTTCCCCTTCTCAGTGAACCAGTTGAGTAAGTGCAGCGAGTGAGGCAGTTGGCCAAAGCGGGCAGTGCTGACAGCAGGAGCAAGGACAGCTGTTTCTCCGTGAAACGCTTCGTATGAACGCGTGCTATGCAGTTGTTCACAGCCCTCGTGGGAAATCATCATCAGGGCTTTTTTTTATTTATGTTCACCCAAGCTTTTGAGTCGTGCTTGTGGAAGGAAGAAAAACGTTCGAAAAGGGAGGGAGCGAGAGAGGGCAAAAAGAAAAATGGCTTGTGGCCTGCTGATGAGCTGTTCACTGTCCACCCTCCTCTCCCTCTCCTCTTTTTCTTCTTTTTTTTCTCATTTCTTTTTGCCCTATCTCTCTTTTTTCTCTGCGTGCCTGGGATGCCTCCCATTTTCCCTTTTTTCTCTAATTACTGCCTTAGCGAACTGTGTTAGCGCGAAGGCCGAAATAGTTTTGATGAGGGGTCCGGCTAGCGTTTGCATCTGTAATTTGATGGGTTTTCATTTGGGGACACATAAAACCAGGCTCACCAGAGGGTACGTGGCCACATCAGAGCCGCGGGGTCGGCAGGGGTTATTTTTAGCCCCCATCACGCTAGTCCGGTGGCAGCCACATCATTTTGGTAAGCCGGCGATTGAAATCGATCCAGCTTGGCTGAGCCGGTTGCTCTGTGCCAGGGAAATCCGAGGGCAACTGGATTGGTCATGCATCGCTCTGCTGGAGGTTAGATTCCTCAACATGTGTGCGGGATTTACATGTATTATGTTCTCTGCGGACATGTTTATTGCGGCAGTGTGACCTCATGAAAGGGTTGTGCTGCCTCCAGGATTACATTGTAGATTATTTGTTTGCGATTTATCAAGAATTGCACACAGAAATTGGAATGAATACAGTAATAATAAAAAAGTCATACCAGCATTTAACAAACAATGCCATACCAGCATTAAAAAAAAAATTGTGGCAAAATTGCGCTATTTAACTTTGGGAACTTCGACCCAAGAATTCACTGCATTGACCAATAGCAATAGCCTAGCTGTGTTAGCTTATTGGATGTGTTGCACCAGCATCTTTAATTCAACGCTCTATAAGAATACAAGTTGCTCCACAAAAGATAAATGTTTCACAGACAGTTGGGAGACAGCAGTTGATGGTACAAGTATATATTTTAAACAAAATAAATAGACGTATGTCTGGTCTTGACTAGGAGCAGTTAGCAAACAGCTATAAAGCGGGTTAGCTGGCAGAGCTTTTGTTTCAATTAAAAAAAAAAAAAAAAAAAAAGAACTCCTGGGTGTTCAAGGTGATTAAAGGGCACAGAGAGAAAAGAAAGAAGGTTGGTAATATATTGTGACCAACTAGCAATATCATTTCCAAGTTGGCCCGCAGCTAACCAACTAGACGCAGATTCATTTATCTGTGTTGACTTTACCTGTTGTGACAACGTCTTTAGTGTGATGTCTAAATACAGTGTGCCCATGCATTATAGGCTGCAACAGTGAAACACATTGAGAATATATACATTAAAAGACATTGTCTAACATTCTCTTCAGTCAGCGCTTCAGTTCCATGCACTATTCCTGTTCAGGATATGTTAAGGCTACAAGTCATATGTTCTGCACGCCTGCCAGGTCACCATATGGATTACTGTCTGGACCAAGCATTATGTAACAATGTAAGGTTTCCTAGTCGGCCTGGTAATCTGGCAGCCATTGCATTGCATAAGATTAGCTCTGTCCGCAAATTCCCTCACACCTTAACTTTTCACACTCCATGTAGAAAAGGCCGCTTCTGCTTATGTTCTGATGAATTTTTACCATGGTCGTATGCCTACTACACTGTGTGCACAATGATGGATGACATCACTCTTAGGCATGTGTATGTGTTTTGGTTTGTGTGTTTCAAAAGCAAAGTATTAAATCATTTTCTGGACTTTCTTTTGTGAAAATGTACATTTTATTTGTATTTTGTCATTTTTATTTTGGTGATGAGAGAGCTCTAAAATTACTTGGTGTTACAGATATTCTCCCTTTCATGTGACATATGCGCCAGCTCATTGATGCCATCAGTTTGACTATGACAAATATGGCAAATACACCCTATAGCCTCCCAGCACACACAAAACACACACACACACACACACACACACACACACACACACACACACACACACACACACACACACACACACACACACACACGTTCTAGTTACCTCTTTTACAATGTTGAAATATCCACATTAACCTAACTCGCTCTTATGCAAGCTCTCTTTCTTCGGTGGGCACACGGTCATGTGTGTATCTGCGTGCTTGTTAAGTGTTGACATACATGCTGCAGGAAGGGAACAGAAAAGGCCGCGGGGCTAGTGTTGGAGACTTCATAAAAACAAACCCCATTTGATCATTTGGATAGGAACGCACTTTTATTGCGTCAGTTCGGCTTTTGGTGTTTGGTTTGGCCTTTGAGCATGCCATGTTAGAAAGGCTGGCGGGCTGCCCGACCCAGAACCGAGGTAGTAAAACATTTAGCAGTAGGGAACATTAGCACAGTTTTGATGGGCAAAATTCAAAACAGGTGCTATGTTTTCACTGCTTTCCCTCTAATGGGGGTCTGCCTAGGCTACCATATGGTTCTCATTTTAGCTATCAAAGCTACGCGTCGCAAGTTTTACTTAACGGCTGACATAAATGGTTTACATTCCAAATAGAGTTTTCACCTCTTATCCTTATTAAGAGATTGTAATTTGCCAGTCAATAATCACTTTCGGAGTCTTTTGCTCTGACCGTTTTAGAAATCCTGCCCCCCCCCCCTCAAACAGCTGCGTTGGAGGTTAATCCTCTATATCCTAGCGTATATACCGTCCTCATACTGTATACATGAAAGTTTCAGCTAAGTGCTCCACTTCCCTCCAGTGACTTGATCCATTTAACTGCCCATGCCTGTCTTAAGAGGATACTGAGACCAAAGCCCCTTAAATCCCCCGTGCCCATGACCCCATGGGGAGGGGAGGGCAGCAGGGCCAGAGATGGTCTGTGGAGCTTTGAATGCACCCTGCATGTTCAAAATACAAAAGCTAGTTATGTACCTTTTTCAATCTAATGAGAATGAGAGAAGGCCATTATCTTTTTATGTTTTTACTGTTTTTTGTTCAAATTGCAAAGGACATGATGTGGATACAAAGAAACAAATTAGCTTTTTTATGGTTTGAGTCAAATAAGATGGAGTTTGTACAAATGGGGCTGCAATTCAATATCACGGCAATGTCCTTGGAGTGATTGTACATTTAGATTGCTTCGTATGTGCACTAAAGAAGAGGTTTGACCAATGTCTGACTCCAAAATGCAAGAGGAAAATGTGGTATTGAGATCAGGCACAGCCAGTGGCGTTTTGGGGGGCAGGTGCTCATTGCAAAAAAAAGCGCACAATATATTCTATCGATGAATGACCAAATAATTTTAAGGGTACTTGTACAAAATCCCCCCCTGGAAAATGACTTTTAATACCCGGCCACACATAGAGTGTTTCTCAAAGGAATTTGGGAGACTGTGTTTGGGACCCTGGACCTTCTAGGGGGGTCAGGGGGAATGCTCCCCCCGGAAGAAAATGTAAAAATGTTTGAAAAAAAAAACAGTCAGTTTCGGATTTTTTTAATAATCCCTTATCCCGAATTATCTCTTTGAAGTCTTCGTTAGGCCCCTGATCTCCGTACTAATAATATCCTACTAAGGTAAATACAAGATTACTGCAAGTCAGGTAACATAGAAATAACTTATGGTTGGGATAAAATAATATAATTAGCTTATATAGCTTCATGACTGATTTAGTACCACCAACCCACTTTGCGTAGTTAAAATAAAATGTGTGGACAGCTTTTAAGATATTTCAATAACATTTGAGGAACAGTTCAACATTAAAATCTGAGCTTTAAAAGACCAACTGGTCTTAACTAACAACTGGTCTTAACTAAGCCTAGTTGTAACTGCTAAGTAGGGCGTAGTTAAGACCAGGCTTAAGAATGGGCGTAGCTAAGACCAGGCTTAAGAATGGACAGTTAACATGACTCTGGTCTTGAAGCTGACCCTTCATCTTCATCTTCCTCCTTGCTGCTGGTGGATGCTTTCATCCAGGAGAGCAGAGAGCTGCTCCCCTGGGCTGCCTGCTGTAGCTCCCTTTCTTTTGCCTTTTTAACCTCTCCTTTCTAGGCATTATACTGCAATTTGTAAATAAAAAGAGACCAACCATATAAAATAAGACTGCTTGGTTACATTACAACCAGGCACAAGGCTACTTTATCTGCAGGCAATTGGGAATTGCCTGTGTCATTTAGCAAATAAATTACTGCATGTGTTAATTATATAGCCTAAAGTAAACCTAAACAACACTAAATATTCAGCATACTGATAGATTCACACAACCTGGTATCACGCCGAGGCGTCACTTCCAGACGCATGGACCGGCGGCTCTATTTCACGATTTGCCTGATCAGGGCGGCTCTATTACACACGCGCACCTCCCGCCGTCCAAATGAACGGAGGAATAGTCTAAATTAACGGAGGAATAGCACCAACAGGGGCCGACATGTTCTCCCAGGAATAGCACGTACTATCTAGCTGCAGCCCCCTCGGTGGTTAGGGTTAGGGCAAGGGGACAGGGAGAGGTTATAATATAGATAAAACATTGACGGAAAACCGCGGCCGCTATTTTGACTACGGGCGGCCGCGACAGCGGCCGCCATCTTGACTACGGAGGTGCGCGTGTAAAAGAGCCGCCCTGGTCAGGCAAATTGTGAAATAGAGCCGCCGGTCCATGCGTCTGGAAGTGACGCCTCGGCGTGAGATCGGGTTGATTCACATGCTGTACCAGTGACAAACTCCGCCGACATTAGTTGTGTTCATCACGTCATATCTTTTTTTTTTTTGGGCTAGCTTGTTAAGCAGTCGGCTAATTTATGCTCAGCTGTGTGGCGCTGCCTGATAGAGGCTACTTTAAAACAGAGACAAATAAATGCAAGTTATAGCTTGGCAACTGAGGCTTAGGGGGCAAACAATACACTCTTGACTCCATTCAATGTATGTGTTACCTCGCTGGTGGGGCAGGGCAGGCCGGGGAGTAGGTGTGTGTGTGCAGGCAATGCGCCTCCGTTTGTGTCCACTCTGCGCGTTCACGTTGAAGTGTGTGCGGAGGAGGAGGAAGGGGGGCATATTTATTGGGGCATTATTGTCAAACGTTTTTAATCGTTGAGCATTTATAGATGATAATGTCGGCATGGGCCACATACACTGTAAAAAAAACAGCACCACTTCAGGTCTACCTGTGGGAATTAAATCAAATTTTATTTGGTATTAAAAAGGTCGTAAAAGTCTAACATTTATTCAAGAATCTGGAGACTACCATTCCCATTGAGAAATCTACAATATATGGTCACTAGCACTGTTGTTATTCTGACCTGTTGAAAACTGTTCAAAATTGCTTTTTCAATCCCCCCTATTAAAATCACATTCAATCTAAGAGAAATGGGTGTCTCTAACGACAATTGGTTTCCGTCTGCCCTTTGGCCCCGCACTCCGAGCGATCTGATTGGCTGACGGCTGTGACAGGCGTTGTGCTGACTGTGTGTCTGTGAGGGTCCAGCCTCTGGCACAGGCTGCATGGTCAGCAGTCTGTGCCCATGATGAGCACATGAGCACACATTTGACCATCACACGCGGGGGTTCAGAAGAAAAACGTGTGACACACACAAACAATTGAGCTGCTCATCCACTCAAGCCATATACTTCAGCTATACAGTTGACCGAGTTGTTTATGTTTCATCTTCCATCTTTCTGGCGGTCACATCATTACTTATTCACCAGCGTGGCTAGCAGCCACATGTCGCCGCCGAGCGCTGACACACTGTGTCAAAATTGAACCCTCAGGAGGCCCTAATCCATAGGTCCTGATGTTATGACACAGTGACAATAGCAAGCAAAGCAGCTGCAGAGCCCCCTCCCTACGACACCAGCACAATACAAAGCCCCCCCCCCCTCGTGCACTGCTGCCCCCCCCCTAAAGATCAAATCCTTAAAACCTGAGCGCTCACACTGAAATGAACTGAGCGCTGAGTAGAAAATGGAGAACGGGGTTCTGCAATATCTGGTCTTCAAACACAAATTGGCCCCGTCCAAGTTTACATGATCAGGGTAATTAAAAGGTTTAAGGTGGGATGTTGACTGGCAGCTCATCACCACCACCTCCTACTTAGGCAAAAGAGGGAGGTCTAGCCTCATGGACAAGTAGTACAATTCCCCTGTAAGGTGGCGTGTGTGTGTGTGTGTGTGTGTGTGTGTGTGTGTGTGTGTGTGTGTGTGTGTGTGTGTGTGCAGGAACATGTGTGAACCTCCCCTGCTCTCATTGGTTTAAGGGAGCACACCAGCAATTTAGGGAGCACTCCACCGTATTATTGTTTGAACTCGACACCATTGAAAATGAGGGTCACCCCTCAATTGGTCTCTCGGGGATAAATAAAAGTTAAATGAAAAAATGAAAATTGTGGGAATCACAACAAACATTTCATTAGAACCCCTTTGCCTCTTAAATTTCAAACCCTACACTACCATTTTGTAAAGCATCATTTTCCAAATTTTGGAACGCTCAAAAAGGAGCCACAGATTGCATTATGGGACAACTTATGTTATTGTACTTCTTGTGATGAGTATGCTAATCTTCATGTGTTGAATTGGTGAAGGGGCCTTTTACAAGAGCCGATGACATGAGTGAAACCTTAAAAGTAAAAGGGAACGTTTGGTGGGTTCATATGTATAGAAAACACTACATTTGGATCTTTCTGGCTCCTGTAATGATACCGATTAACATAATGACCTTCTGCATTGAAAAGTCATGGTCCACTCTCTCTCTCCTATGTGCCCACCCATTCACTAACACACACAAACAGGCACAAATAGGGAGGTAATGAGAATTAACCGGCGATGAAATGCTTCCTAACGATGGCCTGACTAATTGCGTGTCAATAGGCTTTGCACGCTCAGCAGTTTGAGATACAAGACCCCCAGTCCTCCGCCGTAATTGGTTAGCTTTTGCGTTGTAATCACAACTTCCCCAACCGAAGCCGCTGCCTGCAGGAAGATAACACTCAGTGCTCATTGAATAATTATATGCAACATGTCCAATTACTTCCCGTGAATATAATAAGCTTTTTTTTTCTTTTTCACCTCCCGTGTCAATATTGTCACGTGTAAGTTCATCTCCGCGCGACAAGGATGCGACGGTAAAAGTCTTCAAATATTTACCGCTGCTGCTCAGGAACGATATGGCAGCGTTGTTTGATGATTAAGGAGAAATTACCAAATGTGTGTTTGGTTAACGGCACTTAAACACGTGAGATAGATAATTAGCTGATCTTTTTTTTTTTTACATGTAAGATAATAACCCTTCCTTCTTGGCCTTTAAGGCACATTAAGCATCTACTATCATTAGATCCTTATAGATAAAACAGAAGTTTATCTACAGTATGGCTGATTTGCTTTTTAAATGATCCAGAAAACAGCATGTGAAGATGTTGGCTCACAAGACGTTTCCCACAAGAAGAAACCCAATCCCCAATACTTGGTGATTTTTTGATCACAGCAAATAGATGGACCTTAACTGTGAATGGGAGGTTGAGTAAGGAAGTTTTGTAAAACGGCACGAGGAGCAACGACAAAGTAACAAGTAGGCTACAGCATCCTTAAAGCAAATGTCAGGTTATGAGGTTGGCAGCGATTCTCATGCCGCGCCCTCCCTTGAACAAACGTGACCTTTTCAAAGCTATGCGCTGTCCTGCGGGACATAATATGCAAATAAAGTGCTGCTCCTCATTCCTCAGCCTCTTACTGGAGGATGGAGGTGCAGAGGGATGGTGGGTAATTACAGAGAGGCCCTTGAACTGGGGGGTAATTAGGGCCAGGAAGGCACACAGCTGAGAGCGGAGTGAGAGACCGCACGTTGGCAAGGCAACGGCAGAGGTGTTAATTATTTTCTTCCTTAACGGCGGTGAGGGAGGAATCCCCCCCTTGAAAGGGTAAGAAACACCTGTGAATAGAAGCCCCCCCACCCCTCCCCCTCCCCCTCCCTCTGCTTTTATAACCGTGCACTGTTTTCTACTGCAGCACACTCCTCCAGTTATCTTATTGGAGCCCTTGTCTTACTCTTTTTTTCTATGTCTGTCTCATCTTTCGTGTGCTCCCTTTCTTTCAGCGGTTCTGCAGAATGCTGCTTGTGAATTTTTTTTTGTCAAAATCTGTGAACAATCTGCCTCCTGTATGTACTGTGTGTGCGTTGAAAAACATCCAGTGTTAATACATATCCCAGGCTCTGAAAACTGGTATGTTGCTAGCTAAGGTTGGCCCCCTTTGTTTACATGACCGTTTACAGAGCCTAGGCTGTGTAATAACACTGGATTTCTTTTCACTGATTTTGACAAAAAGTGATTTTGTCAACAAGGGTTCTCCAGAATCGCTGACTGCACCTTTAAAGGTCCAATGAGGTGCACACAGCTATGGCCTGGGAACTATAGTTAAGTTGTGGTTCTTGGTGTCCAAACACAAGAAACATTTCTAGGCTTTTTGTTTAAAAAAAAAAGAAAACAGAAAAACAATTCCTGTGGTGTTGACGATGCTGTTATGTGAAAGATATTACTTTATTCACTGTAGTATTTCTGTGTCACACCTGCTGTTTTTGTGGTAGCCCTGTCTGGAAGTACCCTGAATTTCCGATGCATGTTCTCCACAGACATTTTGGAAAATCCCAACATGTCCAGTGTCAGCATTTCAACCAAGCCATGTGTAACAGTCCATTCCATTTGCCTCATGAATTCACTACATACGAAAAACAATACAACACGATCACAAATCAATAATGGCTTGAGTCGCTTGAACCTCACAGGAAAAGCCAATGGGTAAAATGTCTGTAAGTTCACAAATGAAACCCCCAGTACACAGCAGGTCAGAATTGGCAATTTTGAAGGGTCTTAACTTATAGCAATAGTCTGATTAGTAGGGACTCCAGGCTTATTATATTAAATATATATTTTCTGTCAAGTTGAAGTCAGATTCATGGCCACTACAGGTAACCACACACACAGTTGTTCCTCGCAACTTTAAATTGCCAGTAGTTACAACACATAAACAGAGGGCTTTTTGGGCAACACAACTTTTTATTCATGCAATAGATTGGAAGTATTCCTGCATGTTATTCAAAGTTTCAAGCGAAAACAACATCAAGTGTTGAGCAGACACATTTGTACCAAAAACAAAAAACAAGCCTTTGAGCATTCAAAATTTGCATATGAGTAACACTCTCCACATTGTCTGTCAGTAACCACAATAGCACAAGAGGAAGTATCATAATTCCAAGTGATTGATGGTTTCTCTGGAGTTGAGGCTGGAGTGACACTGGAGTGATACAATCAGTTGGATATTTCCATGCATGAATGTACAGCTAATAATTTGAATAGGATTTTCCTGGATCATTTGTTTTCCCGTACCTCACGTGTGGCACTTGAAGCAGTTCTGCTTGTTTGATTTCAATGTTATTGCAGGATTCTTGTGATTTTGAAATGGTGGTTGAATGCACTTATTGTAAGTTTCTTTGGATAAAATTGTCGGCCAAAAATGATGTGGAAATACACAAAATAGCTTCATAACACCTTGATTGTTTTCAGTCCGCCTGCCATCTCTGATTTGAGTGATGGGCAAAGCATGCTGGGCCAGCCGTGTCCTCCCCCATTCTTCCTGCTTTTTAATTGGTTCGTCAACAGGACCCCTGCCTTTGTTTGTCCAAAGCCCCGGCCCGGCACACACACACACACACACACACACACACACACACACACAAATTCGCATGCAAACACCCAGCTCACACAAACACACCAAAACCAGTACGGGTGTGTGACCACACCGACTGGGGCCAACTCTTTCCAGGGGCCTCTGTCCCTCTCTGCTGATTAGGAAACTATGATTAAAGTTATCGCAAACTTTCCACAACGGAGAACACAACACCTTGACATTCACGAGCTGTGTTTGCCCTTCATCAACACTGTGTCGGCGTGTAAACAGTCCTCCACTCTGTCCAGTTTTCCATTTTGAGCAATCGGTCCACCCACTCAACGCTGTTTGGTTTCCAAATCAGAATACAGACAGTGAGTCTGGTGTCAGCCTTTGATGGTGATTTATGAGAAGACAATGTTATAATTGGCAATAATGTTGACACAGGAAATGGAACTTTCTTTGATTCTTTTTCAGACCAAGGGAAATTGCAGATGTAATGGAGAGACAAACAGGTCTAGAGTCGTCGCAAACATTAATTGGAAGATTGATTCAAAAATAATAACAGAAACACATTGCAGTGTGTCTGAACTTTCTATTTAGGGACTGTACATTTTATTTATGTATTCATTTTGCAGAGAGCAGGGGGTTGGGTCTTTTCTTTATCAATTTTATATACCACACGTTTACATTGTAGCCTATTTGAGACTGCCCTTTTGAGATTTGTCATCTAAACAATCCATTCTCTCTATCTTAGCTTTGTAATGATCTCAAAGCCATGAAAATACCATGAAAATAACTGTTGTGCGACATTTTTTCTTTAAAATTCAGAGATGGGCCCAAATGCTGCGCTAGCCCAAAGGCCAGAGCTGTTCCTTGCAAAACCAGACAGCTAATATTGGGCAAACAGGACATGTCATTGTCTTGTGTTTGCCATAAATTAGGAATTCATTTCACCATTAATGACCCAGTGGTTTCCAATAGTGAACGCTGAATTTAAGCCTACCTTACAACAATGCGGTCTGGGGTTGTAAGGACTTGGTTCATCTGACTAGATCTAGTGTTAATGGACAAAGTGCTATTGGTGTAGTAAGTTTTGACAAACACAAAGCTGTTTGTACAGTGGTTCCAATCCCTTTAATGTCTTATCAGCAGAAGAATTAACCCCTGATTAAGATACCCTGTACCTTTCCACTGTTTGGCCACTTTGAGGTCAATGTTTCGAAGGTGACCGCCAGCGAGTCGATAGATGTGCAGTCCACCTTTCCCTATGATCTTTTCCTAGCTGGGAACTCTGCCACATGTGCAGGTGGAGTAACAGCAAGTCACCGTGAACATCGCTAAACATAGCTCTACAACCAAACCAAACCAGTTCACACTTCTGTACAAAATGTCTCATTTGTCCAAAGGTATTTTTTTCCCCTTTCTTCCATGCGGGTGGAATTTCTTTGATCTATAGTGTCACCTGTGCAGCCCTAGGAGGAAGTGTTGACTCTGCACTCACAGTCTTTTTACAAAACACTTTTGAAATACGTCTGTGGAAAAATACAGTGGAAAAATACATTTGCGAGCTTTAAAGTTTGTCCATGTTGAGTATTGGGACACATCCTGAAATAAAAAAAAACCTGATGGAAGTGAATAGTGCTGTGCTGGTCAAACACCGCAGTCCACTCACTTGGTACACAGCAACACAGTGTGTATCTGGGTGCAGGTTAGCAAGGGAGCGTTAAAAAAAAATGTCAGGAGAGGCTGGATTTGTGCAGGCAGCTGATTGATGAAAATACCATCATATGGTTTCAGGCTGGAGAAAGTAATCAAAATTATTTCTGACCCAAAGTGATTTGACATAAGCTGCTGCTGGGCTCTGTTGGTCTATTGAAACATCAACTGTACTGGTGGGAAGTAGGTAATGATAAATGGGAACCTTTTAGCGATAGACTAGGGCTTACAGTACAAAGGCTATCCTTTTAACGGCTTCAGGTCATTCCGTATGGCACATACAAACATATTTGTCCTTCATTTTCAATTTTAATTGAATTTCTTTCTTTTGTTAATGCTTCTCCAACTATCTGATTTATTGCCATAGAATATGGTCTGTTGTCAATTACTTTATTCTGTTACCAAAACTAACAACTTCCCATCAGCCTCAGCTACAGCTTTCTTTAGTTACATTAAACTGACTCTAGTTAACATTATATAGCAAGTTGGCATTAACACACCAATAGCATGTTAGCTTGCTGATAGTAGCCGAGCTGCTAGCATGGCTGTAGACTTTAAAGGTGCTGTAAGCGGAATGGTTCTTTTAGCTAACTTCCTGACAGTTACTGCAGTTAGCAGTCTCCTCGCTCGTCTCTACGTCACCACATTAATGCACATGCGGTCTTCAAGCAGCGAGTTATCTAGCGTCATCTCAGATCCATAAGTGTGATAAAACATGATAAAAACCATCAAAACAGACATTGGGAAGGATTTTTACCTGCTCCGCCATTGTAGGCACTTAAACATTCACCCATCTGTTGCACTGGCGTGCACCGGCAGTGAGACCATGAGTGAGACGGGTGTCGGTTTGTAGCATTCTCTCTTGTGATTGAATACAAATTTCGGGATCCTCCAATGAGTTTATTTGCCGATTACATGCAGAGCAGCTGACTGAGAGATCGGCTTTATGAAACTTGCACATTATGTAAGTGATCACTGTATGAATAAAGAGCGATTTAACAATTATATTAATATAAATAAACTGTTTACTTCACCTTTAAGTCGAAATGACAGATTTCTAGATTCCAAATTTCGGACATTTTTTATAGTGTGGGTTTGATTTATCAAAGTACAATTTTAGTATTGTAGGGGGAGAAAATTAGGAAAAAAAAACAATAACATTTTCCATTGATGGCTCAAGTGCTCTTTCAGAAGAAGTGCATGTTTAGGTGTGGTCTTTATTATGACAAGCACAATGGCACACTCTACCAAACTCCAGCGGTGGTAAATCCAGTTGAAGCCCTCAGTGTCATTGATGGTGAAACGTTACACTGCAGCACTGCAACCAGAACACTGGCTGATCGTGTGACTTTGCCTCAGGTGACAAACACAGACGGCCATCAAAGAGAACAGCGCTCTATGTTCTCCTTGGCGGGACAAAGCGTGTGCGTGCGTGTGTGTGTGTGTGTGTGTGTGTGTGTGTGTGTGTGTGTGTGTGTGTGAGTGAGTGAGAGTGTGACTGTGCGTGTACAGTGCGTCCATGTCCACACGCTTACACCGTATGTCACCTGTGTGTCTTTTTTATGAGGTCATGAGCAGGGGTGTTCTCCCCCATCAAACCCAGCCCTCTGTCCCCATGCTGTGTCTGCCTCATGATCAAAGCCCCTGTCGTGCCACCGCTCCTTTTGATGCTCTGGTTCAATAGAGCCTGTTGAGGTTTTGATTTCTTCATCCATTCAGCTCCATAAAGGACAGACCTCCCCTCCCTCCCCAGTCCAGTGGGTAGGGGGGGAGGGAGACCCTAGAAGTTCCCTGCCTGAGGGCCTGTCTGGTTGGACATTATAGAAAACATTGACAACAATGACAGTGTCTTTATTCTATATTCTTTATTTGGATCCCCATTAACTTCAACAAAATGGATTTTAGAAAGAAAAACTTAGCAATCAGAATGTTATGGTCAATGACATCAACAGCTGGCGTCAAATCCAAGAGCACAGATTCCTGTTATCCATATGTTTTAACCATTAAACAGTCATGTGTACTAATGTAGTGCTAGTAGAGTGTCCTGGTCTATAGGCATGCTATGCTTTAGTAAGAAATCCAGTTTTACTAAAATAATTAGACATTTGATTAAAAGTTATTTAAGTTACTTACTCAGCACAGATAGAACACTAATGTAAATGGGTCTACAATTGGATCCAGTAAAATATTAACATTAGAATCTTTAGGTAATCTACGCAAGCTTAGCCCATTCATCTACAGCTACGTCAGCCGTCACACACACTTCTTGTCAGTGTCTGTAAACAAGTTTATGTTGTTAAAAAATGTGCCGATTAAGCCACCTCTCATGCATTAAGCCAAACTAATGTTTAAGTTTGAATACAGCGACATAATGCTAAACACTGTTGCACTTCTTGTTGCCACACACCAGTGACGCATGTTTCACCTTTTCGACACAAAAACATGACCTACATTAAAAAAAAAAAATACTTTTAAATTAATTCTCTTTTCATCACTTTTTAATATAAACAAAAAAAGCAAATGAGATGATTCAATCAACCTCAAGACCCCCATCTGGGGCCATATCCAGCCTGTATCTTTGGAGGAAATGGAAGTGCCAACCACAGTTGAATTGCTAATTTGTGACCCCCCCCCCCTTCCTGAGAATGAACCGAATTTGCATGGAGAATTAATTTGACTTGGTTGAATGGCAACTGGAAAGTCCAGTTTGATAATACCCCTTAAGCATAATTAGCTCTTGAAATATTATTCAGAAGCTTTGTTCTGTCCCGCTGCACCTTCATTTCTCACCGCGATTCAATTAATGCTCGATGAAATTACTGACTGAATGCATCAAAAAAATAAATGGTCATACAATGGAGCATGCCATCAGAATGATATACCCTTTCCCCACCCCTCTTTCTCACTGTATGAATTCAGTTTCTTTAATTATTTCTGATGCCTGATAATGATGTCATGATATAACGATATGGAGAGACGTGAGCAATATGCTTTTCTATAGATTAGAATCATTTACTAAGATGAAGAGCAGGTTTCCCTCTAATGACTTTTTCATTGTAGCTATTTATTATTTTATTCATTCATTCAAACTCACACACACACACACACACACACACACACACACACACACACACACACACACACACACACACACACACACACACACACACACACACAAGCTCGTACGAACGTTATTAGTTAATATGTGAAGAGTTGTTTCAAAATGTATGTTTTTTCATCTTTAATGAAAGGGAAAAATCGCAGAAGTGGAATAAAGATTGCCTCCAATTAACTCAGAAGATATTTCATTTTTATATCATAAAATAATATCAGGCTTATTCGGCTTCAGATAAATATAGCAGTGGCCCAACATCACATCACACTTATCAAATAAGTGAGGCATTAGTTTAAAATGCAATTTATTAACTTTAATGATAACTAGACTAGATGGATCTCGATGAAGTAAGCAGGTTATTTTTGATCCATCTGTCCGTTAAATAGGTAAGCAGGTATTCATAAGCAGTTTGCAGGTGTGTGTGTGTGTGTGTGTGTGTGTGTGTGTGTGTGTGTGATCCTGCACCAGTCTGACACTGCTAACCTCCCTTGTCACTCTGGTAACCTTGGTGTGAACATATGTGACAGAACATGGCAACACCTCTGTCCCCCTCACCTTATGTCCAACACGCACACACCATGGCACACACGCACGCACACGCACACACACACACACACACACACACACACACACACACACACACACACACACACACCCCATGTTTGACCCTCCTCAGTCCTCTGGTCATGAAGGGGTTGAAGAGTTCATGTTGGAGAGGTGTGGAAATCCCAAGTGGCTCGGCGCAAGTGCAGCTCTTTCAGCGTGCTACTGTGCGACTGTATTTTTTCCCTCTCCTTCATACATTTATTTATCAGTGTGTGTAAGTGTGTTTTTTGTGTACGTGTGAACTCCCTGGCATACATGTGCACTATAAGCATGTGCAGTTTTCCCTTTGGTCTCCCTGTCTTGTGATACTCAGGTTACACAATGAGAGCCAGTCACCAATTATCATTTGATTTTGAGAATGGCCACACATGAGTTATGGCCCCTCATAGAGACTATACCAGCGCCTTCCACTTAATGGTATTGCTTTAAATAAGCAGAATGTGGTTGCATGTGATTGTCTGTCATATTGACTTACACAATGAACCATTTTTTTTCTACTGCTCATTAATTTTTGATTTCTTGCATTTCTATTCTTTTAAGATTTAAGGTTTTCTTTACACTTGAGCCTATGTTTCTGGCTCGATATAAGTTAAAACATTTATTACAATTTTAAAAGTAGAGCTCTGAATGTTCTTTATAAATGCACCTAAGATAAGAAAAATAACCTCCATATTTTGGTATTGAACTGTTTTAGTGTGAGCCTCTCAAGGGCAAAACGCTGGAACAGAAAGGGGAATATGGTTTTGTGGATACTGACTTCATGATACATTCATGACGTGTTTACTTTATCAGATTGATTCATCTCTACACCACTGGGCTGAGTTGAAATGCAGAAGAGTAAGTAAGTAGCCTCTAAGCCTAGTTTTTCCCTTGCTGTATTTTCCCATTGAGCCCTGGGAAAATTCTGCCCTGGGAACATGTACAGTATATGCTCCCCAAGGAACTAGACTGCTTGTGTGCTGTTTTGTGCTGGGCAGGCAGTGTACAGTGGGTTTATCTAAGTTTTTCTTCGCTAAATACACTGATGATAAGATTGCTGAGAGTGAAGTAAGACATTGAAGTCACATGGAGCGTAAAAGCAAAACAACTCAATTCCATATGCGTTTGTCGCCATGATTTACACCTTTTACATTACACACAGTAATTTCATCCATTGTTAAACTTTTTTTTTTGTGCATCTTTGAGCTAAATCATACCCAAATGACCTCTCATATCCATTTCAATTTGTCCAAAAAATTATCAAATCTATTTTGAAAAACAAAACAAAACACTTCAGTCATAACATAATGTCCATGTGGACACTGATAACATGGAGAGGCAGCAGCTGTGTGGCCGACCTACTAGGGCTATCCTGATGTCTCTATCTATAGAGACACTGTAGCGGACATCCATAATAGGCTACTAAACACAAACTGTCCCTCAATATAAACCTGTAGCCTCCTTTCCCAGCTATCATTAGCTCCCTGCACGGTAGGTGTGAACAACCACGGAACGATGCCAAGCATTTAAAAACAGAGTTATGGGGGAAGACTCTGTGCTGCTATGACCTATGGCCCCTGCTCTCTCCAGTACCCTCAAGGGATGATACTTGCGCTAAAGGACAAAATGTACTAGAAGGAGAGGTGAGAAATGCGTTGGGAGAAAGAGGAAACCAGAATAAAAATCCTTTAGGTTTAGTGAGCAGGAGGGGCGGGGGGAGGGGGGGGGGGGGGGGGGGTGACAAGTGGCACAATAGCAAGAGAAATCAGAGACAGATTTACATTATGCCCATCGTCTTCCTCAAGGACACTGACAGACTGACAGGGCGCGTGTCTGTTGGGCAACGCACTCCCAAGCTGTCACCTTTTGGTTACATGACAGTTAAGAGTAAGGTACTTGCCCTCCCAAGAATCTTCCACCGTTGACAAGTGTCCTCGACGAGGTCTGTTGAATGTCAATACGACACAGTCCACGCTCTGATATGGCAACAAATAAAACAGGGAGGACGCGTGGGTTGGGATAACCTATACAGCAACGTGTGACACGGCTGAGGACACCCATAATAGTTCCTGTAACAGCATTATGCACCGACGCAAATGGGAAAATTCCGGCGTCATTCGTGCTCACAGGAAATTCTTCCTTTAGCAAATAAACAACACATCTCAGCAATTATTACTACTTAACCAGTGGATTAAGTGGCGGTCCGACAGTTGAGAGTTTAAAGGACACGTGGGGTTGAAAGGTTGCTAAAACAAATCAAGGACACAGGGGGGGAAATTCAATAGACACACTTTCTCCTCAATCAGCGGCTATACTCTGGATGTGGCTGACCAGTGACCACTAAGCTCTTTGCCCTAATTGTTGGAGAAAATTAAGCTAAGGCAGGAAGATTTTGTTGCCTTTTATGTACAGTAAACTAAGGTTCGATTCCCGGTCATGGCAGGGCAAGTCCAGTGAGAGTCCTTAGGCAGGACCCCTTAATGGTAACTGCCACCTCCAGTTGTAAGTCACTTTGGATCAAATCAGCCATCTCAAGTCACTCTAAAAGAGAGATCCATATCATGGACTGGGAGGGAGCCAAGGTCACTCAATCGGATACAACAAATACCATGGTTGGATCAGAGAGGCAGGGGAGATCAGGAAACACCAGGGGACAGTAAACCAGGTCAAGGAGGCATATAAGTTGCCTCACACCTTGGATGCAGTCCTTAAGAAACAGTGGGATAGCAGGGGGCATGGTCGCAGGATGCCCAATCCTGTTCATGATCAGCTGAGATGCCAAGTCACAACAACAACAACAGGTGACACTTCTGAAGAAGACTGCAAAAAGTTGAGCATGTCGAAACATGTCAAAGTACGAAAAGTAATGCTAGTTTGTATACAAGAACATCTAAGTGAAAAAAATACATTGTTTGGGCCCTTGAGAACAACCCTAACAAGCCGTTTCTGATCTGACACCATATTCATTCACTAGGGGAGAACGGGGTAATTTGTCACATGGGTTGGATGTCACATTCGTTATATCTCGCCACCAGAGCACGCTAGCTCTGAAATGTTGATATAAAAAAGGTCCAGAATTGGGATCAGAGGTCACATACATAGACTTCCTTGGAGGAAGACAGCTGCATTTCAGGTGAGAGGATGTTTTGTGTTTTTCATGTCAAATTCAAAATATTTTGCTTCTCAGTATTTTTCTTCTAGGCTTTTACACAATGGGTTTATAACAAAACACTTGTTACCCTCAGAAAGTGTGAAGGGTAAACTATAGTTTAGATTATGGTTAGCAAGCTAATTAGTTGTCAGATGGTTGTTGGCCTTGATGCTAGCAAGAAATTCAAGTTGGGGTTGGTCGTCAAATTTTTTGGGGGGTTGGTTGTCACATGTTATCTCAAGGCTGCAGCCAGAAAAGGAACCCAATAACGAAAGAAATTGTCAAGCTGTATCCTCACTGACACCCCAGAGAAGGAAAGAATAGAGCAGGAAAAGGCAGCTAGCAAGCAAAAGAAAAAAGGGCAACAAAATCAAAACAACCCAGTGCATCCCAAACTAGACCAGCTGCCAAGGCTACAGAACGTTATGTAGGCCTATTTGTCAACTTGACAATGCAATTAAACATTCAAATTTGGTTCTGCCTCCTTGCCTTCTTTTTAAGATTTTTCCCATTAAGATAACATTGTGACAAACAACCCCATAGTGTGTGACAACCGACCCCTTGATGGGGTTGGTTGTCACAATGTGTCAGAGTGTCTTTGATGGTAAATTACTTCTTCATTACAATAAGTTGGAAAAAAAGAGAGACACACATTTCTAGCCAACACCTTAAGCTTCAATTTAATGTAGGAATGGCTATTGACAGATGTTTTGGTGATGAGCAATTCTCACTAGAGTAAAAAGTGTGCCTACTTACCCCGTTCTCCCCTACCTTACTAATCTAGCATGGTGAGACCAGACCCTGATATCGCAAGTTTCACATTTGTTTCGCTCCCGCAGATCAGTCTGGACTTTCTCCGATCTTGTTGGGATGTAGCCCGCTTAAAACATTACCGGGACAATCAAGGACCGCATTCAGACTGCTGTTTTCCGTCCGTTAGTGGAAGTCAGCCCCTGATTGCTTCAAGCAGTCATCATTTTCAGAAACAAATTCTTTTGACCACACAATGCTGTGGATAAGGTTTGGTCTGGAATAGACACACAAATAAGTGAGGTATTTTAAAAGATCATGGGTTGGTTTTTAAATGATGAATAATAACCATGTACTGACATTAAGGGTACAATCACAGCCATGGTTAAAAGAAAGCAGCATTGACTGTTGGTTGGAAACGGCAACTTTGCTCCCATTGCAAAGTGATATGTTTTGCCGACCCACCCAGCTAGCTGCAAATACATATGTCACTATTAAGCATTTGCTGAAATGACTGCTCTTTTGTTTTTCTTAAGAGTTTTGCATTTTCCCTATTTTCTTCAACCAAACTGACAGTTTGACACACTGTTCCACCAATGTTCCTGTCAGAATATAAAACCATTTCACTTAAAATTTGTCCCAGAATGGTAGATGTTGATATTTTTTTACCAGACCTTTTGAGAACGTCTTGTCCATGTTACATAAACTTTTAAAGCTGACATCGCAATCTACAATTCCAAAACATATTCCCCAGAAAAGCTATTTGATGTACCTTGAACTGAAGCTTTTGTCAACTGCTGTTTCCAACGTCAAGTATTAACTTTTTCAAAACTGTTTTTCTAGATTGCTGTGCCCTTTTCCAACCTTGCATGTGCAGTTTTAATTAGAACCATCCCAATATTGAGTTAGATAACTAATAATGTTCTGCTGATCCTCCCCGCCACCATCCATGTCTAGACTTCGTTGGGATATAATCTTATGTGATGCGCTGCACTACTACCCCCATGAATTACCTTATTTTCCAATAGAGTCTAATTGCCAAATATGCTTCATATATTTCAACAGCTTTTCCAACATGGTGCAATCTCTCTCATGTCCGTCTCTCTGGATTAACCTGTATCAGGGCTGTAGTTGCTCCCAGGAGGGAACGTGTGTAATAGTGAGTGTCCAGGGTGTGCTTGTTTAAGTTAAATAAAGAGGCACTAAAGCTACTAAAGCCGTAAGGTGGGGAGAAGTTGGCCCAAGGAGTGTCCCGATTCTTAGGGATATCCCTTTTTCTAGTGTCAGCCTAAGCTTGGTAAACATACAGTAGCTGAACTATGACTCATGTAACGTCACCACAGTTGCTTTACCAACAAGGACACACCACTGCACACCTTGGAGTGCGTCTGCAAATCACCAATGATTTAAAAACTAGTACATCAAATTTGCTGTTCAAATGTCAACCGGATGTTTGACCGTAATCCTTTTATTATGTCATTGAATTTAAAAGTTGGAGCCGACAGAAGATAAACATTTAGCAAACGCACACATTTAAAGGTGGAGTCACAGTTCTGTAGAATCCCTTTTTGTCAACATCAGTGAATATCAACCGGACGATCCGCTACCTGTCCGTACTGTGTGTGCGCTGGACAAAAGATAAGATAATACACCGCCTAGGCTCTGTAAGCGGGCATGTCACTAGCTTAGGTGGCCCACCTTTGTTTACATACCAGTTTACAAAGCCCATGCTGTTTATTAACAGTGGATTTTAAGAAGATATTCACTGATTTTGACCAAAAGTGATTTTGACAAAAAACGTCCTCCAGAATTCCGACTCCGCCTTTAAAGGCTTTGGAGGGATTTGTAAATGCCAGGCTATCCCCTCAAAAGGATCCCCCACTAGCAGCTTTCACAGCCGCGGCTCCACTGCATCGGCTTCCATTATTCATGCCCTACTCAGCCGCTTCAATCCGGCATGGACCGCTCACCTTACACGTTACTCATTCATTCACAGCAGCGACAGCTACTACAACACTACCGTCAGGGCCAGAGAAGGTGCCCTGCCTTTTCAGGTGAACACATTAACCTGAATTATTTTGCAATGACGGTTTTCATCAAATGTTTGCAAGCGTGAAAATGACAGCGGAGACAATTTCTCACAGGGATTTATGTGGGAACTGACAAGCGAGATCAGTCGTCAGATTTATATGCTTTATGAGTCCCTGAGGTGCAGCCTTTTAACTGAGTGAGTGAAGGAGGGATGGATCGTTGCCAAGCTTATTTAAAAAAAAAAATTGCTCTGAAATGACATAACACAGAGTTAAATCTGGTTGTGTATCAGAACATTTTCAGCCTTTTTATTCTTCCTTTTTCTTATTTCACAGTTCGAAGCAACCTTTTTATTATCTCTGCAAAGCGAAAATGAGGAAAATTGGCACTTTACTGACCAAATATACACTTTGCAACTCATTCACAGTACAGGTTGCACACTTATTAAAATATCTCAACCTTTGGAACAATGCAATCGCAAGCACCTTGGATTGTTGCATTGTTCACACAGATCTTGTGCAAATTCAGCATTAACATATAGGCCTGCACACAGTCACTCATTAGTGCATGTTAGATGACACGCCTGGCCTTTGAAACCATTGGGCGCTGGCTCCACCCCGTTAGGTTTCTCCCTCGGGAGTTCTCACATACTTTTCCTATCAGGTTTCCTTTCTCCGTACACATATACTCGCGCGGCTCCCGCTCCTTTTCTGTTCTTTCAAGTTACATGCAAAGGTTCCCTTCTCTCATCTTGTGCCAAATGAGCCTAGATTGTAGGTAGCTCGTATAAACACACACACACACACACACACACACACACACACACACACACACACACACACACCCTTGTATAACCTAATACCTTGGAGCGGTGGTTGAAACCAGCTCTGTGGTTTAGGGACGTACGTTTTTTTTTTCGATGGTGAGAACGAGTGTCAATAAGTTTTCCCTTGACTCTGAGGCAGGCCCATACCTGTATGTGTGTGTGAGAGAGTAACATGTATGCCTGCACAGTGTATGCACTTACCATTTTGTGTGTGTGTGTGGGGGGGGTCTTGTTAGGTCAATCTAGCTTTAAGCTATAATGCAGCACACAATTATGAAACACTTTTTTTCATTTAAGCTTGGTTTTGTCAGAGTTTACACACTGCTGGGTAGCCAAACTACGAGCCTTTTGAATGCCATGGCTATATTTACCCAGTGCGAGCCACACTGTGTGTGTTTTCAGCCTGTCCCCTTTGAGAATGAGGTCTGGAATGGAACCAATGTGAACCGAAACTAGGCCATGCACAGATGGACCGATTACTGTACAAGCGTGCCAACATGTCAGAGGCGGTGATTGTGTTGCGCAAAGGACAGTGCGTGTGCCACAGCTTGAATTTACAACAGTGCTATCATTGGCTGGCATCTGACAGTGTTGAGTTCAGTTGAGGTGAGGTGAATCACATCGAGTCAAATCAGATCACATTGAATGGGATTGAGCGCGACCAGAGTGAAAGTTGCAATTTAAACTAAATCCAATTAAACCAAACTAAGTCATAGAACCTTCCTAATTCATTTATTTAAAATTGAACGTTGAATGCTACATGCTTTTTGTGCAAAGACATATGATCAAACAATTTATTTCAGGTATTGTGCATCATTTTCCATTTGTAAAAAAGTGCATTGTGATAGCAACGGCTAACAATGTCGGCTAACTGACACTGTAGGGATATTATGAACAATTTTTCCGGGTCGGCCCACACAGATATTGCATCGATCAAATGAACAGTATGGACATCATTAGTCGGAAACCAAAATTGTTGTTTTTGGAGAACACAGAATATACTGTAGGTGGTACTATCCATGGCATGGCAGAAACATAAACAGAACTAACGCCAGAGTTATATGTGCTGATTTCTGAGGGAAAACATTGCCTTTTCCAACAAATACTTCCCAGCCCCCATCTTTCGGTTAGGTCTAATTCCTGCTGAGAAGATCCATCATCGTCTCATCCTTCTGACCCACTTATCTGCAGGACTCTGCCCAGGTAAATCTCTGATATCATTATGTTCCCATTAAAGCCCCCCCCCCCCTAGTGTATCCAGGGCAGATAAATCTAGGCCAAGCAGCCCTCCTACCACACAGAGAAGGCGGGCGATTCAGGAAGAAGAAAATGCTTTTGGACTTTGGGATCCCGCATTGGGAGGGCAACAGAGCATTACAATGCATATCAAGTTAAATAGAAAGTGCACGGTTGACTGGTTTCAGGTTACAGACCAGAGATGATTGAACATTTGGAAGCAGCAGATAAATATACCGAGGATACTGCTTGCCGTTGTATAGCTCTACATGGCGGCAGAGCAATAAAAAGCATTTATGGCGCAATTGAATTTACTGAGCAATGGATGGTAAATAGGAACGACCATCTGTCATGTTGCATTTCCTCTGCAATTACAAGCTTGTCTGTAATGCTACATGCCCAGTGCTATCTATATGGAAAGCAAATGTAACGCTTTGGGCATTATCTCAACCTAACCAGCATCAACGTTCAGCCATATGCGCAGTATGTGTACACCTGTGTGTGTATATAAGTTTCTAAAACTCTATCTCTGCATCCGTCTGCTATTTTATGACTCGCGCTATAGGGCACTTGTTGGAGGGAGCCTGACATTTACATGCTGTCGGTTATTAGTGTTTAAACCAAATATTACTACAACCAAGATCAACAGTAGACACTGACCAGGCCCAGGCGCCGGCAGCAACCACTCCCCTTCCTCTCTCTCCCTGTCGCGCCTTTTCTGTCTCTCTCCCCCTCTGCGTCTGGTGTTCTCTCTCAATTTCTCTCTCTCTCTCTCTCTCTCTTGTGTGTGTGTGTGTGTGTGTGTGTGTGTGTGAGTGTGAGAGAGTAGTACACAAGGATGGAGCCAGGCGACCAATTATGGCTCGAGCAAGGGTGGCGCAGGAGTGTCAACATGTACTGTAGTAAAGAGCACACAGCCCAATTTCTGGGAAAGAGAGAGAGAGACACACACACAGAGGGACAGAGAGATGAGAGAAAAATGAGGAAAGTAGATATAGAAAGAGACATTGATAGAGATTGACGAGATGTCAAAACACAGACTTAGTCAGAAAAGACTCACGAGGAAGACACAATGTACAGAATGGAGTTGAAATGGAGCATAACACATGACCAGATAGAAAAAGAGAAACACATTTCTCTACTTCCTTTCGCCTGGAGGATTTCCTCGAAAGGGCACGACCACACAGAGTTTTATTTATTCTGCACTCAACGCGGACACGTGATCATAGAAGAAGGAAACACAAGCTCCATCAAGGCTTTTAAAGGGCAGTCACATTGTGCTGTTCCAGTCTCTATAGTTCATCACATGCAGACGATGTGAAAAAACACACAAAGTTATCTGTCTGTTTTCGCCTCTTTACTCTGTACTCTGAGATTCCTTTCGGGGAAATTTAAGTTATTTGTCAGCCCGGGTGGCATTATCATGTATTTTTTTTTATATCCGTTATGACTGTCATGAAAACAGTGAAATCATCTAATCCTTTTTCCTGGAAAGACTCTGGCAAGAACAACGCAGAAGTCCCTGTCACAGGAAACACAATAATAAAGTAGTTAGCAAAGTTAATAAATGTTCTCCCATTTTGCGACAAAGTCACGAAGTCTTACCAGTATGCAGCCAGTACATCATCTGGAAAATGAATGTCTCAACAAAAAGTCAACCAGATTGAAAAGTTACTATGGATTGACCCAATGTTTGGATCCCTAAAGCCATGCTGCTTAAGTGGTCACGGGACTGCTCTTTCTCAGGTTGTCCATTAACCACAGGGTCGGTGGTAAGGCAACCGGTTCCTCCTTCCCACATGTTGAGTTGTCCTTGAGCACTGACATTGACCTTGCAAAATCCCCTTGATAACCCTGCAGCCACAGCAGGCTTGCGTGACAGCTAGCCTGTGAATTCATGGGTAAATGAGAGGTACATTTTGGTAGAGGATGATCATCTTAATCTCAAGGGTCATGGGTTCAAGCCTCCACATTGGCGGCAAACTTGATCAGTTGGGCACAAAATTAAGCTCCTTGTGTGTGTGTGTGCTACTGCATGGTGCCAAATGTTAACTGTGTCTTCAATGGTCCATGTAGGTCACAGTATGTCCTGGAACTGATGTTGATGGGGGAGATTTTGTGGCATTGGTGGAATGGTGGTAAAAGCATATCTGCTTGCCAAGCATTTCGATTCCCCTGGCCAACGCATTGTCAGAAAAGCTTGCACTGAAGTCAGAAAGGGTTCCGCCATATACACACAAAGGCTTGTGAAGCACTTTGGTATGAAACACACGTTACAAAAAAGCCTTTACTACAGTATTAGGAGGTGTTACTTATTCCTGACTAAAAGCCTCCTGAACCAATTCTTTTCAAATCTTTATTTGAATCCAAATCTATCCAAAAAGCCTATATAGCCCAGCCTGGTTCTGACAGCAGAGCAGGCCCCATACACAAGTCTTTATCACTCAGACCAGTCAGGATGTATTGAGGGAGAGAGTGAATGGGAGAGAAATCACCTGGAATCTTGTTAGGTTCGATGGCTTTACTGTGTGTGTGTGTGTGTGTGTGTGTGTGTGTGTGTGTGTGTGTGTGTGTGTGTGTGTGTGTGTCGAGCCGCGCTTTGCAGCCCGAGATCCCCGGGGGAGGAACTGTGGCTCAGCTTAGTTAACCCTGTCTCACCCAGGGCACTCCTCGGCCTTATCCCTGCAGCGTAAGCCCTTAATGACTTCTCTCCCTCCTTCTCTCTCTCTCTCTCTATCTATTCTCTCCCTCACTCCGCTTTCATTCATCCTGTGTATCTGTGCTTTTGTCTTTTTCCTTTTCCTGTACCCATCTTCTTATCTTATATTTCCCCAGTTTCTCTCACTCTCTTCCATCAGTATCTGTCTCTCTCTGCCTCCTCCCTTCCAACCTTGTCTTTCTCTCTCTCTTTCTTCGATCTCCCCTGCCCCACCCCCACCACCTCTCCTAGCATATGTTCTTCTGGGTCAGGATTAGGGCCTTTTCTTATTAGTCAATTAGAGAGAGACACACACACAGAGTGACAGAGAGAACAAACTGTCACTCTGTGTGTGTTCTTTTTTTACCATGCCTACGTCCACACCTTCACCAGGTGACACAAAGCTACTGGATATGGTACATTCAGTTGTTTGTCGTTTTATTAGTTAAATGTCCTATAAGGACGGATGTCAGAGTGAAATTGGTGCAGGTGGATTTTTTGATAATCAAAAAGTCTGTCCCCATTTCATTGGCTTACAGATTTTCAAATCTGGCATGGATTTATTGAAAATGGAAGGATGTAGACATGAATGTCGATGCAAATATTTGCTTTTGCTATTTTTTTCCATCATTTCATGAAAAGTTTCCTGGAATGAACTATGTAATTTGGTACTATTATGGCTTTACAGAAAAAAACTAGCCCCAATTGTATACTAAGTCGATGGAAAAAGACGCTATTAGGCACAAATTGGCCCGAGGCGGAGCAAATTGACAGGCCACTACTCCCGACTGACAGTTAGATAGAGCAACAAGGCGCTTGGGCGACATGTGCTGTGGTGGATATTTCCGAGACCTGCTCCCTGTGGATGAGGTTACCGCTCACGTGCTTGACCTTAAGTATTCATGTTGTTGTAGCTTTTGATTTATTCATGCAGAATTCAGGCCTTGTTTGTATCCTGTGTTGCAGTGAAACATGTACAAGGAGCGATTTGTTTAGGCTGGCGCACAATGGACAGTGTTTCTAACCCCTCTATGTACGGTAGCAGGAGGGTCTCAGGGGAGAGAACTATGGGCTTTTTCTCACAGTATCTATGACCATACAGTCACTACATCTGGAAGTGGCCTCAATGTGTATGTTTGAAATGACCCTTTCGCTCCCTTTGGGGAGAAAAGCAGCAGAATAAAGACTTGCTAAATACACAGTAGGTTTTTCCTTAAAGCTATAGTGCGTAACTTCTGTCGCCCCCACAAGGAATTCCAGTAATTACAACAACACTGTCAGCGCATCTTCAAAAGGTAAGCCTTTGGTGATTGCGCATTGGATTTTATACCTTCTGCTGTACGTCCAGGCTTTTCCTTAGCAGTAGAATCAACAACTGAAACATTTCTTGGCCGCTTCTTGGGATATTTTTGAGCTTCTGCGCCAATGTCAGGGGTTGACACCAGTTTGATAACGCTGCCGTACTGAGAAATACAGAGAGAGTTTTTTGGAGCTGATAGGCTTAATCAACTTTGTGTCAACTCGCTTGGCGATGGCTTGAACGTAACCGACATTCATTTACATGCAAAAAGTTACTCACTATAGCTTTAAAGTGAGGCTTCTCCCTCACATGTCTGTCTCTATTGCCCTCTTCCCTAAGGCAGGATTCCCCCTTTTCCTCACCCAGAAGACCCCTCCTTTTCCCTCCTAAGGGGGTCCACAGTTGGATTAGACCGCCCCTCAAAAGACTGCAGAAAGGAGCCCCGCTGTCTCACGTGGAGCAATCTTAGATAGAGGGATGGGGGAATAAAAAGAGGAAACGAGGGAGATGCTGTGATCCAATTTTCATCTTTTTTTCTCTTCCCCAGTGTTTTGTTCGACGCTTGCTTAACCGGGCTCCCAGGAGAGGATGTCGCTGGGGTTTCGCAAATGAATCCGTGTGTGTAAATTCTGTCTTTTTTGTTGTGCATTATTCCAAGCCGATGAATGAAACATTCTAAGCAGACCAATCAGATTTGAGGAAGTCAATAGAAGAAAAAAAGATTAGATTCAGATATCATCCTCTGAATATAAGGCATTAGACGTATTACGGACCCTTCGCAGGGGGGTTCATGTAAGGGTTGACCCTACCTTGAACTTAGCTTGTTTTTAAGTCCCAAAAGTTATGAGCGCAGGAAATATAAGCAGATAAAAAAGGATTGGAGCGCTCTAAGCTCATCTATCACGGAGACCCCCTCTGTTCAGGCTTAAGAGGCCGATTATGGCATATGATATTGAATCCTCTTTGGGCTGTAGCCATTGTGTGAGTGTGTTGGGGCTTTGTTGTGTGTAAACCGGCCCGTGTGTGTGTGTGTGTGCGATTGCGTATGCGCCTGTATGGAAGCGATTCATATGTGTAATGTTCCAGCCGCCACTGTGCAACCTTGTGTCAGGGGGGCCTTCACCCCCCACACACACACACAGGCGTAGGGTCAGGAGTTCAGCAGGGTGCTAAGTAATAACCTTCAATCAACATCCATCACTCAACCGTTGAATGCATGGGTGATTCCCCACAGCCCAGGTAGGGGAGAGCTGGGCAAGGCTTAGCGCCACTCCTCTCCATTAGATTAACATAATGTCCTGATTATGCCGTTCACTCACTTTCTGTTACGGTGGCGGCAGGTAATAACCGAGCGATTTACCGTGGGAATTGTTAATAGAAAATGCATTTCAAGGTCACCTGGAACGACACCGGAGCGTAAGCTAAGGACAATGTGATATACAGTAGCTGCTGTTTGCTCACCTTCCCTTTGCGCCTCTATTTGTTTTCTTTGGTTCTCTGTATCACCCTCTGTTTTCCATATGAAAACGGGGACATGGCCTCAACCTGAATGTCAAGAAAAAAAAAGATAAATATTTAGTTGAAAACAGGCATGGTGCCATTGTTTAGCAGTAAACACATAGTACTGGCTGCTCTGACATTATACACATGAGGAGTGTATCAGACTGACCTGGCAGGTGCTGGTGCGAGCTGACGGAAATGTTAATAGCTGTCACGTGATGACCTTGTAACGCCAAGTCTAGCAAGACTGACATACCATATTGTTTGAATACTTGCTTTTTATTAATCCAACAACTGCGAGAGGGCAGTTGAGCAATGCAGCCTTGCAACATTGTCGGACTCAGCAGAACCTCGAGATATAGCCATATTTTAATGCCACACATACTAGTTAATACTTGGCGCCAACATTACATGCAATGCATCCCGACTATTGTCAGCTCGGTCAAAGATGTGTTGGACTATGTTATGGCTAACGTAGCCTCGAGCAGAGATAAGAAGCAGACTACAAAGGGCTCCTAAGCTCTCTTCTTTGTAACACCACATCCACAAATATATTTCTTTCAATTTTAAACTTGCAGCTTCAGCGCCCAAGCAACATGGATTTCTGAGCAGATGTGTGATATTAACGGAGTTCTGTTGAATATGATTTTGTACATAATAAACTAAAAAGATATGTTTAGGAGGTGCTGGCAGGTTTAAGATGCTGTTTAACTCTAGTCTTAATAAGCTTACTGTCTCCTGGTAGCCTCACATTTAACAGTCAGATATGGTTCGTGGTGTGTGTGTGTGTGTGTGTGTGTGTTTGGCGGGGGGATGGGGTGTTAAGTTTCTTTTTGCTTGAACAGCAATCCATGTGTCAACACTTTTTCTAAAGCTGGAGCTTTGTTCGTGGTCCCTCTATTTTCATTTTTGAAATTTTAGTTAATAAAAAGGCCTGATTAGTGTGCTTGGTCAATGGCCTTTTTATTAACGTTCAAAGGCAACTCTGCTCCCCCCGGCCGCTGTTTATTTGTGAGCCCGAGTGACAGGGGGGCCTGGCTGGATCTGAGAGTCTCTACATACCCAGAGGTTCAGGTTATGCTGGCTGTGTGAGGACTTGCGTCAGCGCGGGGGGCTCGCTCATAGCTAGCCCTTCTTAGTTTCCACATGATCCAGCGTCTCATTATCACCTGCCCATGCCGATGAAATACTGAGGTCAGACAGAGGTTAGAGAAGGCTGATCTGTGACCGAAAAGGAGCAGAAAATAGGTCACAATGACGTTAGGCTATACACCTCAGTGTTGGCTGATCTATAAATGTAACACTGGCAGATAGGGATTCACATTGGAAGCCCTTTATGTTTGCCCATGGCTCTTTTTTTTGCCCTTGTATAATCCTCGAGGCAATCAAGGAGCCTGATGTTGGTTTTTCAATTCCGAGTCCCGGGGCATTTCGAGGAAAAATTCTGAAAAAAAAGAAGAAAGTTATTTTCTCTTCTCTTCATGTGGTGGTGGTGGTGGTGGGCTTGGTGGAGGTTTTCCTGTGTTCCTGATTTTAAAGCTAATGTATGGGCGGGGGAGCGGACACATTACCATGGCTAATACAGTGGTTAAAGAGCATTCCGGTTTTCCCTTTTCCCCACACACACGCACGCACGCACGCACGCACGCACACACACACACACACACACACACACACACACTCCCTCAACCAGCTGCACCTGTTGCTGATTGTTAACCAATGCCTGTCAAAAAGTGGGTTGTGTGCATGCATATGGATTCATACTTTTTGTGTGTGTGTGTGTGTGTGTGTGTGTGTGTGTGTGTGTGTGTGCGTGCCCTTTTGAGTGTGTGTCTTTAGTGACATTCACTGCCATGTATCATATATCACCGAGCCCACAAGCGCTAAACCAGCTCCCTCATTTAACCAAGTGCCCATTTTACCTAAAAAAAAAAAAATAACGCGGGGCCAATCATCCATTATTCAGTAAACCACACCACCAACCTCTGTTTAGCCAATAACAACTTGTGCAAACTCCGACCCTGTAATAAGAGAGTCCACACTTAACCCCACGTCAAGCCATCATGTCATGGAGCTCCGGCCTCTTCCAAGCGTCCCAAATAGATCAAAGTCTGTTGAGTTTTTTTGCAGCAATGAAAAACCTTGTTTTATTCCCCACGTGGAATGAGCTTTAATTGGTTTTGATCGGTGGCCCGATTTAGTAAAAAAAAAGAAGAAGAAATGAATCGCTATTCACTGTCATTCCAAAAAAGACTATACGCTTTTGATTGCAAGCAGTCAGCGAGTGGAGTGATATTTTTAAAACGGTTCGTATTTTTTTTAGCACTGCTATATTTGTTTTCCTGAGCGGTGCAGCTTCAAATCAGGTCGAATGAAGTTGTCAGCTGAATTCCTTTAGATCGTTGTCACTTTTATTAGCCTTTTAATGTTGTAAAATAGACTTGGCTATATGAGCTGTATGCTCCTACGCTCCATTGTGTGGGTTTAGTGTGCAGACGTGCTTGCCTGCGTATTTTGGAAGGGATGAATATATGTTCAACGTGATTAGTTTGACAGTTTTTAACCCAACAGTTAAGTTTTCCACACGTACAAAGTCATCTCCCTGCTCCTCTATACTCCCTTTTTTCCACCACAATCCAGGACCCCCTCAACCCCCTTCACACACACACACACACACACACACACACACACACACACACACACACACACACACACACACACACACACACACACACACACACACACACACACACACACACACACACACACACACACACACCAATCCCATCCTTTGTCTCTTGAAATGAAAGCGTCCACTTGGCCTCATTGGCCCCAAGCTGCCTGTCTCTTTATTTCCGAGGGGAGGAGAAGGGGAAAGTTGTCACATTCCTCGGTCAAATCATTATCCGCCGTGTGTGTCACAACTCAGTCTACACACACTCTGTCTTTTCCACTGCCCACACTGTCTCTCCACTCTTAATTTAATGTGATCCCTTCCTCCTTTTTTCTTTTTCCTTTTCCTTTCCCGCTCCCACTCTCTTTATTTTTACCCACGTCTCTGAATGAAACAAAGGCAGGAAGTGCCCCATGACATTAGTAGCTGGAATTATTTTTATCACCACCGTTTTTGTGTGTTATTTTTAGCAGTCAGGTTTATATTAAGGCGCCGACGCCGTTCTGCCAGGTTTGAAGCTGAAACCAGGACGCTGCTGTTTAAGGAGCGCACACCTACAATCACTTGGCCTTGGGTGAACACATAAGTGGCTCTGGTAATTGCATGTTTTCACTGTGCTAGCCAGCATGGCAGATTCTCTCTCCATTCTCCCCGTGGGACCTCTCTCCTCTTTTGTTTAAATGTATTTTTAGTCTCCTGTACCTTTTTAATAGAGCCTTTCTCCCAGTTGCGTAATGACTGTATTGTTTTTTGTGGCAGCCGCTTGACAAGTTCAACCAATGTGCTGCTGGGAATGTTTGAGAAAGTATAAGCCACAGAGTTATGTCACACTGTCTATGTCCTTGTCTGTTTTCCTTTAAATAAACAGGGTGTAAAATATTCAAAAGTCAGTGAAATAGGAGCTCATATCCCCAGTCTTATATATTTTTTTACAGTACCATTTAGCCTCTTCCTTGTGCAGCCGAGACCCCAAAATAGGCCACAATATTGTCCAACGGTTGTATTTACGTGCAAATTGTCACTTTGCATGAGTGCAAAATGCTTATTATGGATGCACAGCATCTATTTGGAATGATTGCAGATTGCAAAAATCCAATGGCTGGTCACTGTCGCCGGTGGCTACAGGATGAGCCTCTCTCTCCCTCACACACTCTCTCTCTCTCTGTGTGAGCACCAAACCCACAATCCTCCCACGCCATGCACTCGCTAACTCCGCATCCCTGACTCACAACCAAATACTGTTTAACCCAGACCAACCCGCTGACCTTGGTTTATTCAAATATTCCTGTGATCCACCCGTGGAAATCTAGCCAATTACCAGTGCTTTTTGGTCCAGGCTACAATCAGCTCCATCTGGCCAAATAAGGAAATTAGCTCCTTTTTCCACTCTTTGCATGTCTGAAATGTCACTGGGGTGTAGAGATCATAATAAAAGATAACAATCAAACTCCTTAGCAACTCTTCAGCTATTGTATTATTTACGTGTGTGCACATGAAGATGATAAGACGGGACGGCGTTGTCATGTTGAGTTATCCCTAACCACAAATTGCTATGTATCTTCATTCACCAGGGGGCCAATTATGCTTATTGTGTAATTCCACTACTATCAAACCCCAAAGAGAATAAAGTCAGTGCACCTGGCATGACCTGCTTTCCATGTGGAGACGAGAAAGTGGATGAGTAAATAGTTGGGTTTCCAAATATAGCTCCAGTTGCATAACTGTTGTGCACAAAATACCTACTTGTAATTGAACATGAACAAACAAGAACAGGCAAATAGTTCACATTGCTAGTGATCTTCTTGTCTGAGGAGAGAGACGAGTGAATTCTTCTTAAATGTTGGAACTATTTCTTCAGTGTGGTCAAAAGCGGACGATCTTAAAGCATAGTGTATATTGTATGTTCCAATCGGGCTGTGTGGGTTCATGAACGGTTACAAGCTTTTAAGGGGAGCAGCCTCAGATCGCATGACGTATCCCATTGAGACATCTCACATCACAGTGAGTGTCTGGGTTCTGACTCCACTAACAGGCCGATGGGTTCAAGATAAGCTCCGGTCTACTGAGCCACAGGAAAATACAGACAGGGAGGGGAAAGTGGACATGGAGACATACACACACACACACACACAGACACACACACACACACACACACACACACACACACAGACAAAAACAAATGTGACAATCCCCATGCAAAGATCAAACTGTTTAACAGGAAAACCAGACCGTTTTTTTATCAGAAATATTCCCGAAATACACATTCAAAAAGCATTTTAATCATTCATGTACATCATTACTATCCCTTAAGCTCCCATTTAAATGACTCAGACATAGGGATGCTATAGACATAACATAAGACAACGGCGTAAACAATTCCAGGCGTATTTTGAAGTGAAAACAAAGTTGAAATTTGCAACCAGCAGAGACTCTTGATGTAACTGGTGGTAGCCAAGTCAGAGTCAATCTGTTGTTTTTTAACACTTCTGTTTGAGCATATTTCCCTAAATGTTGAACATTCCTTTAATGTCATTTCAAATGAGGCTGATTTCGATTGAAAACAACAGACACACTTCATACACAGCAATGACCAATTTGGCAGCCATTCCACTTTGGGAGTCTTCTGACCGTCCTCCAGTAAACAGAGACACAATCCAGACCCTAAATAAAGAAGGAGGTTGGAGTGGGTTCAGAAGACACCCAGCAGAAGTTTACCCAAACATTGCCAAAAAAAGACATTCCACTTTCCAGGAATTACCCAACGGCTTGGAGGGGGCCAACGTTTGGATACAGCTGCTGGGAGTTAACAACAAAGAGGGCCAAACGCAGTATAGACACTGGGTGGGGGGCGGGGGGGGGGGGGGCTACTCGAGGTAGTGGGCTAGAACCATCCCCAAACCTGGGCCCCCTTACTACTCTCTCTGTTATTGTTATGACTCAGGGGGTTGAGGGGCGAGGGGGTTCACATGGGGGTAAGGCGGGCCCTGTCTATTATGTCTGGGGCTGTCTTGGAATCTAGGTCATGATTAGACCTCATCTTCTTCTCTCTTTCTCTCTCTCTCTCTCCTCCTCCGCCCCTCCCCCTGTCTGGTGACCGCTGCCAAAAACAAAACCCTGCTCTTTAATCCCGGCTGCCTTTTGCACTTCTTGCTGTCTCAACCAATGTGCCACGCCCATAGCAACCTCCCCCCCGCCCCCCAACCTTGTCTCCGCGCTCCCATCTCTCCCCCTCCCTCTCTCTTTCTCTCCCCTCTCTCTCGCCGCGCCAAATGCCAGGCGTTTATCAGGGATAAGCAGCTGCTGTCCCCCTTTGCTCAGGGGGGAGAAGATAGAAGAAGAAACGGAAACAGAGCGGAGCAAGAAGAAAAGAGAGATATGGAAGAAGAGTTGTGGAAAAGAGAGGGAGCAAAAGGGGAAAGATGCAAAGGCAAATTCTTAATGATTTCGACTGCCGCCTTTCAATTTCAAATCTACAAGTGAACAGATTTCCAAAATAACCACACCATCTTTTACTGTTCTCCTTTTATTCATTACGTAGCTTTTTCAACAGTGTTTTACGTTTTTGTTATTTATTTATAAGGGAGAGGTCATACATAGTTCAGGATTCAAAAGGCAATTAAGTACATACAATTCTTCAATTCTTTATTAATTAAAATCTACTACACAACACGTCAGTAGTTCAGTTAAAATGGAACTTAAGCAAGGTAATTAAAGCAAGTCTGGTCCTCGTGAGCTTATGTACCCAATCAATTTTTTACCACAATCGCTTACATTTTTCTGACTGTAAGGTGGTATTTTTTCATATATCGGCTTACAACTGCTCAACTGACTCCATGCGTATTTCAAATGCCTAAGATGCAGATATCGGCTCAAAAAAAAACATTAGGGAGCGTCTCTGCCAAAGGTAGTTGAAGGCTAAAGCCGGCGCACAGGCGTCATAACTCGAGTGTTCAGTGAAAACAAAAGCATAACTCAAGATATGGCTGATGTGTAAGTCAACAACCTTCGAGCCGACAGCTTTATCGGTCTGCTTTGAGCTTTCGAGGCAAAGTATCACAGGAAGCCGACGACACTACAATGTAAACTTTGAACAGTGAGAAAGGTGGCAGCAATGTGGAAGTTACCTCGTGGATTTACCTGGTACTGAGATCATATCTTGTTTTATTGGGCTCGTTTCTGATAAGCTATAGCAAATGAACTGCAAAATTGACCTTGGCTGCACAGATATTTGCCTTGTCGGTGGTTGTTAAAAGGGAACGAATTTCTATTTTTGTCATCAGTTCTACCTGTTGCGATAACGCTGTTCTAACTATAGGGAACACAGCTTGACAAAGATGTGGTAAGATTACCCAAACCACTTCATTTCCAGGTAAAAGATAAGGTGGAAGAAATGTTGGTAATGATCCTTATTTGCAGAGGAAAACTGTATATGCAAGACAGCGTGTTAAGAAAAGATAGGCCAAAGTTGAACCAGGGAATCTGTCCACTCTAATGGATATTCACAAAGAACAGTTTTCAATGTGACTTTTTGTTTCTCAGTTCAGTTTTACTAATCTGAATGCATCATACAAAGTTGTGTCCCTACAGTTTTTTGTATTCTGGCATGGCCTCTTCTGCACCAACTAGCCATGTGTGCAGGGGTTGTAAAAGTAGGCAGGGCAATAACTTCTCTTACAATGTCACTTTTTCATTCTTTAGCCGCATGCCACTTCTTTTACTTTGTGTGTGTGTGTGTGTGCAGCCAAGATGGATTTGACAAAAGGATTTCCCAAAATGATGGTGGAAGGCTTTTTTCCCATGCCTCGGAGTGCACCACCATAAAGACATTTTGGTTTTCCGCGCTATTACTACAACACTTTTTTCCTGATCCGACATCCTTCTGAAGCCTTCTTACAAGTGCATAATACAACCATGATAAACAAACAACAAAAAAAATCCACCAATCACAAGCACTCTTTCAAAACGGAAAGATAAAGGTTAGGACAGTGTACAGGAAGCCTCTTATCTTTATTGTATAGAACGTTTCTCATAGGTCCCTGCATGCTGGTCTGGTTGGAATTTAATGAGGATCAGAAATGCCACACCTTATCTGCCGGCTTCATCATGCCATGCGACTGGCAAGGGGGCCGTCTGTCCGTCTGCCTGCCTGCCTGTCTGTCTGTCTGTCAAAGCTTCATTCTTTGCATGCCACTGTGTGCATGTGAGTGTGTGTGTGTGTGTGTGTGTGTGTGTGTGTGTGTGTGTGTGTGTGTGTGTGTGTGTGTGTGTGTGTGTGTGTGTGTGTGCGTGACTGTGTGTGTGTGTGTGTGTGTGTGTGTGTGTGTCTGCAACAGCCACAGGCAGATGTACAGATATTAATGGCTTGGAGCTGTGTTACTTTTTGACTGCAGATAAGAGTCTGTTATCATCCATTTGCATCTCCGGGAAAAAGGCACTCTGCCATTTAGGCTGAGGTGACATGTCATGCGGTTTGAGGGAATGGCAACACAAATGATGAAGCACATATACTGTACAGGGAACACACACACACACACACACACACACACAATGGTGCTACTGATCTGAGTGTGTGGAGGAGTTGCACAGAGGGAGTTGGCACAGCCCTGCAGACCCCCAGCTGTGAAATCTGGAAGTGGACCCCTGGGAGGAGGAGAAACAAGTCTGTCAGTCCGCTGCCTTCTTTCGCCAGCAAACACACACTCTGTCTGTTATTGGCTTCCTGTTTACTCACATTTCCCAATAAAAGATTGTCTTATTTTCCTCACTGTTTTATCAGATAGCTTCTCCCTACTTATCTGAGTTATCGCACATCATAGAGGGAGTTGGTGCAGTCATAAGTTTAGTCATGTGTGTTGCGGTGGGCATGGCATACATATACAGTACTGTATGTACTGTATATGTATTTTTATTACTAGGACAGCAATAGCCTGATTGTGTTGACCAAGGAAAAAATACAGTACATATGTTAAGGGTGTGCAGTACATAATCTTGTTATTTTTTCGTGCCGTACACTGATATCCCGTTTCCTATTTGAATCTATTTAAACCTTCATATTCCTAGAAGCAAATTAATCCGACAACACAGATTTATTTCCAGAAGGTAAGGAGATTAAAAAGCCCTTCTTTCAAGGGCATCACGGTTAAGTTTTTTTTTTTTTCCAGGATTCACCCATTGCCCGTCACAACAGCCAAATCACTTTTCCACTTCTCACACGATCAAAGGCCCCAGCGGGATTACATGCACACATCCGGCATATAATTGGATGTGTGACATTATCTGCGAGGGTCAGAGATTGACCTTGGGTCCTTGGGCCAATGACAAAAGGATAAGCCGATAACAATGAAGAACAATCAACTCTTTCTAGACCAATTGGAAGACAAGGAGGGGAAGAGCCGTTGGTTTATCACGGAACCCTTCTATCTCTTTGCTGACACTAAGCAAACAGACAGAGGAAACGATACCTGCCATAAAATGAGATTGGAGAGCATGACTCAGGGGCGATAAAGTGTACTAAACTCCCACGCAAAGGATCGTAATATTTGTTCTTCTAAACTGAAAGTGTGAGGGCACATGAATATTGACGATTTTTGCCATGTGGTCATATGGGATGGATGGATGGATGGTAGAATTTATGACTTTGAACAATCAATCCAAATCGTTACAGTATACACAAGACGACTGCATTGATGTGTTGAGTTGGTCATGCAAGTGTCAGGAATACAATGCATTGACGACATAACGTCATAGCTATTGTATTGAATTTGTGTTTAATTACAATGAACAAGGAACACTAGCTGATCCATATTGATTTGGCACTATTATTAAGTGGCTAGGTCGATACATTGGAGCTCGTTTGGACTTTTTTGTTGCTGTGAGTTACATGCGAAGATCGAAGCCCACTCTTAAATATAATATAAGGCTATACTGCCAGCAGCCAGTTAGCTTAGATTTGCATAAAAACAGCCAGCTCAGTAGAGAACAAAAAATACATACCTTCTAGCACCTCTAAATTGCACTAATTGTACATTTTCTATTCATTTGTTTTATCCGTGAAGAAAAAGGATAATTATTGTCTTTTAATGCTGGACTGTCTTTTGTCCTACAGCAGTGATTTCCAGGATTCTTGCTGGTTGCTTGGAAACCTCATGGTAATGCTCAATTATAAAATCTACTTTGCAACTCATTTGTAGTAATTGGCTTGTACATTTTGAAACTTTAGCCATGTGATACTTGTATATGCATATTGGTAGAATGTTTAATAGTAAGGTTAAAAATGTATAGGAAAGGCTGAGAGAAAGAAAGATGGCGCTCCGGTGTCGTAGTGGATGGAGCGCGTACCATATTGGCTCTGGCCTTCGATGCAGTGGTTGTGGGTTAAATTTCCGACCCATGGACCTTCACTGCAGGTCATCCCCCTCTCTCTCCGTCTCCCCATTTTAACTCTGTACTATCTAATAAAGCTTGAAAATGCCAAAAAAAATCTTTAAAAAAAGAAAGAAAGATGACACATTGATTGAACATGATGAAAGCGAAAGAAGACCTCAGAAACCTACTGTTAATACTTTCACTTAATCCTGATTATTAAATTATTTGAACCCCCCCCCTCAAGCTATACTTAAAATGCTTGGGGTCTTTTGTGTGCACACAGACTTACCCAAATGAAGTATACACTCTCTCCCGTCTGTGCCATTTAATCATTTCAATCACAGACTTAATCATCTAATCGCCATTACTGTGAGTGGAGAGGAAAAACCTAATGCGGACAAGATTTTTTGTTTTGTTAGTCAACAGACGCTGTCCAGTTGTTTCTTTTTTCCCCCCGTCCCATGCATGCTGATTTACATAATTCATCTCCTGACTTATTAAGAAGATAATCCCCTTGTTATAAGGTCACCACCGCAGAAATCACCAGGGAACTGTGTGTGTGTGTGTGTGTGTGTGTGTGTGTGTGTGTGTGTGTGTGTGTGTGTGTGTGTGTGTGTGTGTGTGTGAGTGAAGTGGGCGGAGTCATATATGAACCCGTATGAACCCAGATACCCTTACTTCTGCCTGCCCCCCTCCCCCACCTCCTTGCTTCCCCCTTTGCGGCTGTTTGTGGATGCTAATGATTAATTGCTTATTTGCCTGGACGGGGTTTGATTGGCGTGTGTGGAGAGTAGACTTGACAAGCTGCCAAAGCTGTCAGACAGGCCCCTTGATGCAGGCCAACATACAGAGAGAGAGAGAGAGAGAGAGAGAGAGAGAGAGAGAGAGAGAGAGAGAGAGAGAGAGAGAGAGAGAGAGACAGGGCCATGGTAAAGAGTGGGCAAGATACCAAAGCCATTTGAACCTAATGCCATAGCGTGAGCATATACATTTACGTACGTCTGTGCATTCATCACAGGGCAATCCATTAACTGCAGTATGTGTTGTACGTCCATGGGAAGGGCACCTGCTGTAAATAAACACATTTAAGCAGACACCCTCATTACAGTGCAGACAGACACCGCCATGCAAATGAGCTGTATGCTTTCATTTGCTTGCACACACGCACACATGTGCACACATCAACCAGGTCTCACGGCATTTCGTCCATACACACACTCACACACACACACGTAATCACATTGTTCCGTCAATCAACCGAGTGTACTGCGACGCACTCCTTTTTAATCATCGTTAGAGGCAGAGGCGACAGTCATCAGAGATCACTACCTATCAAATTACATGCACTCTTCAGTGTAAATGAGCGATTGCATACATCAACATGGATGAAAGGACGGTCTGGGGGGAAGACGTCTCTCGTTGCAAACTCAATAAGCTTTCCCTGTGGTCCAGCTGAAACATGTACTCCTCTTCACAGCCATGAAAGAACATTTTAAATCCACTTGTTATCCTCATTGGAAAAGTATATTGGAAAATCAAGGATAGTGTTAAAGCCTTTTGATATTATTTATAAATGTTTAACAACTCCAATTTTATCAACGTTGCGACTGTCATTCACAGCCACTAAGCAGATGAACCAATGTGTGGTCAAGGTTAGCATTCAAGTCAATGTTTTCTGGAATTGAAATAAATTCCATTTCATTGATTGCATCATCGGCTTCACGTGTAGGTAACAGGGAGGCGGGGTTCTCTTTGTTGAGCAGGTAGCGAGACGGTGTCTAAGCTCAAAGACACATCATAGGCCTAAGCTAAATCAAAGTAGAAAATCAAATGCTGCCCAGCAAAGCAGTTTCAGTTTAATACCGTTGGTAAATGGAATGCTCCCCTCAATCCATGTTTGACCCCGTTCATGTAAGACTGTTGTCAGAGGTTAATAAAAACAGCTGCCAGGAAGCGGTTAACCTAGCTTAGCATGCTGGAAGCAGGGAGGGGAGTTAGCCTATAGTCTCTCCCTAATAATCTGCATACAAAAACCATTAGAGGTCACCATACTTATCAAGTTCCATCTTGTTAGTTTAAACTGTACAAAGAAGTAATGGACAATCAGGAATTTGTGGTTTGAAGTTGTGTGGAATTCCAGAAAAATTAGTCCCTATGTTGGCAATTGCTGCGATAAAGCACACAACATATTTTACACTTTGATATTGTACCATTGTGGCTGTTAATCTTCAACTGTACATGAAATTAGTATCGACCTACATGTTTTTTGTTTTTTTTTCAATTATACAAGTCAAGCAGGGCAAATGTTGGACATCTATGGATTGCTGTGGGTAGTGCCTTGGAACATTGACATTATACTCACCATCTCCATTAACACTACTCTTTAAAAGTGAAGCCACTGAAAAAAAATATCTCAGAATCAAAAGATCAGGGGCCGGTTTCCCAAAGCCTTCGTAGAGCCTTCTTAACGCTACGTCATTCGTAACCCCTACGTAGAGTTCCTACTTAACGTTTCGCCTGTTTCCCGAAACGTTCTTTGCTACGAATCTCTTTCGTACGTCATACGTTGGTAAGGTTGGTCTGGAGCGCCCGCAGAGCCTTCTTAGCTCTACCGTAGGGATGTTTCAGCTCTCATTTGTGTCATTTAACTAATAAATCTGACTGTATTTCATATCAAACGGACACAGCGATGACTGTATTAAATAACAAACTGTTAAAAACGATAACTATAGCGTACATATCATATTTAAAGTAAGCTATATATTTTATCAAAATACCATTCACTCTGATTCACAAAGTGTTCAAACTATAAGTACATAGTCATCTAACTGACTTGACAATCAGCATTAACTGATTGGATGCGATGTCCGTCAATATGAAAATACTTTATACGTGATACACTACAGCCTACAGTCGGATCGTTTTTATCAGTTTGATATTTAATACAGTCATCGCTGTGTCCCTTTGATATGAAATGCAGTCAGATTTATAAGTTTAATGACAAGTGAAGTCCCTGCGATCGCTGTGGCATCGCCAGAGATAGGCTTGGCTACTACAGACCCCCACATATCCTTCCGTAAACACCATGCGTAAAACGGACACGAGTGACATCCCTGTTGCGCATGGAACTGCCACAAGTCATTCATGAAGAAAATAATTGCTGGAAACAATCTTAATCTCCTCCGCTGTTTCTATATTTTTCTATAGCCTAAGCTACCTTTTTTAAATCAGTAGGCCTATAGGCTATGGTAATACGTTCGACCAAGGTTAACACTAGAACCATTGCGGAGCTGTCAGCTGAGCCGGCTCAGCTGACAGCAGAGTGCGTCGGATTCTCCGCCTCAAAACATGTAAACGTGTGAAAAAATTAATGAATAATCAATTAAAGCTTACCTTAAAATAAGTGTGCCATGTTACTGTTTATTGTATTTAGGATTTTAGCTCATTTGGACGCTGTTTGGGCCGTCTGTTTTTATTGATATAGGCCATTGGCGATATTATATCTAGGCTACTTTCAGTTTCCTTACTGACCCACCACGAAACGTGATTATTGTTCTTAAAGATACTTAGATTATAAAGCAAGAGGTGTTAAATAAATGTTTCGGCTTAGAAGGATTTCTAGTAATCTTTTATTCGCAAAAGACTTGTCATGCAGCTTCGCATGAAATAAGCAGGAAATGGAAAATCGAACTCTGAGCAATCGATTTCAGCAGTGTACGTACGACGTATGGAGTGTCTCTCCTAAGAGACCGTTCGGGAACCAGGACTACAGAGGTAAACAACTTTGGTAAGTCATAACGTAGGAGTCTTCGTAGCTCGCTAAGAGATGACGTTATCGGGAAACCGGCCCCAGAGCTCTGGGGTCATACAAAAGGCTAGACTAATCTGTGCAAAATAGAACCTGATGGGGACAGCCCAGTTTTTTCAAATCTCTTTTCAATTACATGCACGCACACACACACACACACACACACACACACACACACACACACACACACACACACACACACACACACACACACACACACACACACACACACACACACACACACACACACACACACACACACACATAAACACACACACACACACACACACACACACACACACACACACACACACACACACACACACACACACACACACACACACACACCTGCTCCACTACCACCAACCAACTACAAATGTTTTTTTCCTGTGCTTGGATATTTCCAGCTGTGGAAGCCCCCGGCAGCATCCTCCACCACATACCAAGATAAATGATACCAATTTCATAAACAGCATCTTTTGCCCCGCTCTCACTTGTGTGCCACGTGTGCCTGAGAACACGCATTCAACAAAACGCACACTCGAGGGGGAAATGGGAAAGCATGCCTGTGCGCATGGAAAAAAAAACACGCTTACACACAAATACACAAGGCAGGCCGACAGGTTTTGATCAATAGTGTTGTGAGCCTTGTACCCTGTTCCTGTGCTTTAGCGACCACACATTTGCTGCTGCGGGCTGAGTAATTGGTGCACACCACCATGATAGCTACTGCCAAGGAGCAATATTGATAACATGCTGCCATGTGTGTCTGGGTGTGTTGTATACAAATTGTTCTCCAGGGAATTCACTACACCTTGCAGGCTGTTCAGAGCAATGCATCTCCTCCCTCTCTCTCTCCATTTGTCATTCTACCTGTCCCTTTTCCTGTTCACCTTCTACCTCTCCCTTGATTTCTCATTTCCCCCCTCTCTCTCTCTCTCCATTCTGTGTGCTTTCTTTTCTCTGGAGTCCAAATCGCACAGTATAAATTGCCAAAAGGTCCTCATAATGTGAAACACACACACTCCATCAACCATGCAGATAATTCTATATACACAATTCCGCATCCCTGGCTACAAAATACACTGGCTGTCATTATAAAGGACCTAAGGATCCGGCTTCAAGTGGCGTGGCGTGGGGATTTTTTTTGAGGAAGCCAAGTGAGACAACACCTTTAATCTACATGTGTATTGGAAGGTGGGGGACAGAAAAGAGTAGGCTACGTCGCAGCTTGTATTTAATGTAACTACAAGAGCTATTATAGCGCCTGGTCACTTTACCAGGACTTGCACACGCCTGTAATCTGTCCGACACCGCTCGTTCGCTCTCTCTCTCTCACTCACTCACTCACTCACTCACTCACTCATTCACACACTTCCTTATCGTCTTATAAAATTATACATTTTATTATAAATGCACCCCCCACCCCGACCGGAATGCACAACTAGCCGCTTAATGCCCAATGCAGATTCAAATTCATTCACAATATAATTAGGGGACGTTTTAGGCTATTTTAAGTTTCACGTTCACATGAGACACGACTCACACAATCAGTTGTAGGTGCTTGACATACACACATACTTTCTATACATCCTTTTTGTTTAAGAACTAGGCCAAATGTTCATTACAACACTATACTTAAGACAACCCAGAACAACTTCAGTGGATATACAGTAGGCCTACCAATGCAACTTAATCCAGGCAATCAAGGCACAATTAGCAATAAAATAACACAAAACATAACACACATAGTTACACAGACAGTTAAGGGAACAGTTAACCCGCGCCGGGAGAAGGTGTGTATTTTACTCACTATTTGTAGAGGAAGGCCATTAGCTGAAGTTTGCCGCAACCAGCTAGCCACTCGGTGCGGACATAGTTCTCCTCCCTGAAAGTGCGATAAACTTTCTTTCTCTCCACACGCATTGGCCTGCCGTCAGATTTGATTTTTAATGGCTTCTCAATTGGCAGTTTGGTAAAATAATTTGTTACTAAATACTCAAAATCTCCACCCTCCATAACTGTTCTTGCTAATATCATAACAATGCAAACATGCTAATCTCCCGCTATTGTTATTGTTGTTAAATTTCAGTGACGTTGATAATGATGCTTTGATTTGATTTGATTGGTGTGAAGCCAAAGGCCGAGTGGCTTCCCTTGGCACCCTCCTGACACCCTGAAATGGGGAAGAAATGACAGGAGCACAGCACACAAGATTACCAAAACTGTTAATATAAATGTTTTTATTGGATGACAACTACAGCCTAAAAAACAGGGAAGCCTGGCTTCCCTTGGCCTCCGGGAGAAAACGCCACTGCCGGCTTCTCTTCATACCTTTAGTCCATATAGTTGTAAATGTACAAGTCTTTTCATTCTCTGCATAGACAATTCTGGAGCCTCCAAAGGTCAAGGAACAAAAACAAAGAATGTCAGGTCATTGAAACATCCATACGAATGATGGGGATCCTACATTAGAAAAATAGTTTTGGGGCACACATTGGGACAGTTCTTCTTCAAAGGCATACAGGGTTTTGCACTCAGTTATAAACACAAAATGTGACAGAAGTATAATCAAATCAGGATAAACTTAAATACAACTTTAGATGTATAGATTGAATACCTGATTTTATCTACATCTATGCTCATGATAAGTCTTTGGCGATTGTGTTGATTGTAGGAGGACCTCCTGGACTCCTCAATCACCTTGGAGGTAAACGAGGTAATAGGGGAGGGTTGCATTGATTCGACGGAAATGACAACTGACAGAGCAGAGAGAAGGCAGTTTTTTTTAAAACAAGATTGATTGGCTGACTGTGGTCATGGGGAAATACGATTGGTTAAGCCGAAAGAGTGAAACACCCATGGTCAACTGATTTGGAATTTGTCATTCTGAGTTGGAAATGTGTTTGAAAAAATTGCATTATAAAGTGGGAATGAAAATAGTCAGTCGTCCTCATTGAACTTTCGCTAAAGAATTGTCTGCTGAAGGGCTTCTTGTTGTATAATTTTTTCCCCGATGTCGGTAAGATGTAAAAGGCTGGGGGTTTCAGACCATGCTCAACCATGTGAAAAGAACTTCTCAGCAGCTTTTCCCATGTATAGCACTACCGCCGCACTACTGATTCTGACACTGTATGTTCTTTTGAAAACAGCTAATTATTATCGAACGCAGCCTCGGGGTAGTTCGGGCTGACGCGGAAGTTATCTCCTGTTTCGTTCACCCTCAAGTCATGCACAATATGTCGACGACTCAACTCTCTCTGTAGCTGGTCCATATGAACAGCTCTGCCTCCTTACTGTAACCCAAACAATCCTCCCAATGTTAGCGGTAAGATTTTTTTTGGAATTGGGCATTTTCTTTAAATTGTCTCTATGTTCCTTATATATACACTCTGAGAAAAAGGTCAAACAGGCCTTATTTACCACGATTTCTTTCATTTAATTCAAGAGGTACATCATCCTTCAAAAAGTCCTACTTCTTAAGAATATGAATTCAATCGTTTTTTTCTCTTGTCACACCCTCCCTCCCTGCCTGCCTAGCTGTCTGTCTGTCTGTTTGTTTCTCCCCGTTGCCCCCCCATCTCTTTTCTGCGCACGTCAGCTGATCCCTCTTGCGGGTTCTTCTGTCGAGGAGATGCCAAATACCAGTCCCTGCCAAGAGGCGCGGTCACGGGGGCTAAATATACACCTGCATGAGAGCTGGACCAGATTTATAGCCGTCAACTCGTATATACAGATACATATATATAAATGTGGTCGCACGTGCCTGTGTAAGTTGCATGGTGTGCTGTGTGAATCCACGCGCACTCCAATTTTGCATGCACACTCCCACTTTTTTTTTTGTTGGCCAGTGATTGACTCTTCTCACACCTCTGTGCAAAGGGCCTATTTTCCGCCACTTACCATTTCACACCCCTCTCTGTTGGTGTAATATTCATGAGGAGTATACTCTGCTGCTCTACATCTTTCTGGAGCCCAGATGTTAAAAGGGGTGGAGGATGGGGAGTGGGGTATGCCCGCTCTGCAGAGTGGCTGCTTGGCATTGCAATGCCGCAGACACAAAAGAAAAAATAAGAACAGGGCACTGGGTACGCCGTGTCCTCACACAGCCTTTAGAGAGGAAGTGGAGGGGTGAGGCAGGGATGAGCAGTGCGGCGTGGCTGACAGAAAAAGAGGTTAGTAAACCAGTTGGAAATTGGATAACAGTCTCCCTACGCCGCCACAGTTTCACATTACGAGAGCTCAGTGAATGAAAATAGGAGATTAACCGAGATATGAGGACAGATGGCGGTCGTGCATTTAAATTGTGTGTGTGTGTGTGTGTGTGTGTGTGTGTGTGTGTGTGTGTGTGTGTGTGTGTGTCAGCCTGCAACAAATCCAGCACATATGACGATTTAAGTGTAATACAGTGACATACTCTAGAAGCGCGCTTTGATTTGCACCGACATGCGACCGAGCTCATGAGCCAATTAGTGAACCTGTGATTAAGTTCACTGGGGGGCAGATGATGCAGACTGAGCAAGCCAATGTAAAAGGCACAAGGGGGACATGAATGGCACAAGAACATGTGTGTTTCAGGAGGAAAAAAGCCCAAACATTTGGTGCTGCAGTAAACCCTGCTTTAGCCTCTCTCTCTCTCTCTCTCTCTCTCTCTCTCTCTCTCTCTCTCTCTCTCTTTTTTGCCTCTTTGTTGATTTTTCGGTACAATTTGTCCTCACAGGAAAATGTCACGCTACCCTGTCAGCTCAGACTCCATCCCCCCCAACCACCCACAGTATCTCTCTCTCTCTCTCTCTCTCTCTCTCTCTCTCTCTCTCACATCTTAAATCATGCCCTTTCTTTTTCACATCTTCTCCTCCACTCTCTTCTTCCCTCAGCCTTCCCTCCCCCTGTTATGTGAGGCTGACACTCAGTCACACAAGCCAGCACAGTGGAACACAATGTTCAAAAAAAAAATGTACACAGTGAATATATTACCGGTTCAAGCACACACTGTTTTTTCGCATGGTCACCCAAAATGCCACAGGAGGAGATAAGAAAGATACAGACCGCCCGCCGTGTGTGTTAACTTCTCCGACTTCCAAGCTGTTAACACTCCTCTCTTTTCTATCTCTTCTTACAGTCTCTCACATTTCACTCACTTTCACGTCTTTTCTCTCTTCCTTTACAACTCTCCTATATCTCTCTATCCCTAGATTGACAGAAAGCAGCGAAATGGCTTGAATACTGGCTCCAAACCTGTTTTTGTTCTGAAATATACCCCCCAAAGGAAGTTCAGATTGACCCCATCGACGCAGTAATAAAAAATTCCATTAATTTGAGCAATTTCAATCGCTTCCATCGCTTTAAAACTGACTTTTTTTTGGTGAAAATACAGTATGTCGACCTACTAAGTCGCTATGGCCGAGATGTTACCAAACAGTTCAAGCGGTCACACTTACTGTGTCAGTTGGTCATTTGATGCGGAGTATGTAGCATGTACAGTGGGTATTTCGAGCCATTTCGCTAAAAGATAGCTGCTTGTTGTTGGCAAAAAAGCTGTGTCAGCAAAACAAAGCTGAATACCGCTACGAAGCCCCATGATTAGGGTGAAGAGGTTCATCATTACAAGCGAAACCCTTCTGCATTTTCCCCTGTTTCCTCATTATCAATTGATATACTGTTACTGTTAAAAAATATTGACCCCCCCCCCCCCTAATAGGACTCAGTGTTGATTGAGGCAGGATCATAAAGACGCATAGAAACAGAGAGACAGAGTCAGACAGCTGCACCAGACATCAAAGACCAGTTGGGTCGGTCTCACATGGTCAATAAATCAACTGGCTAACAACACATTGCGTATTAGGTTACACTTCTGAATGCAGCCAGCCCAATCTCAGCTGCAAAAAAATGCCCTCACATGCTTCTGTAAACATTTCCTCATGGACGCCGACCAAATTTAACACAAACCAGCAACAAATTCCTCCGATATGATATCACACTCAAAGCTTTCTGGAGTATACAGAAATCCAGGCCTTCATCTTTTCTCCACCTGCTTTAGTCTTTCCACTAACCCTTCTCCCATTACCTCATAGCCTTCCTCCCTGCAGGCCTACTCATGTGTGCCCTAGGCTTGCAGAAGTTACATTTTACCTATAGCATAATGCAGCGTACACATACAGCAAACCCAAATTGAATTGGTTCTTTGGAAATGGAATAATGTTTTATCCTTGCAGTATTCCTTGTTGCTCAATCAACCCCCCCCCCCGCCCCCTCTCCTTCGCCCCCCTACACTTGACCACCTGTGACTTTGCTTCCCCTCCTGTCAAATCCCCCCTCCACACACACACACACACACACACACACACACACACACACACACACACACACACACACACACACACACACACACACACACACACACACACACACACACACACACACACACACACAGACTCTCCTGCCTGCCACTTAAACCATTCCTTCCATTGCACTTGTGTCTTGTGACCATGCTGTGCATCATGAGGCCTACTCAACAGACACATCCACCGAGCCAGAAACACACACACACACACACACACACACACACACACACACACACACACACACACACACACACACACACACACACACTCATTATGCTAATAAGCACAGGTCACGCTTGGACCGGGCACGTGAATTTCATAACGTATCACAGAGGCAAACGCAGTCTTCCACGGAAGCGCACTCTGGCTTTCCACGCCATTCATGGCAGTGCTACTGTATCAGGCTACTAAAGCATCTATTTATAGTGATGAGTGAGTTTTGCTGCAAAGCCATCTACGTGTCTTCACTGCATACACTCACAGAATGGCAATGTGTTGGGTTGTATATGGCTGACAGATACTGTAGAAGTTTGTGAATGAAAAGTTCATATTGCTTGATAATCCTGAGTGAGGGAGCCGTGTGCACACATGGTGGCCTGATAGACATATGAACTGAAAATGGAATGTCACCCATGTGGTCTCTGATTCAGGAATTAAGCTCGTGACCAGAGGTTGGCAGCCAGGAAAAGCCAGCTGGATGGTAAAGGTGTAGGTGGAAAAACTTGACATTCATGACACAAGGGAGGCTTCATTTCAAATGAGTTGTAAATAAAAAGTTATGCAAGTTCAGCCATCATGAAGATTCTTGACCTTACAGGGCCCAACTTTCACCTTTTATCTAGCGCCACCAGCAGGTCAAGAACATTAGAATTGATCTAAAGATGTTCCCTTGGACTGCAATGCGCCAGAGCTCCGGAGGAGACTGATTTGAATTGTAAGAATGTTTCAATCTAAATGAAATCAATTCTCCTAACCAAACAAAAAACCCTTTCAAACAGATAAATAAACACTCTAGATATCTTTATGAATCAGTCATCAGACCGTCTCCCTTTTTCCCAGAATGCACGGTAAAGTTTCAGTCAAGGTTGGGGCCCAATTATCCTTGAAGCACACTTCTAGACAAACGCGCACTTACTGCCGGGTCACATGCTTCTTCCGACAACAAAAACAACAGCATTCTTTGATAAGGGTCTGGTTAAATGCTAACTATGACAGGAATGTCAGGGCGCGTGGGCCTCTACTAGCACCACTTTATCATGTGAGTGAGCTTTACGAAACACACACACACACACGGGTAACAGAGCGAAGGAGATTAGCCATTGTTAAGCAAGGCAGGCAGCACACCCAGTTTAGAGGGTACACACCTAAGCACCTTAAGAATGTAAATATCACAGCTATTTGGAGTGGACACAGGTGAGTAACACTGTGTGCAAAGCAAACCTGAGCCCACAGTGAACTGCATGAAGATCACTTTAAGGTTGAAAAAGTGATGTTAATGAACCCCTTGAGTGCAACATTCTGAAAGGACATCTTTTCCATACACACTGATACACGCATTTCCATCTTTGTATCAAGGATAAATCGTGTAATGGGGGGATTTAAACATCAAATGGATTCATGAAAGTTACATTTGGGGGTTTGAAATAGCTGAAAGTAGTTTGCCTTCCCTAGCATATGAAGGCAGCAGCAGTTAGCCTAACACCTGTACACATCTGTGTATGAAATACCATGGTAGCTGTATCCCCTCTTCTTCCCATTGTAATGCCGAAAGTAGCCAAACAGATTTTTTTACAACAGCAAATTACTAAGTATAAAGTGTCCTACCACAGTCCTTCTTCCCCGACAACCACACAAGGCAAAAGCAGTGCCGTCATTGAGCGAGGAAGAGGGGTGAAAGTCATCAACCAGGAGTCCATGAACTTGACAGTGGACAGCTGGAGGAAGATCAAAGAAAACTGTTTACATCTGACGCCATCCTTGAACTGAGAGAAGGTTTACGATTTGGCCCACATGCCTTATTCCAACACCTGTTAGCACGTCACCAAGGCTAAATTGTTAGGTCTTGTGATGACAGGTGATGCAACTCCATTCACTGATGGAGGTAAATATGTCTTAGTATTCACTTGTAAAAGAATGATTTTAACAGTTGTTTATCCTATAAAGCGATTATGAGCAGCTCCCACTGTAGCGTCTGACTACATTAAAATGCACATCAATACTCCGATATTAACCCGGTTAAGGTCTTATTCCGACTTAGACATCGCCATGTAACAGCAGTTTCTGCTCACCTTAATCAATATAAGGTCATATTCAGAGTAAGCCATAATCAGATTAAGACACGTGGAGTATCTTAATCATATTATTTTGGCATGTATACGTTTTTTTGCTGCATTTTTCGGCATTTGTCCCGGTTTATGGCTGTTTAACTACTAGAGTGTGTAAACTAGCAACGGAATTGTTAACAGGAAAAAAATTCTCTGACTACCACCGAATGTTATAGGCAGAATATTCAGAATATGCTGATTGACATTTAAACGGGAATATCCCTGTAGCTGCTGGACATGTAAACACAATAGTTGGAATATTGTCTTAATCAGAGTATGGACTTTGATCAGAATATGCTGTGCATGTAAACGTGGTCAGTGTCATCCTGTTGTCTGCCACCCTAAAGCCACTATGCATCGCTTACAGGTGATTAGTGGTGTGTGTCTGATAGTATTTGAGGAGGAGTATAGGACAGGTTGTCCAAGTGAGTTCATGTTTGGAACTGTCATAACAGGAAAGCTTAAGCCATCAGTGAGAACAGTGACCCCCTGCTGGAGCTAACACATACTGTAGCCCTTACACCTGGTGTGTGTATTTATGTGTCTGTTTGTGTTACCTGGTAGGAAAGACAGCGGAGACAACAGTGTGTGAGTATATGTGTGTGTGTTCCTGTGTGTGTGTGTGTGTGTGTGTGTGTGTGTGTGTGTGTGTGTGTGTGTGTGTGTGTGTGTGTGTGTGTGTGTGTGTGTGTGTGTGTGTGTGTGTGTGTGTGTGTGCAGTCCTCAGCATGTGATCAACACACCGGCCACGTTTTTCTTACCTTTGCTCTCCTGCTGTGACTCAGCATTTTTCTGCTGCTCTCATAAGCCACTTAGCTGCATGTGTGTCTGTGTGAGTGCACGCAAATGTGTTTGTGTGTGTGTGTTTGTCTCTGTGTGTCTATCTGTGTGTGTGTGTGTGTGTGTGTGTGTGTGTGTGTGTGTGTGTTATCTTTAGCCACCTCACTCCAACCACTGACCTTTGTAAAGGTCTCACTGTCCAGTTGTCCAAACACAGGCACAAGCAGACTAGCTGACTGACCTACTAAAGAATGTTTTAATTTGGCCGTATACATGAAACCCCCCTGAAACAGCCCCAAAGCACCAGCAATACAATTCTGAATTTATGTCCATCCTACAGATACATGTTGGAGCCTCTGCCATTTCACAGTAAAGCTAGAGAGTGGTAGAGAACAAGTGGCTCTTATTAGCGTTTGATTGTTCAAGGAGAAAGATTACCCTTGAAATGAGTAACATGAGTTTTTGACACAAGTTTTGTCATGGTCTGTCAATACTCAACTTGGCCTTCTTTTTCATACTGTTATTAAAAGATGGGAAAAAGGGAACGCAATTAAATCAATCAATTTGTATAGTTAAGTCGGTTATGTTCGTGTTGGCCTTTGGATAGAAAAAAATGTAAAGACAGATGGGGACGAATGAATTGTAATCCAGATACATAATAGAAAAAGCGGAAATACAAGTCCCATCATGGAACACTGAGAAATATTGTTTTCGAGAAGGGAACATTTCATGTTACTAAAAGTTAAAACGTGCTTGGAACAACCTTTGTCTTTCACGTTGATACGTTTGCAGCTATGGTTGTACAAATCATGGCAGTTAGAAAAACATTCAATGTATATTAAATAATGAGGTCACACAGTAGGCCTTCAGTATCGGTATACAGTGGGAAGTTGGATAAACCATTTGACTGTTCATGGTGACCCCTTCAAGTATGTGTGGAAGAAAAAAAAATTGTGTAATTCCAACAATTGAAATCGTCACAAATATGTGTGAAATCCTAAATCCTATTAGATTACTGTTTTGGAACAAGCCTTTTACTGTGTTCCTCTTTGGAAACACTTTGAGCAGTTTGAAGAAAAAACTAAAAACCCTCCGTCATGATAACCAGTGAGCGGCATAATCAGGGACAAAAATGCGTGTGATTGTTGCCAGTGGCAGCTGCTCAAAGGGCTGGATGTTGACACAAAGACACGCACTGTTGAGAGTAATGCTCCATGTGACTAGATTCAATATCTTTATCCACGTGTATGTTTTATTTGCGGATAAATCACAGGAACAGTGGACTTGTGAATTCTAAAAAGTTGAGATTCCGAGAGAGACCGCAGAACCCCCATTGGCGAATTCCACATTTTTACACCGTACTGTGGGTCACAATGCAGACGGTCTGCCTTGGTTAACCATTGCTTACTCCTAAATGATCTAAATCCTGCCTTGGATTTTAAGGAGTTTATATAGATTTATGTATTATATATAAGTGGCTCTTCACCAAAGTAAGACTAAACCAGCTGCAGTGTCAACATAAGCCTGGTGTTGGGACAGTTTCTTTATCTCTTCAGCGCTCATTTCTGAAGCATATACTGTAGGGGAGAACGGGGTAATTTGTCACACGGGTTGGTTGTCACAATCGTTATATCTCGGAACCAGAAGGCTCTGTCTGTGAAATTGTGATATGTAAATATCCAGAATTGGGATCAGAGGTCACCTACATAGTCTTCCTTGGAGTTAGACTGCTGAATTTGAGGTGAGAGGACTGTTTGTGTTTTTCATGTCAAATTGAAAATATTTAGCTCCTCAGTATTTTTCTTCTAGGCTTTTACACAATGGGTTTATAACAAAACACTTGTTACCCATACAAAGTGTGAAGGGTAAACTATAGTTTAGATTGTGGTTAGCAAGCTAATTAGTTGTCAGATGGTTGTTGGCCTTGATGCTAGCAAGAAATTCAAGTTGGGGTTGGTCGTCAAATTTTTTGGGGGGTTGGTTGTCACATATTATCTCAAGGCTGCAGCCAGAAAAGGAACCCAATAACGAAATACATTGTCAAGCTGTATCCTCACTGACACCCCAGAGAAGCAAAGAATAGAGCAGGAAAAGGCAGCTAGTAAGCAAAAGAAAAAAGGGCAACAAAATCAAAACAACCCAGTGCATCCCAAACTAGACCAGCTGCCAAGGCTACATTAAGTTATGTAGGCCTATTTGTCAACTTGACAATGCAATTAAACTTTCAAATTTAGTTCTACTTTCTTGCCTTCTTTTTAAGATTATTCCCATTAAGATTACATTGTGACAAACAACCCCATAGTGTTTGACAACCGACCCCTTGATGGGGTTGGTTGTCACAATGTGTAAGGGTGTCTTTGATGATTAATTTATTCTTTATTACAATACGATAGAAAAAGTGAGGGGTACACATTTCAAGCCAATACCTTAAGCTTCAATTTAATGTAGGAATGACTATTGAAAGATGTTTAGGTGATGAGCAATTCTCACTAGAGTAAAAAGTGTGCCTACTTACCCCGTTCTCCCCTACTCTGTGGTTGTTCAAATTTGCAAAATGTCGGTGATAGCTTGAGCCATTTCCCTATATCCCTGCCTCTCTTGACAGAAAGCAAAACCGCCAAAAAAGATTATTATTTGAATGCTCGCACACCTTCACACAATTCCCATTTTGTTTGATATGATTGGCCATTTGAATACTTTTTGTTTTGCATTTCCTCATATCATCTCACAGATAAAACTAACGCACTGTGAGCCGGACGCCAAAGCCAAAGCAAAGTGGGACAATCCTGTTTTAGTTTTTTTATTATTTGTGAGTGAGCTTGAGTGAAAACATTTCCAGTCAATGGACCTTTGGCTGGCCTTGTGTTTGTGTCCCAGCCTTGGGGAAAGCCTGGAGGGTTGGAGAGGGGGTGGGGAGTAGTGGGGACTGGCCTTTGGAACCAGGGGTAAGAGACACTATTGACTCACAGTTATTTCTGTGACAACAAGTTATTCTTATTCCAAATTCACTTCTCAATGGCCCTAGCTGCAGCCATATAGGAGACTATTATATCATCATGCACTAGCACACATCACAGTACATCCAACATCTATGTGATTATCTATCTGCCCCACCAAAGAGAATGAACAAAGCCCAAAGGCTTAGCTCAATATATAAACGTTTTCTTTTTTTCTTTCTTCTCTCTGTGATTGCTTTTCTTTTCCTGGTGAATTACGAGGAGCTGAGAGACTCTTCTGGTAGGCAGCTCACCCAGTTTACAAAGAGAGAGGGAAAAAAAAGTGGAATGGTAAGATGTTGCAATCAATCCTGCGGTTTCGGTTGATGAGAATCATTTGTCTTTGTTTGTATTTCTCAGTGGTGGGCTAACTGGATCCTTCTTAATCGTATATATCTCGCCGGGACTGGGGCGCATTTCGTTGATGGCATAATTGCACCAACTGCATGCATGTTGTTGTAGCACTGGCACTAATGATAGTGTCTGTTTTTTTGCAACGCGATAATGGTAATTTACCGGAGTGTTATGGCTAAGGCCGAAAAATCCCTTGTTTAAACAAAGCGAGATGACTAAGAGCAAATTCATATTTACAGCTACAGCTAGGGGGGCTGTTTGATGCAGTGAAGTACAGAATGTGTTTACAGACATATACCAGTAAATATGTTAATAGCTTTGCCTTCCTCGCTCCTTTAACCCTTATTTTTGCCTTCTTAAATCGGCAACACTCTCGGGTCGCAAGTCTCTGTAACCTTCAGGGTGCAGCAAGCCGACTCACTGTAAGGTTTTGAAACAAGCGTGTTTACACTGGCTACATCATAAAGAGCTAGTCTTAGCCCTCAGCCATCCTTCAAAATGTGTATGGAGGCAGATGGGGAACGACAAAAACACTTCAAGTGACCTCATACATGTTGGAACACACACACACACACACAATCTAATCCTACACAAGGGCTATTTATACTGCAGCTACAGAAAATGGATTGATTGCCCAGAACGGCTGGCTTTTTCCACACACAGTACCTGCCGCCCTATGCCCTGAAATCAGTCAAGCTTTTCCGCCTGGCTTAACGTGATAGTCCCATAACATGTGTCATTCACTTTTGCTTTAATAGAACTGCCCCATGTCGCTGATTCTTCATGACAGAAGAGCAGAAATGTGGAAAGACATCAGGCTATTAGGACGACGTGCGGCTGAAATGGAAGCGGGGAGCCGCAGCGTGTGCAAAAGCTGAGAGATGGAGGGTGAAAGGTCGTGTCAAATGTTCTTCAAATGTTTGTCTGTTATTTACTGCCCTCTGCACCAAGCTCGACACAAATCATTCGCTGTTGCTTTGATTAAAAAGAAAAAAGAGAGAATCATCCAACCAATAACAGGAAAAAAAAGCTTTATTTTTTTTTTCCTATCCTCCATTCCCCCCTTTTATCACCCATTTTCTTCCTGTAGTTTATCTTCTCCGGGCGGTCCTTGTGCCGTCTTTTATCATTAGAGCTGCTCTATGAGAGGCCATTAGAGAGAAATTGACCCAAGCTCCCTGCCAGTCTCAGCAGGCTACGGCCTCATCAAGCCGGCCCCCCTCCCTGCTGTGACCAGGGATGGCCAGCCATTACCAAGGAAGCCGATTGGCAAGCTGTAAAATATTTATAGACGCTCCACTTGGCCCCTTGGGTTTTCTACACAAACACCCTCACACTCAGTCAAACACTGTCAACGCACAGACAAAAGCAATTAAATGGTGATCGTGATCATAGCTCCTCCACCAACAACAAGCAAAACACACCTTTTTGGAGATTAAAGCAACTGTCCCCATGTATCTCCATAGTATTTCAATGGTTTATTTATATTCATTTACTGCAAAACAATTCATTTAGGTTAAAGGCATGCCAAGTGTTCTACAGCGAACGTTTGGCGAACGTTTGTTTATGTTTATACTAAAGTCGCAGATTGACGTTTCGGCTGCTGGCTCTGAGCCAGGCTTTTTAGATTGACGTTAGCATAGCCTTGACGGACAGGTTGTGTACATATACGCTGATATTGACAAAAGGGTTCAGGATTACAATCGCTTAGTATGCCTTTTAATCAGATCTAAAATACAAAATAGTAAGAGTGACACTTGCAAACAGACAGCTGCCTTTTCAACCCACTAATGGAGCCAAGGTTTGCTTAATTAGCTACCTAGCTACCAATTAATACGCTTACCTCATTCTGAAAGTAGGACATAGGCCTATTGTTTAAAAAAATGACAACCTGGCTGCCACTATTGTCATTTTCAAACTGCAACTGATAGAACAAGAGAGCTTGAGATGCTTAGCCATAGTAAGTAACAGGGGGTCAGGAGCCAATGCACGGTCTCATCATTGTGATTTAACAGTCACACAAAGTGCATTTAAAACATCAATCTATTCTCAAAATGAGAGAAAAGAGTCACCTGGGACAAAAATCCTTGCCAATGGGAAAAAAATGGATTGCTCCAGTTTAAACAAAGGCCATCACGTTAAAAGGTGTGTAGAGTGAGTGCAATGAGTGACCATCAGCTCAGAGTGATGAGTGTAGGGGAGGGGGTCTGGATCAATGCCTTCTGAAGTCCATCGCTGGGGAACCATTTCTATGTAAACCGTGGACCATATCACTCATCAGCAGCAGAGCTATAGTGTAATTAGTGCTGTCAATAAAAATGACTGTTCTATGCAGATGTAGGATGGGAGTAAGTGTTAAGAGTTTACATAATACAAGATATGGCTTGTTTACTATAGGGCCTACTGTACACGGTGTACAGTGCTGCTTTATCAGCAGTAGTAGTGGTTTATTACAGGAGTGAACTTTGCTGTTTTCATTGCAGCCGTTTGTGTTTATTGTCAAAGGTGGCAATGGGAAGCTCGGACAGATTGTTTACTAGAGTAATCAAGTTACCTAACCTTTGAGGGATCGCCACTGTGTTATAGTGTGTATGTGTGTGTGTGTGTGGAGAAAGAGGAAGGGCGGGAGCATTTCACAGGCCCTTTATACAGACACGTGATTCCAAAGATCATTTCAAGGTTGTTTTTATAGTAAGAAAAGGGCAGCGATGCGAGGAAGACAGAAGATATATACAGGTGTACACACGCCATCACATACTCACGCCCACACACACTCACACTCGTGGCATGTCCGGAACCATCTCTGGAATACGTCCATGAATATTCTTAACTCTATTCATCATAACACTGCAGTCAAAGATGCCTAGAAAGCAATGTGTGTATGTTTGTGTGTGTGTGTGTGTGTGTGTGTGTGTGTGTGTGTGTGTGTGTGTGTGTGTGTGTGTGTGTGTGTGTGTGTGTGTGTGTGTGTGTGTGTGTGCGTGGTAGTCAGGGCTCAGAGATCAGGTAGAGGACTGTCAAGCTGAGAGCGAGAGTTCTCCGGGGGCCTTTCCTTGACACTTGTTCTTCACGCCTGTGTGTGTGTGTGTGTGTGTGTGTGTGTGTGTGTGTGTGTGTGTATAAACCGCCTGTTTCAAACCATCGGAGTCTCCTGCTTTTTAAAGCTCCGGGTGATGCGTGATTTCACTGGTTTCATGTGACTGGCAGACTTAATGACGGGATCTCCAAGAATTCACACCTCGCTCTTCTAAAGAAAAGTGTGGTTGCATTTCACTTGAAGTATATGCAAACACCGAACTCAGAAACAAATTATGGTCAGAATGTTATGCTAATTTACACTTGAAAAGTAGAAAATGACATTAGCCTATTAATTAATACAGTAAGTTATTTACATTGACATTGTTGCCCATAAAGTGTATAAATGGATATGCAATGTTTTTTTTATTTTATCACTATTTTATCACAATTCTGTTGTGATCTCAACCATGATCTATGTCTAAATGCTGCAATAAAAAAAGTGGTTACCATGTTGATTTTTAAATACAGCTTCATGTGTCTATACTATGTCATAAAATATTATCTATTGAAACCATTATCAATCATTAATTCTCCTACAAGTAACAGATAGCACCGACGTTTTTTTTTCCTGATTTTACTGCCTGGTTTGTTGTAGTATTCTTTTTTATAGCACACCTGTTATGCAATTTGTTGGGCGGTCACCTCTCTGAAAGGTTAAACGACAATAAAATGTAATTGGATAATAGATTGACGGACACATTTGTCATTGCCGCATTAATCCTTTAACCCTCTAGTTATGAAATGCAAACCTGCAATAATACACTGTGTGCATAAGGATATAATATACAACATTTTAAAGTAAAAGTGGGTGAATACATTTGACATTTTTAACATGTAGACGTGCCAAAAACACATAGAAAAAGATGATTATCATAAATATGAAAACGATGTTGGGAAAAAGAAAAGCATGCTATTGTTTCCTCGGTGTCACATCTTTAAACGATTAGACCTGTAAACACACAACGCGCGGCCTTTTCTGGCTAATCTGTCTAAGATTACGAACCCCCGAGTCACATGCCCCCGATTTATAAAAACCCAACAGGGCAGCTGCCATCGCGTGGCATGCAGGGGATCGCAGGGTGTATTTATAGCCCAGGAGGTGTGATCCTCGTGCCCTATCAAACATCTCCCCAATGGATCAGAAGCAGCCTGTATCGGCCAGGGCTGCTCCAAATCACCACGTCTACTTTACAAAATTGTAAAAATGACTCAGTGCCACCGCTGCCTGTGCGGTACACTGTTCCCCCAAGCCCTCGCCCTGTTTACTTTACGATGAATGAATATACAATGACGAATGCACTGTATACACGGTGGGGCGATATGTATAGTCTGCTTTCTATTGAATGTCTCACACACACAGTCCAGCGCATGGACTGTGTCACCCTGCTTTCCAAGTTCTCATCTGCTTAAGTATTTCTACGAAGGCTACACATTCCTGTACATTCATTTTGCTTGGCGAAAGATTCAGAATCACTGAACAATGGCTGCACTCAGCACTCAACATATTTCTTCTACGTCTTTAAGGTCTGAGGTCTAGACGAAGGATTTGTTTCCATTCTGTACTGAAACTCTAGACTTTAGAGAGAAGAATAGAGAGTCATAAAATGTATTTTTATCTAATTGTTTGACCTTGCCGGGAAATATGCCTGGTCTCTTTATTGCTGAGAGTTATATGAGAAGATCAATACCACTCTTTATTTTCTGTATCGCTAAATATGAAGCCAGACCTAGCAGCTGAATAGCTTTTAGCTTAGCATAAAACAAATCAAGCCCGAGTGTTAGTGCCCTGATGCTATCCATTGGTCGTCTACTTTTAGACAGAGCCAGGATAGCTGTTTTGCTATTTATATGCTAGGCTAAGTTAATCACCCTGTGGCGCTAGTTTCATATTTAGCACATACGCACGACAGTACCAATCTATTAATCTAAATCTCAGCAAGAAAATGCATGTTAACTTGAGAATTTTGTTATTGTTCCTTTAAAAAGCCATGCGGAATGACGAGCAGTATGTAGGCAGTTACTATGCATGTGAAGCAAAACAAGCTTTTACGTAATGAATTGGCACAATGAAGGCAAAACATGATCCGGGAGGACCAAAGGGGCCAGAGTTCTGCTTTTAACTAGTATTTTAATACTCAGGTTTCTCCTTGTAGACCCAGAATTGACGTCACGCCGGCCCTGCTGTTACTATCACTATTTGGCTACGGTTCACCTCTGAGATTTGGTCACCTCCATAGGCGTCAAGGTGCCAGTTCTGCCCGGCAGTCTCTCTCTCTCTCTCTCTCTCTCTCTCTCTGTCTCTCTCTCTCTCTCTCTCTCTCTCTCTCTCTCTCTCTCTCTCTCTCTCTCTCTCTCTCTCTCTGAGCTCCTGGAACATTCTAGTAAAAAGCCCAAGAGGAGGAGGACGAGGCTTCAGTGTTCACAGTGCGTCGCAATGAACAGCCGGCCTGTCTGCCCCCTTGGCATGGACGACACACACACACACACACACACACACACACACACACACACACACACACACACACACACACACACACACACACACACACACACACACACACGTATAAAGACACTTGGTCAAAGCAATGTTGTGTGTTTGAGCGAGTCAGTGGGACTACTTTACGGAGAGCTGGGCAAGCCTGTAAATTAAATGCCAGCCGGACCTGGGCAGTGTGTACTGCATGTGTAAAGGAGCGACTAAAAGATCGACTCTGGGTTCTGGCAAGTCAGGGAGGCTGCTAAATATGTCCTCTTTGGAACACCGAACAGACCTAACAGGGGTTATTCCCGGACACACTCTTCCCCTCCTCCGCCAGTCTGTCTCGATCTTTCTCTCTCTCTCTTTTTCGGTGCTGTAATATAGAGCTCATTTTGTGTCTGTTTCTAGGTGCCAAGGCCAGGGGAGGGGGGTTGTGTGTGTGTGTGTGTGTGTGTGTGTGTGTGTCTGTGCGTACGTGCGTATGTATGTGTGTGTGCGTGTCTGCCAGCTGAGGCTGCCGGCGCTGTCTCGACGACTGCTTTATTTTGACTCTAGTTGCCATAGAGACCCAGTGGGACCCTCAGAGTGTCTGAACCAGTGATCTGATTGATGCTAACCAACACCAGCAGCAGGAGGTGTGTGTAGCATAGCATAGCATAGCATAGCATAGCATAGCATAGCATAGCATTCCCTCTATATGCATTGTGGTGTATGCATGAGTATAATCCACACTTTTGGGGGGAATTATCTATAGGTTTATTTCTCAAGTCACAAGCACGGACCGTGGAAGATGACATGGGATGTACTCGTGTTTTCTGCAACATATTTTGTTCCTCCTATCGGTTTACACTACTGACCTCCCACCTTTAGCCCAAATGTTAAGAAAACGCGTCCCTAGCCAAAAACACGTCAATAGTGGAAAGGCCAACGGTTACGCAAGAGTTGTATTCCAGTAAAGCTGAGAACCCTCTGCCAGGCATTACTGCGGGTTAAACTCACTGCTTTGGACAAATAATCAATAGAATATTACTCCACCAGACTGCAAACACCACTTTACTCCAAAGTTGGTTAGTTTTTCCTGTTTTTCCTAGTCTTTTTCCCGCCCCTCCTGTGCTTACTTGACATCTCCAGAACATTTTCAAGCATCAACTTCACGGCTCTGAGCTGTAGAGAATTCCGGTAAGGTTGCAACGTCGGCACACAAGGACGCTCCGAACAAAAGGCGTAGCTATTTTTGATCTGCTGCATTCATCCATCAGCCCAGAGTTTTCTTTTATTCGTATTATCATTCAGAAAACTCAGGCTGGCTTCTAAAGTAAGAAATCCATGGCCATTCAATCGCAAGCAGTGGCCTTGCATCAATCGCAAGTTGTTTTCCCTGAGAACTGTGAGAGAGTTATTTGTAGAACTGGATGTACGGCTTGTATTTCCTCTCATGAGACGAGTCATTGATTCATCGGGAAGTGATGTCAAGGGAACGGTGACGTGGTATTATTGTGCACTGAATGTACTTTATGTATGTGTGCTTATGCCAGTGTTGTATGTATGCTAAGTGATGTTCTTGACATTTTCAGTACTGACACTTTTAAGTGTATTAATGTGAATGGCTGCCTGCCAGTCTTAGATTGAGCACAGACATGTGAAACGTCTCTGATCTGATGAACCTGGTGTTTTCATTTTTGTGTTTGTGTTTCAACAATCATTTTGTGATTTGATTTCTATCTTGCTTAATCAGTGATTTCCTGTTGATCACAACTGTAAAGTCCTACTGAAATTCAAATGATCCCCCTAGATGATATCCCCTAGATATGTACATATATCTTCTTGTTTGTTTTGATTCTTGCTTGGGGCAAAGTTGAACATTTTAAATTGAATTGAATTGAAATGCAGAGAAAGCATCCACACCATTGGTCTCCAGGAACCACAAGCCTTTTCTGCAACTCACATGCATCTTTTGGTGAAATACATAATATATGTGATGACAGGCAATGCAAATTCAGTTTCAACAGCCTAACATACATATATTAAAGGAGCATGATCTTCTGTACATTTTGACCAACAGGGATGGTTCAACAGTTTTGGGTCAATATAACCCATTTGTCTCTTGCTTTTCCTTTACAGTTTACTGATGTCCACAATGTCTGCAATAGCCTATCACTATTGTATTCCACTGCACAGAAATTGAGAAAAAATAAATCCCATTGTATTTCTGAACTTCTGCACGTGCCTTTCTGCGTAGGGGTGTGACCTCTCATCCTTATAGATACATATAGCTAGAATACTTAAATTATTGGAAATCTTCATTCATTTCAGTGGAATTCTTCATTCATGAATGCTGTTTGCTTGACTTAAACCTCAAGGCCATTTGAAGAAGTCAAAGCCTCCATTCACATCTTCCTTGAATGGGTTCGACGTGATCGCTGGCGCCTGTTGTTCCTGTAAGAGAATACTGTTTTTTAATATATAACATCTTCATTTTCTGTTGCACAAAGAGGGAAATTCTGGATATGACAACACCAGGAAATGTTTACCTAATAAGTGCCGCATACTTCCTTGACACCATGTTCCTGGGTTTACCACATGTATTTGTAAACCAAGGGTCATCAAGATGGGAAAAAACAGGATGTGAAATGCATCGAGTGTGTGTGTGTGTGTGTGTGTGTGTGTGTGTGTGTGTGTGTATGTGTGTGTGTGTGTGTGTGTGTGTGTGTGTGTGTGTGTTTGTGTGTGTTTATTGAACTTAGAGCTGACCCCGGTGGCCTGCTAACCCCCTCTCTCTTTGTAAAAACAATGCAGTGGGCTCTAGAAAGTCCAATGGAATCTGCTGTAAGAGGACTGTTGTGAGTGTAACAACAACTTCTTACAGTACGAGGACATGGACATTGATACACACTCTCATCCGACACTATGAAAGGAAGAACGTTTTTAGTGATTCGTTAACCAGTTGTCCATTAGTCAGTTAAAAAGGGATTTTGAAAAGACACGGAGGAAACCTTTCTTATCGTTTTTTTATTTCTAATTTGTATAGTGCCAGTAACTGCACTTCAAGGACTTCCACTGTCTAACTATAGCCTCCCCTCTATGCCATTTCCTCTTTGGAGAGAAGAAAACCACTTCATCTATTTATAGTCCAAATCATCGTCAGAGAATGATGGACGACACTCCCTGGGTGTGATCTGGAAACTGTTCAGATAGGGTTCAAATACTGAAATAGGGTGCCATGAATTACAATGAAATGATCTTAAAAGGAAGCTTAGCGTAGAGACAATACTGAAAACAGCCACATAAGAGCTTTTGAGGAGCTTTTGTTATCTTTGGACAGAGCAAGACCGCTGTTTTCTAGTCACTTGGTGCTAAGCTAAGCTAACCATCTCCCCGCTGAAGATTAACATTCATTATACAGGTGTTTGAGTTGTATCTTCTCATCCAACATTAAACAAAGTGGTGCTTTGTTTCTTTTTTTTAACCATTTCACCATCTGTGTTTCAAAATGATCCAATTCAAATCTCTGTGTAGAAACTTTACCATATCAGAGGAGGTCAAACTTGAGATGTATCTAAGTGCACTAAATAGGTGCTATTTATACTATGAACCCTTTACTGTGTGTAAGGGCAGGACGGATGATAGGGACAATGGATGATAGCTTCCTTGCCATATTTGTCTTATATGTGTGTGTATATAAATGGATGCCTACTTCCATGCTTGAACACTGCAGTATCCTGAGTATTGCTAGCCCCAGTGCTGACACAGGCTCTGGGGGGAAGACAGGAAATGGAGCATGGTGTGAGGTCAACATACCACTGGCTGCCCAACGATGGAGCGGCTTAAGCCCCTGTGTGCATCACACCAGTGTTTACCCCCCTCAATGATCACGTCCCCAAAGCAACTGCTGTGGAGACTCTGCGATGAGCACTCACGACAGACAGTCCCTGCAGAGCATTCATTAAAAGCTCCTTAATGCTATATATGAACAGTGTGGTTCAGCCGTCTAAATAAAGTGGTGAAAGCATGCGTCTGAGTTTAAATAAAGCTGCATCTTCATTTTTGAAGGAATATTTATAAATCCATTTCTTTGCCGAGTTAGAAGAACGCTGTCACATCTGTTAGCTAAATATGAATCTACCCCCAGCAGCTGGTTAGCTTCTCTTTTTAACTTTTGGACTTGGCTAGGCTAGGCTAGCTGTCCCCCCTTATTCCAGTGTTCATGCTCAGCTAAGCTTATTGTCATTTTTACCATACTGATGAGAACGTCATTTTTACCATACAATGAGAATGGTACGCATCTTGTTATCCAACAAAGCAAATTATTTCCTAAAATGTTGCACTATTTTTTTTATATAAAGCTAGAGCCATGAGGTGGCTGGCTTAGCATAACGACAAATTGTTGTTTTTACCTTTGTGTTTGCGTATGGTATTAGCTTTAGCTTCATAATAACAGACCAACATGTGAGTTGCATTGATAGTCATACATATATATGTAGTACATTTGAACCGTGGCAGGTGAATGGAAGTGAAAACAAATTGATTATAGGGACTCAATAAGTCATACATTTTACATGAATAACCTCCAAATACGCTGCGGGTGATCTCTGATGCTTTAGATCAAAGTGAAGCCTACTGTGTGTAGTATAGGATTTATCATGGTGAAACCAGTTTGTCCTAGACATAGTGCTCATTCAGTGCTATTTAAGAGACCATTCCAATTCCCCTTTTAGGTTAAGAAGAGTACTCTGAATTTAATTTGGGGGCATTATGGCAAATCCACTTAGCCTTAATAAAGAGAGATGGGATGTTCTGGTTTGCAGCCTCAGTTTGTTAAAAAAAACTTCCCACATAAATATCCTTGCAGTTTATCCAGGGCTCACACTGCTAATTAAGCCCAGTGAGTCAGTGAGACTGGGTAGAAAGGGCATCGAACAAACACAAACTATGCTGCGCCGTGAATGAATCATTCTGAGCGTTGACTGAATGCTGAGTCATGTTAGAAGACAGAAGGGTTTTTGTGTGTGTGTGTATGTGTGTGTTAGTCATTTTAATTCACTCCATGCAAACACAGAAACAGGCCTCTGGCAAAGGAACCAGAATGAATTTAGCAGTCTCTGTTGATGCCCACAAATGTCTTGTTCCCTAATCATGATTATATAGTAGTACAAGTAGCTACTTTAATATTTCTATTGGGTGCTGTTGTAAAAGCTGCTTCAATAATAATAGCCTTCATTAAAGTAGTGTATGGTTGCCTACCTCTTTGACTGACAAGATATAGACATAAAAGGCAAGGTAAACAAGACTTCCTAGATTTCACTATTTTGATGTATGGGAGAGAGCAGTAGTAACCACAAATTCTGGAAACATTGAACTATTTCAGTGATTTATTTTAGTTATCTTAAGTCACCTTTTACAATAGTATAAGAAGAAGGAGATGTGGCTGTGTAAAGTGAGCTGTTGACAGTGTGTGTGTGTGTGTGTGTGTGTGTGTGTGTGTGTTTACACTGATCCAAGTGCAGCCATCGTCCCAAATATGGACATGTTTATGTAATGATGGACAGAGGAATTTTCTTCTGAATTTCCCCATCTTCCACTCATAAGCGCACAAACATATGTGTGCAACCCCCCCCCCCCCACACACACACACACACACACACACATACCTAAAAACACACGCTTGAAATGGGCTACGCCTTCCTGTACAGTACAGAACCGGCACATGACCAAAATAAACTTTGACTAGAAAACAGGATGGCGGGAAGACTCTGTCACCCTGTTCTCCCTTCCTCTGTGTGTGTGTGCGTGTGTGTGTGTGTGTGTGTGTGTGTGTGTGTGTGTGTGTGTGTGTGTGTGTGTGTGTGTGTGAGTGTGAGAGAGAGAGAGTGAGAGCGAGAGCGAGGGAGAAAGTAGTAGTGTTAGGGGGCCTGGCCCACTACAGAGGAAGCCAGCAGGAAGTCTGAGCCAATTGTTTTTCTGGTTCATTGAGTTCAACACAGGCTTGGTCTTCATAACAATGACCAACCACTGCTCTGGACATGTGTTGTTGGAAAAAGCTGCCGTGTGTGCGTGTGTGTGTGCGCGTTTGTGTATGTATGCATTTGTGTGTGTGTGTGTGTGTGTGTGTGTGTGCGCGTGCGTGCATGTGTCATGTAACATATCATATGTAATGGGATTACATGACCATGTTTTCACAGAACAGATGCTGTGAAAATCCCCGTTATCCAACTTTTGAAAAAGCAACTATACAGTGGAGGAAATAAGCATTTGCTCCCTCACTGATTTTGTAAGTTTGCCCTTACAATGAAATGAACGGTCTATAATTTTAATGCTAGGTTTATTTTAACAGTGATAGACAGAATATCAAAAAGATAATCCAGAAAATCACATAAAAAAAGATAGAAATTATTTTGCATTTCATTGAGTGAAATAAGTATTTGATCCCCTATCAAAACATTGCTTAGTACTTGGTGGAGAAACCCTTGTTGGCAAGTACAGAGGTCAGACGTGTCTTGTAGTTGATGACCAGGTTTGCACACATCTCAGGAGGATATTTGGACCACACCTCTTTGCAGATCCTCTCCTAATCTTTAAGGTTTTGAGGCTTTCGCTTGAGCTTCAGTTCCCTCCACAGATCTATTGGATTAAGGTCCGGAGACTGGCTAGGCCACTCCATGACCTTAATGTGTATCTTCTTGAGCCACTCCCTTGTTGCCTTTGCTGTATTTCTAGGGTCATTGACGTGCTGGAAGACCCATCCATGACCCATTTTTACGGACCTGGCTGAGAGAAAGAGGTTGTCACCTAGTATTTCATGATACATGGCCCCATCCATAGTTCCCTCGATGCAGTGAAGTCCACCTGTCCCCTTAGAATAGAAACACCCCCAAAGCATAATGCTTCAACCTCCATGTTTGACTGTGGGGATGGTGTTCTTGGGGTCATAGTCGGAATTCCTCTTCCTCCAAGCATGGCGAGTCACTATGATACCAAAGAACTTGATCTTGTTCTAATCTGACCACATCACCTTCTCCCAACCATTCTCTGAGTCGTTAAGGTGTTCTTTGGCAAACTTCAGACGATTCTGTACATGTCCCATCTTGAGCAGGGGGACCTTACGGGCACTACAGGATTTCAGTCCATTACGGCATAGTGTGTTACCAATGGTTTTCTTGGTGACTGTGGTCCCAGCTGCCTTGGGATCATAGACAAGCTCCTCCCGTGTAGATCTGGGCTGATCCCTCACCTTTCTCATGATCATTGATACCCCACAAGATGAGATCTTGCATGGAGCCCCAGACCGAGGGAGATTGATGGTCATTTTGTGTTTCTTTCAATTTCGAAAAATCGCACCGTAATCGAACAGTTGTCTCCTTCTCACCCAGCTTCTCGCCAATGGTCTTATAGTCTAATCCGGCTTTGTGCAGGTCTACAATCTTGTCCCTGATGTCCTAAAACAGCTCTTTGGTCTTGCCCATGATGGAGATGTTGGAGTTTGATTTATTGACTCTGTGGACAGGTGTCTTTTATACAGGTAACAAGTTGAGACAGGTGTGTTTTATAGAGGAAACTAGTTGAGATAAGGAATACTTTTTTAAAGCACAAGGACTAATCTGTGGGAGCCAGAATTCTTTATAATTGTAAGGGATCAAATACTTTTTTCTCTCAATGAAATGCTAAATAATTTATATATTTTTTTTAATGTGATTTTCTGGATCTTCTTTTTGATATTCTTTCTATCACTGTTAAAATAAACATAGCTTTAAAATTATAGACCGCTCATTTCTTTGTAAATGGGCAAACTTACAAAATCGGTCGAAGTGATTACTGTAAAAGGCGTTTTTTGTCAATAAGCTTGTGTGTGTGTGTGTGTGCGTGCGTGTGTGTGTGTGTGTGTGTGTGTGTGTGTGTGTGTGTGTGTGTGTGTGTGTGAACCTGATGAGGTCACTGTATCGGAGTCCGCCAGGGCCTGTATAAACATTCACAGCGAAAAATATTTGTGTCTGGCCGCGAGGTTCAATCTGGCTCGCTGTCAATCCACTTCTGTTTGTCTTTTTTGTTTCTTCTGTGTATGGCGATGGTCGGAGATGAAAGAGAGTGACGGTAAACGTTTATCAGAGCAATGTACCGGGGTCATTCTGAGTGGAGGGAGGGAGAAAATAAGGGAAAAGGAATAAAGAAAGGGGGATGTTCAAAGTTGGTCAGAAAGAAAAAAGGAGGTAAAAGGTAAAAGGAGGAGGAGATGAGCATTGTGTGGGTGGAGTGGAGGTAAGGTGAGGGTCAACATAACATCAAAACAAGGGGAGGACAGGAGCCCCTGACCGGCATATCACGGCGGTGTCACTGTAGCCTGCATGGTTTCAATCACCCACAGGTCAACAGGCCTGGGCAAACAAGACACAGTCACCTCAACCCACGCACACGTAGGCGCAGAAAATGCACACGGAAATGCATGTGGATCGTTACCTACTTAAACAGAAGCACACAGCCACACTGGCAAACACTAATAATCAAATAGAGAGTAAGTTAAGTACACGCGCGCGCACACACACACACACACACACACACACATACGTCAAGACACTGACAGCATGCAGGCAACTGTTCTGTTTTGCTCTTCAAAACATAATCATAGCTAGTACTGTCCTAGATGCAGATTCTGCCAAAAGGGGAGGAGTTTATGCCAGTAATTCGGTCATTAGTCAAGTTCAACGCCCTTAAGAATGTGACATCATAACAAGTTTGGAGGCCGGTCCAATCACAGTCCAGCATTCGACTAACACAAGTGTGGTGAGTAAACCTGATAGATATTTTATCAAATTAAAGTTTATAAGATTAACAGTCTTAGTAATTTAAATAGTCTGAAACCAGTTATTTGCAAAGTTATCGCGAACAAAAATTATTCCAAAATAACATGTCTGGTGGAGATCAAAATCTTTCATAATAGAGTATGCAATAACTTTGAAGATACATTTAAGAGTGCAGAGAGAAGTGTAACTTTTCCACAGGAATACATAGGCAGAATATTTGATTGAATTTTCCCTGTGATACCTTATCCATTGCATTTCCCAGAAATCCCATGTCGAATCACACTGTATGTTAAAGATCGGTGTATCTGCTGTTTCATGTCACGTATGGACTTTCAATCTCAACTTTGAATCAACTTCATCCACTGATCTTACCTCATGTGACGCAGCTAATGCTCCTGAAATGAGTCAGTCTCAAGAAAAAGACCATAATCTTAAATTATTGTATCTTAGCGCAACATTTAAAACTAAGCTACAACAACTAACAAACACCGTTTTCATTACTGCTGACCACATTCAGTTTATGACACACTATTAAAGCTGTTTGCTTGACGTTACAAGTCTGGGCACTCCTCCTGAAATGACTCAACTAGCCATAAAGACCCGTCATTTTCATTGCCACACTAATAATTTGCAGGGAGAAAATTGTATCATTAGAGGGCTTAGAGTTATTAATTTGAGTGAACAATTTGTCATAATGTCCCCTTGATACTAGCCAGTCCTATACGTGTATTGGTTATTACACACACACACACACACACCACCTCACATGTGTGTTTGAGTATACGTGTAGCTAAACAGTCAGGCTCTCACAGCATTTTGAATGAGGATTTTCCTCTGCACAGTAAGCCAGACAAACAAGCCCCATGAAGCTGGAAACCTGAACTCACCGCCGGGCAGCAGCCAAAGAGGTGTGTGTGTGCGTCATGTGTGTGTGTGTACATGTGTCAATGTGCATGCTTTTATGCACGCCTAAGATGTGCATGTGTGTTTGTTTGTGTGTGTGTGTGTGTGTGTGTGTGTGTGTGTGTGCGTCTTAGAATTCCCCTCTGTTTGTTTATGCGACAGGAGCCAGGTAGTAAACACAGAAGGAGAGTAAACATCTACCGCACGTGCTCAGTAGCCATTTCGGTCTATCCCCCTAGATCGCCGGGAGGCACAGGCATTCTGAATGTGGAAATGTCAACAAACTTGCTCCTCACGTTCAAATGCGTGTGTGTGTGTGTGTGTGTGTGTGTGTGTGTGTGTGCGCGCGCGCGCGCGGTGCGTGTATCGATGTGTGTGTTCAAAGATCATGGGAAAATACAGACCCTCCCTCTTGATCCTATACAGTATGAGTCATATATACAGTATGTGGAGTTTATCTTCGAACAATAGCAGCCCTGTGGGTGTGTCTCCACTCTCCACAGTATAAGCCAAGCCAATGAGTTTATTTTGGCCCCAAAGTGTGTGGGGTTTTTCGCTGTACATAGAGTCACTGATGTTTATCAATAGTTTGTCTTTAGCCAGAAGTTTGAAGCACTTTTTTTTTCAGACATGGAGGGGCAAAGAATTCCTGGTTATAATATACTGTCTTTGTTGAAAGTAATGGAGCGGACTGTGTCAGTGTTAGATTTCCATTGCATGTTGTGCATTGTCAGAGGGAGGCTCACTCCGTCCCTTTTCTGACTGATACATCTAAGCATTTATTAGGTGTTCAAAACATGTATTAACACATTTTTAACACAGTCTTTTCAGTAATCTTTGTAATACAGCCTGTGATGTGAAGCCAACGTGTTAATAATAATATTGGGTTAAACTTGGTCAAGGATCTCCTCTGTAAAAACCATACTGTACATCACTGTCGCAATTTTTGTCAGATGGACAGCCGATTTTTTGTCTAGCTTCATTGGGCGAAAGGACAATGGTTTCTACTGTACTTCCTCCATTACTATAATGAACAGCATACACCACACTTTAGTCCAAAGAGCACATAAGCTTGTATAAGGCCAAATCACCTTACGCGCTGGGCGATCACTATCTCCTCAATACCTTAAGCTCTTTTCCATTCACAGCATTTCCTGGCTTATTGGACCAATTAATTTGATCTTCTTTGAGCATGAGTCGTGATACTTAAGTGATGCATTGATTACAGCGCTCTTAATAAGCCAGACATGACGTACATTGTGGTATATTTCTCATTCTGTTCCAACCTTTCCTGTCTTGTCATGCCTGTACGATCTAAACGAAACATTACAGAAATACATGTTGATCCAAACAAGTCAGTATATTGATGTGACGTCTGTGGCTCGGGTGCTTCACATTATCATTATAAATCTTTATCACTCATACAGTAATGGCCACATGACTGAAACACTTGGATATGAATAAAATAACATTATTTACATCTCAATCCTCTCAAGGCTGAACAATCTTCGTACAACTCGTCTTTCTCTCTCTCTCTCTGCAACACTTGTTTTGTGACAACTCTAGATTTAGTCAGGGAAATCAGAAAGTAATGATGACTCACTTCAACAGTAAGTTGTGTCCTACAGTCAGTGTTGACTGCCTATGAAAATGAATTCTTGTCAATACTCATAAAAGAGTAAAGATGCCATCTCCTCAAGGAGCTCATCTAAGCAAAATTGATGTTAAGTTTTGGATTTTTATTTTTTTATTTTTCCCCAAACCAAAACATGCATGAATGCCTCATAAAAATGCATCTTTTTCCAGTATTCTTTTTTCGGCTCCAGCAGAGGTTTGCGATCTCAACTTCCTTTCCCCGGAATCCATCCCGTCCCATCATCGTCTCCGGAGTTCATTAATGAGCAACACAATGTTGAGCACCTTCTTCTTCGCATGTTTTCCCTTCTCCATCAATCATTGTAACCAAAATGTGTCTGTCGCCGCAAAGATTTTCCACTTAGCACTCTTCTGTTTACTAATTAATCCTGAATACTGCCACAGCAGCACTCTGGATAGACAGAATGGGACGGAATAGAGGGAGAGAGGGCAGAAAAACAAAGCGCTAATGATTTGCCGTCTCTGCCTGGAAGACGCTGACGACGGAAAGTGGGCATTAGGAGAAGTCGGGGCTCTTTGATTTGTCTGCGTCGACAAGAGTTTGGACTTGTAATGGGGCGGCGCACAAAAACACTGGATATATACACTGATGCTGATATCCAAGCATATAGACATACACAAATCCACATACATGTATACATATAGACGCAAAAACACAGAGGGACGCTCATACAGACATCCACAAACACAGGCGGACTGTTTTCTTCTACATGGGCCTGATGTATTGATCCCAGGGCTCTAGTGCTGCACTCCCAGTGGCCATTAATTCACTGGGACTGAGGGATGCCCAGATTGTATACTGATCCCCGCAGTCTATAACTAAGGGCCATCCATCAGAAAAAGGCAGAGCAAAGTGAGACAGGGAGTGAAAGACAAGAGACAGGCAGAAAGAGCAAAAAGACCATTCCATTCCATTTACACCATCATCACATGACCAGATGGACATTAAACACATTGAAATGTGCCTTTGTTAATGTATTTCGGAAGGGTACTTGCCGAATTGAAAAGGGTAAATGTATGAGCTTTGACAGGAGCCTGAACCTCTCTAAACGTAAATGTATTTCCAAGCATCAGCGAAGAACAAATGTATCCTTCTATCATTATTCATGTCAGTCGACGGATCAGACCACCATTTTCGTCCCGGACTGAAGTATCTCAACGACTACGGGATGGATTTCTATAAAATTCCGGGTAGAGATTCTTGATCATGGCAGCTAGATCGCTAAATTGGTAACATCGCTTACTTAGCCGGTAAAACCAGGGTTCGATTCCGGGTAAGGGGCTGGGCAAATCAAGTGAGGGTCCTTAGGCAAGACCCTTAATGCTAACCGCCAACCCTGTTAAATCGCTTTGGGTCAAATTGTCTGTTAAATGACATGTAATGTAATGTAGGCCTACTGGGATGAATCCGAAAGACTCTGGAAATATCTCAGACTTTTTATGGAACATCATCATTAGGTCACATTGTTGATTTGTGAGATAATTTGGTTCACAAAAAAACAAAAACAAAAAAATAACAATGTCTTCTAATTTGTGGTCTGATTTAATAACAGAAAGCACAAAAACATTAAAATGTGCTTTTTTTTTTTTTTACCTTTATTTATACAGGTATATCCCATTGAGACCGAAGACTCTTTTGCAAGAGAGACCTGCAAGGTGGGTGAAGTGTCTTGCCCAAGGACACAACAACTATGACACAGGTGGCAGGGCAGGAATCGAACCTCCAACCCTTTGATCATCGGCCGACCCGCTCTACCAACTGAGCCACAGTCGCCCCGAGCTCCGAGGAACTTTAATTTTTTTTAAATTCTCGCACCCCCTTTGGAGAAAAGCGGTAGTGTTTTACTATGCCAGCTATAGTTCCAGGCTGAGGGACCCACGAAAAAGGCAATATATACCAAAAAATAGCATCCTTTACACTGATGGTTTCATTTGCTGTTACATGTCATTACTGATCATCAGAAGAAAAATGAGACTGTTTGAAAAAATATTTAAATGTTCCTTGTAGCATCTTTAAAAAAAGGAAAACCTCTTGAAATCACAAATGTCTTGTTTATATTTTTGCAATGAAATAGAAAAATTTGTAACACGTAAATTGAAATACATTTTTTGGGACATCATCTGGATCAAATTGTAGACGAGGCCAAAGAGAAACCAAGCGAGACAGAGCATTACGGATGATCAATCGGTTAAGGGATTAGTCAATTAGCAGATGAAATGAATCAACACAAAAGGAGCTAGAGTGTAACGGCGTGACCATTTAAACGCTAATCAATAATTCTTTACATAACAACTGCTTAAGTTATGGACCGAGACACGAGCAATCTGGAGACGTCACCTTTCACTATACTATCTGACATGTAATCTATGAATTGGAAAAATGATTGGCAATCGTGAAAAAAAAAAATCCAAGACTGGCGGATTATGATCTCCTCGCTCCATATACAATCACTTGTTAATACATGACGGTTAAAAGATGATATGTGGGTTCAAAAAGAGCTGTAAGAGCTGGTGAGTGGACCTTGAGTTAAGAGAGAAAGTGATTGTTACATTGATCGATAATGAAAATGGCTATAGTTGCAGGTTTCACATCACTTGTGGTGGATATTCCTGTCAGAGAAACTTAATGGGACCATGAGTGTGTGTTTGCATGTTTTCGCATACATTGCATTCCTCTGTCTCTTTTGGTGGATGGTGAATCAGCCCAGATCCATATACCTCTGTAAGGTCTTAAGGCTTAAGACCTTTAGGCGTTGAGAAATGAACGTGCCGCGTATTCCCCCGTCCACTGCTGTTATGTATTCAGCATCTTTCAAATACTCCATCCACACTGTTCTCTCTTGTGTTTTGCATACAATGACAAAACATTCTTCCTCCCACCTTCCGCTCAGTCGTGACAGAAAAGGGAAGTAAATCTTCTGACATCTCATACACAATCGCATACAAATTACTTTTCCCATTTTTTTTTCGAAAGCTATACATCTTCACTGTGTGGGACAACTGGATTACTATAACATACTGTATGGGGGATATATTGGTGTTTTCCCTGGAAAGGCGTTCTCTCGTGGGTTGACAAGAAAAAAGATTTCTCAGCTCTGAGATGCTCAGCTCAGGGACACGGGGGGGAAAATGACACGGAACAAAGCATTAATGCAAATTGGTTACACTTCAATCTAAGCATGAAACTATAATGAGCTATATTATGTTAAATGATAGCATGGCACGTTAAGAGGATTATATGATGAGCTCCAATGATATCACAGTATATAGTCCATTTTTGCAGAACCATCTCAGGGCTTAACTTACATTTTCACATTTGATTTGATTTATAATTTTGCATTTATACTTTTTTGGGGATTTGTAATGTAAGAAATGAGGATGATGATGTCATATCTAAAGTGTGAATTGAATTTGAATAACTTAAAAAGAGTATATTCCCAAGGCTGTCATCAGTTGAACACAGTTAGGTGTAAGGTAAGCCTCCCAGAACTATGTTGTGCATTTGGTATTCTAACCCTGTATTGCGTGCACATGAGAGCATATGGTAACATGTCCAGGGCCACATACAGGGTCTGTGTGTGTGTGTGTGTGTGTGTGTGTGTGTGTGTGTGTGTGTGTGTGTGTGTGTGTGTGTGTGTGTGTGTGTGTGTGTATGTGCGCTTATGTGCGCGTGTTTTTGAGTGTGTGTGTGTGTGTGTGTGTGTGAGTGTATCCATGTGTGCATCAGCAGGTATATTTTGAGAAGGTGACAGGGATCAATAGTGCATTAGGGCCCATCACAGCTGCTTGCCCTGGGGATGGTGGGTGAGAGAGAGAGAGAGAGAGAGAACAGAAGGCTGCTATTGCTCTCCTGTAGGCCTTGTCTCCATAGGCAGAGATCCTTGGATGAGACAGGAAGAAAAAAGGCTGTCAGGGAGAAAGACAAGCAGCCCGTCAAAGACAGAGATGGAGAGATATATTGATCAAAGAGAGAAAACAAAGGGAAAATCAAGAAAATGGGATTGAAAAGGGGGAGTAAAAGGGGGAGCAAACGCTATCCATGCAAACAAGGGAAGGATAGGAAAAAAATACAATAAGAGACGAGGCAATCGACGAGATAGGGAAAATGGGAGCAGAAGGGACAGGTGGTATAGAAGGAGGGGGTTATGGGGCAATCAAAGGAGCGGTGGAGAAGATGGCTGGGCTCTCAAGCGGAGAAGAATTTCATTTCTGATAGAGCGGGGTGACTGTACCTCAGCCTTCCATTGTCTCATCATCATCACCTTTAATAGAGATGTTTCATTTCAGACAGACAGGCAGGCAGACAGACAGATAGACAGACAGACGGGCATGAAAAAAGCGAGAGATCTGTCACAGAGGCTTAAAACGTCTGCCGCCTCCCTCCACCAGTAAACATCACACCTGTCGTGTCCCTTCGCCACGACCCGCAGATCGAAAGCTTATCACACTCTTTGAATGTGCACCATCACACACACACACACACACACACACACACACACACACACACACACACAATACAGATGCAAAGGGACAAGTCCACACTCGAGCTACACTCTGCCTTAGATCGATACGTCAACTTTATGGAGCGGACGTTGACAGAAACGGGAGCATATGTCCAATCTAGCCAAGTCTGCCAGCAGTGCAGAATGGCCCAGCTGTTTGGCTGGGGAATTAATCTAGGTTAAGATGTTTAGCCCCATTTTCCCCCTACAAGTCCTGCCCTTGAAGTCTCTTCCACAATGGCTCTTTTTGCTTTTTGCCGGTCTGTCACAATGTTTAGCATCGCGTTTCCACTCAAAAGTTCTGACTAGCATATAAGGAGAGGATCCAGATGCTAAACTTGCCTTGCAATGGTCATGATTCTTTTGTCGTTGGGTGGTGAAGGACAACCCTAAAATGGTAAACCCTTATTTCTATATTTGAATATATATCTTTACAAAAAGATTTTTTTTTTATGTAGGCTATACCTTACTTTACAAAACTGGTACAACTAAAGAAGCAGTAGTTCAATCCATAGACGTTTTTTAAGTTGACCAAATGAGTGGTTATTTGGAATACTGTAAAAGTGTCTGTTCTATGAGACTGGGTTGTTGGAGGATCAGTGTATTGCCCTTTCAAAGACCTCTACCCTTTGACATGAATGACATGGGTGACCCCATCGAGAGACTTAAGCTATTGGGGTCATTCAGACACGCAAGCCCCCCAACCACAACAAGATGATAATCCTTCCAGGAAGAAATCCTTCCTCTAGTAACTAATTAGATAAAGTCATCAGCATAGTGACAAATCTGTTACGCAAGGTCACAGAAAGCCTTGGTAACGGTTGCTATGAGAAGTACAGATTACTTTTTTTCACGAGTAATTAAATACTGCACGTTGATGTAAGAAATTGTATTTCCATACTTTGACTTCCGAAAACTTCTACAGCCGTGTCGTCCTCATTTGAGCCATTTTTCTGTTACTATGCTTCATGAATTTAGCTAGCTAACAGGCTATCTACATAAAAAGCTATTCCTGAAGCTGCCTATTAAATAATTGTTTTTCAGACTAGGTTTATCATAAACGTTTTCTAACAATACGATGGGAACAAGACTTTACCTGGACACCTGAATAGAACAAAGCCATTGTAAATGTAACTTGTGCAAACGCTGTCCTTTTCCTACTGTGACACATCAAAATGTCTGCCCTGAAAAAGGCCTTTGATGAAGGCAGAGATGCAGATGTCTGGAAACCGGCTAGAGTTTGAAGCAAACACATCATTTATTGTCATTTTAGTTTGTGGCGTTTTTGGTTGCAGGCTCTGAGGTTGAGTGTGGGCACGTTGGTGGCCAAGAAGCTTACAAAATCAATCAAGCCATAACAATGAAGTGTTATAAGAACAATCACTAGTAGCTCAAATATTTGTTAGGCAATCTTTTCAACTTTTTTCAGCTTGCTTGAACTTATGAAAAGCATGAGAAACTATTTTTATCATCAGAAAAGGGTGAGAAAACTGTATTAAACAATTAAGTTAAATGTTTTGTCACAATCAATTCCAGGAATACACACACCCTGCTATGGCTATACAGTAGCTCCACTGCATTGTGGGTCAGCCTCTGTAGGCAAATGCTAAGGGAGCAAACCCTGACAGAAAAGCAGTGTGCTGGCCTTAACATATAGGGCAACCCCTTTTTAATTCCATGCACAGGTATCCACTTCTGACCTAGGTATCTATCTTGGGGTGTGTCCTTGGGCTAGACCCACCTTCCCTGGTGTGAATGTATATGACTGGTGTATGTTTGAGGTGGTGGTCGGAGGGGCTTTTGGCGCTGAATGGCAGCGACGCTTCCGTCAGTCTGCCCCAGGGCACTACCGTAGTTTACCATCACCAGTATTACTGTGTGTGAATGAATAGAACCTGGAACAGTTTAATACGTTGCTGAAGACTCACTTTTGTTCCATTGGCCTTTAACACAAGTTGAGACTTCTTACTTTTTTTTTTTCATGTATCTCGGGACAGGGACGGTATAGCTGCAGGGCCCTACGGGAAGCTCTCCGAGGGCCATTTCTAGCGCGGTGTAAAGAGCAGCACCATCTGTGACTGGCTCTCTAATGAGCAGCTTAATGGGCTTGGAACCATGTGGCTTTCTCTATACGTCTCACTCACTCATTCACACACACACACACACACACACACACACACACACACACACACAGATGTTGTCACCCGCAATGGCATGGCCAACATCAGCTTCAAAGTGCATTTAATGTGCATATTTCTCCCATTGTCACACTCTCTTTCTGTCTCATGTTTTCTCTCTTTTGTCTCCTTTTCTTTCTCTGCCTATCACACACACACACACACACACACACACACACACACACACACACACACACACACACACACACACACACACACACACACACACACACACACACACAGGAGCAGATGTTACTTCCCCCAGGGGTGCAGGCGGCATCAGCATGATACCTTGCTAATAGTTTTATAGGACCTGGGGCTGGGCTCTCAGATCATAGTGTTATGCGGATGGTAATATCCGCTGATATGGTGCAATTTAAACAGTGAGACGCAATCCCCATGCCTGCGATTACACTGATCTCAGGTTATTGTACAGAGCATGTTTACCGGCCTAATATTGAATTATAGTCGTCTCATATTGGCCCATAAGGGCTATAAACTCGGCTCCACACTGGCTCTGGGCGCAGTGGATTTTATTGAAATGTTAACACTGCATCATGTTGACGCACAGAAATTGAGACGACATACGAAGGAATATGGCCGCGGGATTTGCATAAAACTGCATATTAGGTAAATACCAATTCCTATTTTTGGAGTCTTTTTTTATTAATTTCCAGAATATACCAGCAGAGTATTAGATAGTTTTTATTTCTCACTGAGATCATGGAAATGAAAAAAATAAATTAGAAAAATGCGCCTGTCACATCTTAAACAGTGGCAGAAATGATCTGCTTTAGTGTGGTGGAAATTGACAGTTCCCCGCCGTTTGTCCGACATAAATCACAAGAAATTCCTGTGAGTAGAGCATTAATGTATGCATGAGTAGCAGCAGGGAGGGGAACACATGCAGATAAATTACAGTTCAAAGGAAATACCGAGTAGATAGGTAGATTTAACTGCAGTTAAAGATAAATTGAAGATGAAAACAGAAATATCATTATGCTATTAGAAAAAGAGAAGAAGCCTGATTCCAGATTGGAAGAAGATACCTTATACTGTACCTCTTTTATACTTTTAACAAAAGGTATTGGTCTATAAAAGGCTAAAGAATGCCAAAACAAAGTGCTTTATTTGTCATATTTAAATGGAAAAATGTCACATTTTGTTATGTTAGAGCAAATGATTGATATGACAGAAATCCAGTTTACATTGACAATCTTAATAATAACTCAATAAAACTTAAAATAAAAAGACTAAAACTAAACTAGAAACTCAACTAAAAAATGGGATTGTAATGAATACAATAGTTAATAAATACAAATAAATAAAACATGTAAAGATGCACACAAAGTAAAACAGTGTTGTCACATGTAGCATTGTATCGTATTTCATTGATTTCTAAATTGTCTTATTAGATTCACAGTAAAAATATCGACACTGTGTCTCCAGGGTCGACATCCACGCAGGGATTTCGCCCTTAATTCTTTTCGGCTCCTTGCTGGTTGTAAATCACCCAGCTGAATAAATTAACACACAGAAGCCACTCAGTTATGGGTAGCGGATCTGGCTAATCACTGCTTTCTCAATGTTTCCGTATAATGAATTCTTGTTTATTAGCATCACTCCAAAGAAAACCTCTGCGCTGTCACGTGGCGCTGTGTAAAACCATTTAATGAACCGGTGGCGACTATTAGCGTGGGGGTCAGTTCTACTCCTCACTGGAAGGCTCGGGGTTTGTAGCATCAAATTGGTTTAATTAATTGTCTGATTATTTTTTTGTTGCCCTCTGGTTTGGTGTTCCTTTCATTTGTTCTTTGATGACTGCAGCAAGTAAGGACGAACAGGGGTCACACTCTCGCTTACAGGAAAATATAATTTCCTCATTATTTGTGACTCACACAGGACACACAAACTACTCTGTTTCTTTTTCCAATATTTATTTTTTATTGCTTTAATCCTAATCAATGTCTCCCTGCTGATTCCTATTCGATTATTAGCTGAGATAGCCCAGTCTTCCCATTGGGGGCCATTACTGTTGCATCTTATCATCTTTCACCTCTATACACTTCCTTCATCTCTCGCACTTAAACCCACCTTCCCTAGCAGGACCCTTCCACTCCCATTACGTTCCCCTCTACATAGAGCATAGAGTGCTGCTTTGTTAAAACTAACATGTTGCCCGCAACCCAGCTGGGACCTATCAACTCATGCACACAAGGAGCTTGTACTGTAATGAGATGCTTTACCCAACACGTTTTTTTTTCTACTTTTTTTTCTGTAAATATCCCCAAAGACTCCTGCTTATGAACAAGAGAGACGACAAAAAGAATCCCATTGCAGGGCGAAGTGGCGAAGACAGATCAAGGAAGAAAAGGGGGATAGGAAAGAGGAGGGGGTGTTTAAGGGCCCGCTAATGATGGGGGTCCAAAGGGGAAACAGGGTTTAATGTGATGTCTGCGCTGAATGCATTGTTCGGGGATGGATGTGTGTGTGTGTGTGTGTTTGGTGCGTGTGTTGGTACGCCAGCAGGGGGGCCCCAACATGGTCTCTGGGGGCTTTGTGTACATTATTTGGTCCCCCCCCCTTTTCCATCTCTCGGAGTGCAATTTTTTTAAGCACACTGCTGATGTTTGGACGAGAGGAAGAGGGGGAGGGGGGAGATGCATTATAGTAGCTGTCACATCCAACAGATTAACAAGAGCGATAAGGAACATAACATTAAGGGACCTCCGCTTGACTTGTTCCGTCAAGGATCTTTGGAGGTATGAATGGATGAGGTGTGTGTGTTCGTGTGTGTGTGTGTGTGTGTGCGTGCGTGTGTGTGTGTGCGCGCGTGTGTGTGTGTGTGCGACTAAAGCACCATGATAGAGCCCAGTCTACACTAGAAGTTGCATCAGTGTTGCTTCATTCTTCCATGCCTGGAGTTTCCAAAGCGGTGGCTATAGGAGGATCCGTTTGCATCAGCGTTACCTCGTCTTGCTTCGACAAGGACGGGCCGAGCGATGCAAACGCTGCGCAACGCACACGGGGGCCAACAACACAAACACATGCGGGGTGTTCTATGTGGAAAGAAAAACAATATGTGTCAATATGCTGCAATCAGACACACGAGACCAAGAAGATGTAGGACTTTTCTTGCAAAAGGCTGATGAAATTTCGCAGTTCACTCCCAAAGCGCACATGTGAGACTAGTTTAAATCAAATGTAATCAGATGGGTGTGGAGAGGACCCGTTCGCTGGCACCACCTGCACGCCGCGCGTTACAGCAAAAGGGAAAAGGGTGATGCAGAATCCCATTAACGTTGTGCAACAGGGGGGCTTTTGGAGTTGGAAGGACAGGCATTCTCCCTGCTATTTGGGAGAGCAGGTCTGGGAGGGGAAATGAACTCATCTTCCCCCTTAGTGCATTGGAGAAAACAAAATGCAACTTATCAACACTATCAACGAATATTAGGAAGACAAATAAATTGTAAGAAAGAATATAGTTAGTTTTAGGCTCCGATGGTCATAAAATGTCTTACTTCCGTCAATGCAGAATATATAGTTTTACACCAACACATCTCTTATATTTCTCACTATAATACTCTTTGCCAAGTACCCATTGTACTATGTACGATATTAAAAACGAAAGGATAAGTCATACAACATAAAGGCCTGAATCAGTTCAGCTTCCCCACCAAAGTGTCTCCACTAACCCTGGTCGTCGTCAACATATGAGATCTTTCTTGAGGTCCTTCTTTATTATCATGACAAAATGTTAGCATAAAACTTAACACAGTCCCAGCCATTGATTCAATTGTTCCATTGTTGATTCTCCATTTAAAGATAGAGTTTCCGACCACCTCTGAATAGGTGATCTGTTCAACTTGCCGCCAAGACCCGCCAGCCTTGTGAAAATATTGGTATAAAGACCGTCAGCGGAGGGTTTTGGGTTTAGGGTTACACTCGTTGGGTCACGGTGAGGGATTATGTTAGCAGCAAATAGACAAGTGACACTCTGTTGAACACCCACTTTTCTGTCGCCTCATATAAGTGGCGAAGTATCAATCAAAGGTTCTTCAAGAAATGTGTTAGTAATTAATGGGACCACTTTGAGTTGTTTTGTGTTCGGTTTGGTTCAAAGATGCTGCATTAAAGGAAGCGTGTGCAGGATAAATTAATACATTTTTTTTAAACAGTTTTACATTCACATTTTCTTTGTTTATCGCTCTGTTTTAATGTCCTATGAGTAAAATGTACTTTGTTGAAGCAGAACGGCACAGTCAACATACGATATTAAAGGTGGAGTCAGAGATTCTGGAGAGTGCTTGTTAAACGGGCATGTTGCTAGCTATGGTGAGCCCCCTTTGTTTACATACCAGTTTACAGAGCCTATGTTGTCTACACCTTTTTTCAGTGCACACACAGTAGGAGCAGGTAGCGGATCATGAGGAGATATTCACTGATTTTGAGAACAAACGTTCTCCAGAATCACTGACTCCACCTTTTCTCTAGTTTTTTTTTTGTTTTTGTTTTTACTTGCTGTAGATAACTGGACAAACACAGGCGATGTGATGTCACACCAAAATATTTCTAACACACCTAGTTTGAGCTCCAAAATCGAAAAAAAACAAAACATCAATGGTAATCATCTGGGTTACAATACATTTCTTTGGGGCGTAAAACAACAGACAGTGAGACAGCTCTTCTAACACACCCTATAGTTGTATCATTAGTGAGTGCCTGTGTGTGCTCACGGCTCTCCTGGGACTGACTGTAATCAATGCCAATCACAAACAAATTAGCCTCGCCTTAACGCACCACCTTTCTCCTTCCTCGCTGACGACGCAGGTTTTTCATGCACACATTCAGTGACATCCCACATGGAGACCTTTTTACAACACGTCCCTGCAGATACACAGAAAGCGTGTGTGTGTGTGTGTGTGTGTGTGTGTGTGTGTCAGCATCACATACATGTACAGGTTATGTCGCAGAAGGAATGTTGGAATTCAGATGGGAGGGGAAAAAAGGCTTAAGAAGCAGATAAAAAGGTGTGGAGGGACATGTGCAATGAACCGAAGGCATATGCATATAGAAACAAGAGAGAGTAATAAGAATATCCCTAGTTCACTTAACATATGCATGAAAGGGGAGATCAACCCAGCCAAGAAAATGTGTTTTTAAGATAAAAAAAGTGAAAAGAATGGGATTTGAATTCCCATTTCTCCCTAAACAATTTACAGTATTTGAAAAAAATTCTATATTATTCTGAAAATAATCATTCGAAACATGGCTATAACTGTATCGCCCCACAAAAGCCTGTCTCTTCTGTGTGTACACTGTTCCACTTCTGAAGTTGCCTGAATACAAATGCAAAGCTAACTGTATGGGGAGCTGTTTAAACAGTTAAGAGCAGGGATTACACTATCTTATGCGAATGCCAGGGGAGAAGCTAATTACAGAGAAGTGTCAGTGTGCTTTACATAAATATATGTATGTGTATGTGTGTGTGTACATACTGTAAAAGTGGGTCTGTGACTCCAGAGAATGCTGAAGAACGGTATGTACTGTATGTCACTTTCTTTGTCTCTCCTCGTTATCTGTGTGTGTGAAGCATGTTGTCTCAGGTTGAAAGGGTGTGGTTACTACGGTGTGTGTGTGTGTGTGTGTGTGTGTGTGTGTGTGTGTGTGTGTGTGTGTGTGTGTGTGTGTGTGTGTGTGTGTATGTGTGTAGTGAGAATGAACCAATAAAACAACAAGCACACCTCAGCAGCATGGGCTAATAACCGGTGTGAACAATAAGGGCGGGACTATCACACACACACACACATGGTGCATTTACAGAAAGAGAGTCGCATACAAACTATAGACATGTGTACCGACACTTACACAACACACACAGGCTACCCCCACAAACCTCACGTTTTATATCACGTTTTCAGACACCACATTTTTCATCCCTTCAAAGTCCTACTATGAAAAAAAAATATATATATATGCGTGGCTTATTGGACACACTGATTTGGGCTTACTGGGATGTATTTGCTCAGGGGTTGGCCAACAGCAATCTTCTTTCTTGTCGGCTGCAGCAGATTTATAGCGAGCCCCAGACACCGATCAATGGGCGAAGAGCAGGGTAGCTAAATCAGGGAGGAATGCTATTGTTGCTGTCCCTTACAGTATTTTAGCAGGGTTAAGGTGTGTCGACATGTGTGGGAATATTTCCACTTGCCTCTTGACCGTATATATATGTAATGTTCGCAGCCAATGTGGACCTGCATGTCCATTTTATATAATCCACTACGACTACACCAACATTAGGATATTTTCCATGAAGCTACCCCCCCCCCCCCCCCTCAAAATGTCTGTGCATTCCTTTGCATCACATTAAGCAGGTTCTAACAACAAATAAATTAACTTCTAAGGTCCAAGTGGAATTTTAAATGTCCTCATGCTGAACAATTATGAAGCCCATTTTTGAATGTTTTATCATCTCTCGGTATCTTTTACTGTTGTCTGATTAGAAAGAATAGGAAAATGTCGACACATGCAGAGGGCAAACACTCCAATGCATAGGAGCCATGATTCATTGTATATAACTTTCTCTACAGTAGCTGACAACACAGGGAAAAATCTATATATTTTTACAAGTTATAAAACAGCTGTAAATAGGCCACTATCAAAAGAAAAACCTTTTGCAAGGGAGACCTGTTTTTCCTTTCCCACGCTACCATTCACACACACATTCATACACCGATAGCAGGCTAACTATCGACATTCACACGAGGCATGGTGGGTGAAGTGTCTTGCCCAAGGACACAACAACTATCACACAGGTGGCAGGGCGGGGATCGAACCTCCAACCCTTTGATCATCAGCCGACCCGCTCTACCAACTGAGCCACAGTCTCCCAAATTATGTGGTAAGTAAGGGTATAAAACCTTATTTATTTAGTGTTTTAAGAAGTGGATAATTTGAAAAGCCAAATAGGAGAAAAGACTTGAAAGTAAATATTTTAAGAATGCCCTAAATCAAGATGGCATTGATTTTAGTATGTTCATGCCTCGAGAACATATGGTAGCTAAATCAATAATATTTACAGTCTCTCCAAACACATAAAGCAGTGTATCATCAGCAAATAAATGATTAAAGACAACCTGGAAGATACCGCATAAGGTAAAAAAAAAATCATAAGGGGCCAAAGATTGAACCTTGAGGAACGCCAAATGTCAAAAGTGCATAACCTTACCTAAACCCCTCACAAAATTCCACATTTATGAACAGAAAGAAAGTATCCACTTAAACCACCAATAATGATCAAGTAGAAGGAGTGTCTTTTTAATCAAACCTAAGTAGATGCAGCATCAGCATTTGGACAAAATGAACGTTACATAACTCTGATGTTACTATCGTTCTTTTGTGGAACTTAGGCTTCTTTCTCCAACAGGAAACGTTTGCGGGAGTCACATCAAAGGGATGACTATGTACCCCCCCCCCACCCCCCCAGGCACCCACATCTACTGATGCAGTAATCGAGAGCTGTGGGTGCTAAACGTTCAGTCACACCCTTTCGAATCTCATTAAGACTCACTGACTGCACTGTTCTCACATGCAAACACACACAAAGCCCTGCACTTGAGTTGCATCCACAGTTATTGATGCTCTTTATCCAGCCTGCATCATGGCTTGAAGTTCTAATAAAGAAGACTGCATTCATCTCCATCCATCATGTGATCATCTTTATGTTATACTTAGCATTCATTTGACACAGGGGTTGGGAAGGGTGGAAACACAGCTATGAGGTGAAAGCGTAAGAAAGTTGTAGAAAAAGCCGGAAGTAGATGAAGGCCGGAATGAGCGGTTAGGACGATGGAAAAACGGATGGAATAGAAGAAAGAGGCAGGCAGGCAGGAAGGAAGTGAAAAAAGCGAATGAACTGGTAAGGAAGACAAAGAAAGAGAGGGAGAGAGAGAGAGAGAGACCCTGGTGCTTGTATCTCCGCACTAAATGGTGAGAACTGAGCTCGCTCCCATCGCTCCCTGGCCTCCAATCAGTCTTAGTGTGTGTGTCTGCGGGGGGGAGCGGCTGCTGCTAACCAGTTCACACCAGGCTGACACAAACTCAGTGCCCTCACCCAGCCGCCGGACCACCCTGACGACACACACACACACATTCATTAATACACACACACATGCATTCATTAATACACACACACTGCTAGGGAAAGCTCCAGAAGGCAAAGAGATGTAGAGAGACAATTGCATTAATGGATTCAAACGAAGGCGCCCATATTCAAGCTCACACACACACACACACACACACACACACAGCCCGTGGGTTCAAAACACAGATAAATGAAGGGATGTGAATTACCACACACACACACACACACACACTTCGCTACATATCGTATTCTTGGCCCGTCGTCTGCCCTTCCTCTCCCCTTTGACACAGTGAGCCTCAACCGGAAGCTCAGCTCCCATTCTGGAAAAAGAAGAGCTTTTGTCTGCAGAACACAGAGGCTTCTGTTCCTCAGCTGTGTGTGTGTGTATGTGTGTGTGTGTGTGTGTGTGTGTGTGTGTGTGTGTGTGTGTGTGTGTGTGTGTGTGTGTGTGTGTGTGTGTGTGTGTGTGTGTGTGTGTGTGTGTGTGTGTGTGTGAGTGAGAGAGAAAGTGAGAGTGTGTGCTGCGGGGTTAACAAGTGCAGATAAAAGTAATTGAGAAAGAATAAAAGGGGGGAGGAACGGAGCGGAAGAGAGAAAAAAAACAACAACCGGGATCTTTTTTGTCAGACTTTGAATTTGGAAAGGATTTTAAAAGATGCTGTCAGCCTCTGGAAAAAAAAGGAAAATGCAAATAAGGGCCCGCAGTTTCCTTGGCAGCGGGGTTGAGGTGACATCACTGTGTGTGTGTGTGTGTGTGTGTGTGTGTGTGTGTGTGTGTGTGTGTGTGTGTGTGTGTGTGTGTGTGTGTGTGTGTGTGTGTGTGTGTGTGCGTGTGTGCGTGCGTAATATAAAGTCGCACTTTGCTTTTTTTCACACCGTGTTTTTAACTGACCATGAGAAAAAGGAGGCTTGTTGGCTGTAGTCTAGAGTCAGAAGCCCTGCTATAACGTGGCGCCTGACCGTCTCGCTGGCGAAAGGGGGCCAAACAAGCGCTGTCTTTCTTGGTGACGGGTCCCAGGGGAGGGGAGGAGAGGGAAAGTTTTGTCACGGTACTTGAGAGGCTGACGTTGGTCCTGAGAAGGTTTTAAGGCTCTCCTTAATCTAATGCTCAAAAAGGTGGCAATCGCAACTTTGTGCACCATAACTTTTTGCTGCAACAAGATCTGTTATGTTTAGATTGAACTTGCCAAAAGTGTGTGTTGCACCTCCCCGGGGTGGAGGGGGGTCAAAATAAGTCCAGTCCACTCCATCGAAAAAAATATGTAAATAGAAGCTGAATTTAAGTGGTGGGGAGTTTTTTTCTCTCTCACAGATGGAATAAGAAGAACATTTTAAATACCAAGGCCGTTGGATAAAATATACCCAAAAAATACGAGATTTAAGATTTTTTTTTTCAGGGCAAAGGCCATCTTTTTTTAATGTATTTATTTGAGCGTGGTCCATGGCCTTAAGGCAGGAAAAGAAAAGGTCAAGGAAGGGAGCGATCTAAATCTTGGAGAAATGGAAAGAAAAAAAGAAAAGACATTTTGAGACGGATGAGCCAACAACAGTGCAGCCTTGGTCAGCAGCATCATCCCTGACCTTTGACCGTGTTTTGGAGGCTCTGTCAATGGCCAAAGTGTATAGACGTGGGAGCACGTGGCTGTCTGGGGTTTTTTAAGACTTCAACTTTCACCTCCTTGCTTCACTTACCCACTCACTGAGCAACAGATAATGAGTCTGTACTCTCTGTTATTCTCCTCCCTCCCTCCCCTGCATCCCCCATCACTCAATGCCTCAGGCCCTGTCACTCATGTGGTCACTGTAAGATGTTATCCCAATAACCTTCGACCTGCATTACACATGGTAGGATTCTTTGGACCTCTATGAACAATGTGACATAGTATTATACTATCTGCCACACATTCATTTATTTTCTATTTATGCCCTTAATGTCTACACTCCAAGACCCGGGGGGCAAAGGCAGACCATCATATCTTTCTCATTGTACACACTAGCTTTGACGTGGTGAATGCTACAAATATAGCTTCAATCCTGCTTCAATAAGTGCACTTATTTCACTTTGAAAAAGAAAGGGACGTGTTTTTCCACATGCATGGACGTCATACTCCTGGAAAGAAAAGCCCTGTGTACAATAAGCTTACACATATGATGTACATCTACAAGTATAACAAAAGGGATACTGTTCAATATATGTGGATAGCTGTCCCAATAGTCTGAAGTGCTTGCAGCTTATTCTGCCTTTCTTGCAAAAGAGCAGTTTATTAATAGGACTACATTCCCAGTGGTCTGCCGTTCATTGTGATTTATTTTTAGCGCTGGGGTTGACGTGGCCCACTCGGCTCATGAGAACACTGTCGATTTCAAAAGATTTTCAAAAAATGTACAAGGCCGCTGCGTTGGTATTGAGTGAACAAATAGCTGCATGCTTGGATGCACGGCAGAGACAATGGACTCAGCAATTTATGCATATGGTAGTGGGTTGACTGTCAATCTCCCAACCATTGGGATTATCCCATCTTTCCAAAGGATATCCTCCGTGGTTTCTACATGCATAGTTTAACAGCAGGATGGAAGCCCCCTTTGCAGGCCCAGTAATCAATAGCTTCCGAGCTGTATTGAGCTTAGCATGACGCAGCACATATGCAGAGCGGTGCTGGCATGGGGTCGATTGCGAGGTAGTAAAACTCTTCCTGGCTGCTGTCTTGGGGTTCAATGTGAGTCTTTGCAGAGTAGGAATAGGTCAGAACTCTTAGCATGTGCAGTACATACATGAACACACACACACACACACACATGTTCAGTGCATACTAGCTGCTGTGTGGAGAGCAATGCTTACAGTATAGGGCCTAGACTACACCCACACATCACTACCGACCCCCTCAAAAGTCTTCCCCACATTACCCTTAGGGATGTGACTCGGGGCCACTTGTACAGTAAAAGCACTCTCTTATGTGGCGAGTAGCACAGACGCACACATACTCACAAAACACTTTGCCATCTGGGACTCATTTCCCCCCCATCTAGAACAGCTGTGGCCAAAGCTTTCATGTCGTTGCGGTGGGCAGGCGGAGGAATGCCGCTTCCAACGGCCCTACGTGCTCCCAACAGAAGGTAAATTACAGGGAGCCGCATCGCCAGCCATAACTCAGGAGAAAACGCAGCGGCCGCTTTGGAGTTTGCGGCCAAAAGTCGGCATCGAAACCTCTCGTTTTTGACATTTCTTACCCTTCATGGTTCGTATCTACAGATGTGGCATTTGTGTGTATGTGTGTGTGTGTGTGTGTGTGTGTGTGTGTGTGTGTGTGTGTGTAAGTGTGTGTCTTCGTGATGTGTCCATGTGCACTGTGGTTTGACACACCCCTTGGCTACTGGTGAGCTACTGGTGATATGTAGCAGGATCTGTTTGCTTTACGCATTACGTTAGTTTGTTTAATTGTTTAAGAATGGTTTTGTCGATGAATCCGTCGTAACACAGTTCAGAATGAAAAGAAAGATATGAAGGCATTTCATAATGAAAGAGTAGGCTTAATTGAAATGTTTTTTAAATGAGTTTCCAATACCAATTCAAATGCAGAACAGTGACCATAAGATATACCATATTGTATTGATTAGCCGACATTTCAACTTAAGTTCTGATAGGTTGAATTCATTGCCATTAGATTCAGGGATTGCTTTTGTTATCCACAGGCTGAAATATATAATTGATAAGTTTAGAATTTCTTTAATACTTCTGTTTGTGACCAAATCCCTACAGACTAATGTAATTCCCATTAGCCTCAGCTGCATTCACGGCTAATTAGCATGCTACTGCTATACATTTCAATGTAGCTAAACATCAGTAGGCGTAAGCATTGTCAATGTGAGCATGGTGCCATGCTAATGTTGGCAAGAAGCTTAAAGCACCTCTGTGCCAAAGTACAGCTCTATAGAGGAACTACAAAGACTGTAGTGTAGACACTTACTCCTGTATTAAAATTCAGCACAATTCTATTTTCTTTTTTTGACAGCATTAATATATATATTTCACACACTGTAACAGTAAATCTTAACACAGCTGCTCACACTAACTTAAAATACTTTAGTTTGTAAGTGTTCCAGCACAGTTTAGTGGCTCTCATGAGGCTCTAAATTTTGTCTTAGAGGCACTGATACTTCATGCAGCAAAGAACAAAGGTTTTTGGGAAATCGTGAATCCATGTAATTTATGGCTGTGAAAATTGTCAGATTTAAATATAAACTGGATATCGACTGTCGCCAGCTTCAATCAAATCTCGTAAACACAATATGTGTGTGTGTGTGTGTGTGTGTGTGTGCGTGTGTGCGTGTGTGTGTGTGTGTGTGTGTGTGTGTGTGTGTGTGTGTGTGTGTGTGTGTGTGTGTGTGTGTGTGTGTGTGTGTGTGTGTGTGTGTGTGTGTGTGTGTGCCAGCCACAGAGAGATAGAGAGACGGCAAGAAACACAGCCATAGGCTACACACATACATCTGTCCCAGATGAAAACCTGCTATTACCCTGTCAGGGAGCACGGTTTGCAAGTGCACCACTCACACTCACACACACACACACACACACACACACACACACACACACACACACACACACACACACACGCACACGCACACACACGCGCACACACACACACACACACATACATTTTTATTTAATTTAATTTTTTTTCTCAATATTCTAAGGGTACAGAAGCCAGCTTGAAGGGAAACAATAAAATGTCAGAGCTGAAAAGGTTGTGAGGGGACAAAAGACAGGCTTCTACTCCTCCTCCTCCCCGCTACCGTGTTCTGTGTCTAAGATCAAAAGAAGACAGGGAGGGTAACCAAGGATTCCAAACTGCACATCGCACAGCTGTCACTCAAACTGCAACCCAGCGCGCCCATACAATCAAACGCTGTAAGTTGAGCTTGGCGGTGCGGCGCAGTAAACTAGATGGGTGTTTGTTGGAAAATGAGTTTTTAGCATCCGCTTTTTTGCAAACTCATCACTAAACACCCTGCTTAGTGTACAGTTCACAAACAGTAACGTTATCCCTCTCTGTCCTCTCCACAATAGGCCTGCCTGTTCTCCCCACTATCTCTCCTCTCCTCTCCTCTGCCTCCCCTTGTTTTATCTGCCTTCCTCTAAATCAGTGTTTTCGTTTTCATGAAAAACTTAAACTGTCTTCCATTTTGTACCTATTTTTTCTTCATCAGTGTCCTTTTTTCTGGTACAATGTACAATGTATGTAAATATATTACTCATGTACTACTTTCTTAAAATGTTGGAGGTATCAATGCTTTACTTGAGTATTTCAATTTTATGCAACAGAAAATTAGGCCTACATCCACCATTTGCAAAGGGAAACATTGATATATGTAAACAGATTAGCCATAAAACAGTATAAAATGGTCTCCATGTCCACGAGCTGCAACATTTATATTGTGTACAGTGCAACTATAGGTTAAAGCTGTAAATATAGGCTACTGTATTTCCTAGTTTTAACCAAAATGAACCAAAGACATATGAAACTGTTTACGACACAGGTTGTGATAGCCGTACACATATGTAATGGAATTTATTCCACATCTCATGTCAGGTGTCACGTGTTCCTTCTGACAAACACCATATTTAATTGAGTGCTACCGAGTCACCTAATCCTTATTTATTAGCCCAGTTAGCCTATATATAGCAGGGGGGCACACACACACACACACACACACACACATACACACACACACACACACACACACTGCAAACAGAGGAAACGGTGAGGAACGACTGGCGGTATTAATATTAAGCAGCTTAGCTTGTGTAAGGGCCAATGTCACTTTAAAATACCAGTGAGGACTCAGAAGGGATTATATCGACCAAACCAAAATGTTGCTACTACTTTCTTTGATGCAGGGTCAAGGATGGAGAGATGGAGGTGTGTAGAAATGGCGTTCAAGGTAAACGTGGGAGTGGAAGTCTAGTAGGGCAGCATTGAAGCATGCACACACGCACACACACACACACTCGCACACACGCACACACACACACACACACGCACACACACACACACACACACACACACACACACACACACACACAAGGAGTAAATGTCACTCACTTTTGTGGTTTTATATAACCGGAGCTGTGGGCGAACATGGTGAAAAACTACTTTGGGTTAATATCAGGAGCTTCACTTTGGCCCCTGTGTGCATTTGAACAAACAATGGATTGTATTTTTTCAATGCAAAAAGCCACAATACCTTTGTTTTCCTTTTTCTTATGTGTGTGTGCCAGAGCTGTCACGACGCGCTACCATGAAAAATGAATGCCACATCAGAGGGGTAATTGAGCCACTCCGGGAATCACAGGCTTCTGCACTGCCATGAAAGAAAGCAGCTTTTTCATCCTTTTGTAACATTCTCTACTATTAAATATTGCAGCTTACAAATCGTCTACAATTCGCAAGTGGATTTGAGATAGGACTTAAGAGAAAAATATACATGCACACATTATTCATACGGAACTTCTGGCTTTTAAAAGGAACCAGATTTAAGGACAAAAATCTCCACAGAGTGCTCCACTGTGCTATTATTGGCCTACAATACACCAAGGACTCTTTTTTTGCACTAGGTGAATCCACTAAGCATGATGAATATGTCCCCCTACGTTCAGTGCATGAAATCATTTTTGGAAAAATTGCAGTTGTGTGTGTGTGTGTGTGTGTGTGTGTGTGTGTGTGTGTGTGTGTGTGTGTGTGTGTGTGTGTGTCTGCACTGTACGCCCCCAGCCTTCTAAAATGGTGCAGTAGAGCAGAACCCCTCTGTGTGTGTAGCGTAGTATCCTACGCAGCGCTTGGCGAGAGCGAGCGGAGAGAGAGAAATTTGACAGAGTGCCAAGCCGACCTTGTTTGCCCCTCTCAGTGTGTGTGTGTGTGTGTGTGTGTGTGTGTGTGTGTGTGCCTATGTGTGCGTATGTGTGTGTTGCAGGCACAGCAGTACTGTAGCAGCACTAGCCAGCTTGGCTCAACTCGCAGCTCCCGGATCTCCGCCCTGCACTTTATACATGTAACTCAATCCCAACCGCTGCACAACGCCACATAAAAGTCCACATCAAAACTCCTCACCCCCAATACAGTCCGACACACAGATACATGGTGTGGACATGCATGCAAATACAATTCAGCTGCAATGGCCATTTTTAGTCTATAGACACAAACACACTCACACAGACAAACACACACACTCAGAGCTTTTCTACTTTTGTAGGGCTGAGGTCTTGTGAGGTAAAGCGGCTCCAATTACATTTGGAATCTTCAGCACTCAACAGTTCAAGTGCACACATTGATGCATGCATTCGGTCACAGTATGGGTACAGTACATCAGGGCCGGCGGTAGCCAGGGGCCAGGGTGGGCCGTGCCCACCCAATCAAAAAAAAGGTGGAAGTCCAGACCCACCATCGGACGGACCTGTTCATTCGCTGTCCAAGAAAATGTCAAATAAAATTCAGACAATTAATTAATACTCAAGAATATACTATTACCATGCATTGCTTCTAATTGTATTATTGGGTGGGCAGGACAGCCTGCCTCCAAGCTACCCACCCACTTATAGTGGTCACTGGTCAGCAGAGCCGGGCCGAGGCATAAGTGAAATGAGCGGTTGCTTAGGGTCTCGACTGCCAGGGGGGCCCCCCCAATTTTCCTCTCAAAGTGCACCAGATTCATGCATTTCACTTTAAAAAGGTAAAAATAAATCTCCCGGGGGGGCATACCCCCGGACCCCCCTAGCAGAGTTGTGACCTCGGCTGGCTACTATTTTCACCCAGCTGGACATCGGAGGCAATAGTGGAAAGACTATATACCTACTGTATTTAGTGTGTATAGTATATAGCTCTGGACTGCCACCATCCAGGTTGCCCAGTCCCAAAGCTTTCTCTTCAATCAGCTCAGGCTGCCTACAGTTAATACTGCGATTTTAAAAAAAGATACATTATGTTGTATATAATGTATATTATATGTTATTCATAAACATTTGGGAAAAAAACATGCAAGAATCAAATCTCCCACACAGCAAAACTCAAAGTTTATTTGCATATTGTGTTCTACACAATTCACAGTAAATGTGCCAAAAAGCAGACGCAGAGATCTTACAAGGGCAAAAAAATGTGGCTTGCATCTTCGGTCTCTCTGCCCAGTGTGCCCACCTAAAATTTCTACAGGCCCACCCTAATCTAACTGTCTAGAACCGGGCCTGCAGTACATCCTGTGCTGATGTTAGTAGTGTGCGTGTAATGTGTGTGTCTCAGCCCATCTCACTACAAAGCTGAATCTACTTTATCAGGGACACAGGGTTCTGAAAATATTATAAGGGATAATAATAAGACCATTGAATGTGGTGTCACACTGCTGTTTTTGACTGCACTGTGTGTGTGTGTGTGTGTGTGTGTGTGTGTGTGTGTGTGTGTGTGTGTGTGTGTGTGTGTGTGTGTGTGTGTGTGTGTGTGTGTGTGTGTGTGTGTGTGTGTGTGTGTGTGTGTGTGTCTGGCACCGGGCCTGACTGTTCCCCTCACCACAAGGAACTCATTGACCAGACTGGATGCAGAGCCGCGCCCCTCCTCAGGGCTGCTGCAGAGACTCTACGGAGCCTCTGGTGGCCACAGGGTAGAACTGCACCCTGGAGCCTTCTAGCACCAATACCAGATGCATCAATGCCTTTACATTATGTAAAAGCACCCTCACCACAATGTTAAAATACAGTTCAAGTTCTTCAGTCAAAACGCCAAGTAAAAAATGATCATAATAGTGTAATCACTTCAATGTAATCAAAGTTTTCAAAGTACTTGTACACTAGCAGACTGTTAATAGTGAAACATCAATGCGTAAGCAACATGCTACTGTTGTGGCTTGTGAAAGTGGAGTAGTTTGAACTGTTTTATGTAATTTAAGTTTATATTTGTTTTGCACAGGCCTAGTATACTGCCGTGCAAAGGCAAAAGACCGTAACTTAATTTTTTTCAAAAATGAGTTTTTGTAATTTTTGGAACACTGGCCATCAGTTTTATCATGTGAACAAATATCTTGAGTCAATTCTGTTGTTTTCATATCAAAATAAGATGCTGTTTTTGCCGTAACTTCCAAAAGCAGAGGGAAAGCCAAGGCAGAAGACCGTAACATCAGTTACGGTCCTTTGGCTTTGTTTTCGCGTCGCTATGGAACGTTCGGATTAAGTTACGGCTGAGTTACGGCAAGTGAGTTTCAATAAAGTAGCCTAAGTAATAAGCTGCCTGCCAATGACAGTCCAGTCCACTCACTGACTGAAAACAACGCGAGCGAGATGGCGATGCCTCAAGACACACCTCCCTGGCTCGGAGAAAACATAGCCTGAACGATAAACCAATCCAGCAGATCCTAGATCGCATCTTACCTTTTCTTGAAATCTGGTCAAAATCAATGGCAAAAAAATATCCACCGAGGAGAAAAATCCATTGTCTAAATCCATAAAGAGTTATCAGTATTATTAGTCCATTCGCTGGCTTGTATATTTTCCGGTGCGGTGCCATAAAGTGATCAGCTGTCATAAAGTGATTTTGGTCTCACGGCACTTGCTGAATACCACTTTTAAACATCTATAGCCTAGTCTAAAAGTATGTCTTCATACAAGAACGCAAATTTGCTCGTGCTATCTCTGGATTTTCAGGGTATGAAGTGGGGCCTAACCAAACACCAATGTGTTTATGAAAGTGTATATTACAAAATGTTTTTTCATAATTATAAAGAGTCGCCTATTAGAATAGTTGTGGGAAGAATTAAGTCCCTGAAATCCGGACTCTCTCTCTCTCTCTCTCTCTCTCTCTCTCTCTCACTCTCTCTCTCTCTCTCTCTCTCTCTCTCTCTCTAATAAAAATATACATACATTTTCTATTCCATCAAAAACGCAGTGTTTTTTCACTGACTCTAGAAAACTTGCACATAATGGCATCAAACAACCATATTCCTATACGTTTATCAGAAAATTATAAATGGCATACAAGATAATACATTTGACTGACATCCAACCTTTCAAATGTAAGAAATATAGGTGGATACTTTTAAGTGTTATTTTATCTCAAATAAGTACAACCATAATTTTTTTTTTAATTTTCCAAAAATGAATAATTTTAGCCATAAAATTCTAATTTTTTAAAAATTTTTAATATTCAATTTGTGTATTATTATGCCTAACAAGACAACACTCAGTTAATGCTATCATTGTTATAACAGGAAATGTTGATATAGAGTGATACAAATCCAAATTGTCAATAGAATAGAAGTTAAGGTCTTTTGCCTTTGTATGACCCATTATTGTTTTGCAGATAATACAAAGGCAGAGTACAGTAACTTCCGAATAAGGGTCAAAGGTCAAGTTAAGATTTTCGATTTTTGGGGGATAAATAACTTCCTTTTCATACAATAACATGCCAAATTTTCAAGTATCTACCTACAACTGATTTGGCAGGACAACAAAATAACTTTGAACTAATTTTTCTCAGTTCTACACTCTGGTGAGTTAAGGTCTTTTGCCTTTGTAGGGCAGTATAGTGGTCCCCACATAGGGGTCAAAGGGTCCAAACGGTTGTGAGATGGTTTATATGAGTGGAAAGGAGAAACATTTATTTTTGTATTCTTGCTTTGGATATTGATAGGTATTGGATTTGTACAAATGAAATATACTGTCAATATTTGACACATTTGGGCCTTAGTAAAAGAGTAAAAGGTGTAACGTTTACCTCTGAAACACATGAAGTTTATAAAAAAAAGTAAGATAAAGTGGAAATAATACCTCAAAATCATACTACAGTACAGCAAAGTTATATTCAACCATGGATTGTAATTTATTAACAGTTGGATGTATTTAAGGATTCTCTCATTGACAGTGTAGGAGTGCGTGTGTTTGTGTTTGTGTACGTGTGTGTGTTCGTGTAGGTGCGTGCGTGTAAGCAAGCGTGCTTGTCTGTCCCAGGATGCAGTGGGTTAATCCGTCAACCGTTGGATGAACCCCAGTGTTTAATGGATTAGCCTTTCCCTGGATAACTGATGGACAGACAATGAGGATTACTTTCTTTTTCTTGCCCTATTGTAGCGCTCAGTCAGGAAGGACACAGAACGGGACTGTGTGTGTGTGTGTGTGTGTGTGTGTGTGTGTGTGTGTGTGTGTGTGTGTGTGTGTGTGTGTGTGTGTGTGTGTGTGTGTGTGTGGGTGTGAGTGCATAACTGTCTGGCATGTCCACCTAAGATGACTTTTGGGGGGTCAGAAGTTCAGTACTTGTGTTAACAAATCATTGAAAGAAGGCCGCTTATGAACTATTTAAAGAGTGTCTCTACAGGAGCCTAAAACAAAAGCAAATGACAGCTGACAGCAGGTTTATTTCAGTCTCTCAGTTTGTAGTCAAGCCACACCTCAGCAGCGCAGAGGCTGTCAGCTGGCGGCAGTGATTCTTTATTCTTTATACAGACGCAGCAGCCATCTTTGAAGGTCCACCTTTAACACACGCTGCTGTTAAAGTCGCGCTTCATTTAGGTCAATTCGTCAAGACGTCTGACCTTTAAGTCACAAACATCAAATATTTGATTCATGTGCGCCTTTGCCCATCAAAAGGAAGATTGATGTGGCTGTAAGCAACATTATGAACTCATCCCATGCATCTTTAGCATGGTGTAGGGTTCTGGGGGGGGGTATTTCTGAGTGGCTTTTGTATGGTGAGTGATCACAATACTGTATATTCAATCACATTTAGTCCATCCTAAAAAGAGGATTTTGTAGACACATACACTGTAGGCTTGTACCAATGCACGTTTATTTTATATACCTAAATCCTTATTTAAACATAGTCTGCTGTGAAAAAGCTATTGTAAAAACATTTCGACCATTTGCAAAGTAACAGTGCCATAATAGAACATTTCGGTCTTATTCTCACGTATTTTCATTTTGAAGAACTCTAAGCCGTGTTTGTTTCTAATCTGACTTTTTTATTGTACTCTAGAGTGGTCGACATCATTAGTTGGACATTAATCTAGGTAAAAAAAAAAGTTAATTTGTCTAAACGTTAATGCATTGAAGTCCTTAAAAGGGCATTTAAATTAAAAAATAATTAGTGGTTGTGATCCAGGGGAGCAAATAAAAGAGCTTATATGAAGTCCAAATTTAAACATCAGCCTTGACATACCGGTGTGTGTGTGTGTTTGAAGGTAAAAGCTGCTTTGACACACTGGCACACTGCAGAGCCCTGACACTTTGCTCTAATCATGGTCGCCCACAGAGCCACTGCTCAGGGCAAACGCCTCAGTCAAGGGCACCTTGACTTTAGCGCTGGAAGGTGAAGGTATTATTCCCTCTCATACCCCAGCACAAAGCTGCTTCTTTCACCTTTGACATTGTACCAGACTTCTATAGGGATAAAAAAAAAACAGTTTCCAAGAAAGAGCTTAGTTTTTCATTCGAAGGTTCTTCGTTTGGTTTTTATTGGATAATTATACTTTCAGAATTCCAATGATGAAGTGAGAAACACTCCATTTCATCTGATGCTCGACAATATAAAATCAGTAAGTGTTTATTTGCAGAACAAAATGAAGAAGACGTTGTCGGGTTTTAGTCATTACTGTTAGTATATGCTAACGCAGAGTGACGCACTGAGTGCAACAATGAAGGACATTTGCATTTTACTCACAAGCACAGCTCCAGGACATGTGGTTGATGGATTCAATGACAGCAATACAACTATCAGTCCTCTCTGCAGCTCTAGCACCAAATTTAATTTGGACAATGATGGACACAAATCCTTTCCTTTGCTCAGTCACATCAAGCTCTAAGTCTTCCAAATAAACTGGACATTAGCATATGCTCGCCAAAACCTTTTATCTTTAGTTATCCTGAAGGGGTATTGGGTGTGTGGGGGCAGTTCTCCCTAAAACCAGCCAGAGGTGAAATGCTAAATTTGCATTGCAGCAATTGTTCGCAGCATTTGAAGGACTAGGTATGTTAAGCCTGCAGGTAAGACTTGTAAAAGCTGTTCAACATACACACCCGAGTGTCTGTATGCACAGGCATGTCTTTTGTTTGAGAATATTTGCACATTAGTGGATTTTTGTCAGAATGTTTGCACACCTCTTGCCAAGTGCTAGAAATAGAAAACCTTTCACCCTGTTTTCAAAAAAAGTGTGTCTGCTTCTATGATGATGTCTCTTCTTTTTTCATTTATTCATCTATTTATCGTTCTTAGTTTCCAAAAGGCATGATAAAGGACTTCATCGCTCTGTGAAAGATACAATTAAACATGTTTTATCTCGGAAATGCAAATCCAACCTAAAGCGAAATGTCTTCAGGTGTTCTGAAGCAAACAGTTGATGAAGTGACAACATCATTTTGATAACGAATTATTTATTTAATCCATTTAACAAGCAAAAATACTTAAGAGTCTACAGCCATGCTAGCAGTTCTGCCAGTGGCTTACCTCGAACCAGTTCTTCGCGTTTTATTTATATTTTACAGATCATTCTGAAGGTACCAGGAATGCTTTGTGTACCAAACCATCAAGGAGATATTTCATAGGATATGTGATAAGTCAACACTTTGAACTGCTTGTGGCGCTGAAGTTAAAATTAGAGGAACAATTGATGGATTCATCCTCTGAGGACCTTGAATGCCTGTCCAAAATTGACCATCCGTCCATCCAGTAGATGTTGAGATATTTGAATCTGGACCAAAGTGACCATCCAGTGTTGCCATCCATAGACACTGTGCCACCAGGATTCAATGGTTAACCTTAATCGTTTGCTGCTATTCTCAGAGCCATTCATTAGAGGACCTCATCCAGGGATGTGTCAGATAGTGATGGCAATGTTAGCTTAAAACAATCAAAAGATACATGGATGCCAATTGACTTCACTATAACAGAATACAAATCAGCCTTTTCGAAAAGGAGTCGAGGTGATGTATTGTTGCTGGCAGCTCGACACGTAACAATGGAATTACCAGAGTTGAGCACATTTGGGATTAAAAAATGTAGGACACTCACACAGGAAAAAAGGTGAGGCTTCAGTGTTTTTCACCAGCACACTTTGACAGGAACAGGCACATTGGCTGCTCCAGGATCAAATCGGGGCCCTGCCAGTCATGTGAAGACCTCTCTGTGGGCACCAGCACACACAGCTGACACACATACACACTGACACACACTACAACACGGCACAACAGAGACAGCAGTGTCTTCTCACTGGCTGCAGGCCTTCGTGATCAGTTCCACGTTGCTGCTCATATCTAATTTTCTGCTTGACTGTTCACCGCTATTACAGGATGTGTCTCAAATCTGATGCAGATATCGACCGGAAGAAGAAGAAGAAGAAGAAGAAGAAGAAGAAGAAGAAGAAGAAGAAGAAGAAGAAGAAGAAGAAGAAGAAGAAGAAGAAGAAGAAGAAGAAGAAGAAGAAGAAGAAGAAGTTGGGTAGAAATGCATGTGCACACATAGCATGGATATAAGAACAAATACATCCCATTTGTGTTTCAGAAACATCACAGATTAGGCCACATGCTCTCTTGATGCACAACAAGACAATACATTTGTTCACGCGAATAGTTTTTGAAAAATGTTCGGGATAAATGCACCTATTCTCTGTAGCAGTGTAATATGAGAAGGTTGATATAGCTCTCATGTCTGTAGGCTACATTATGTATTAAGGTACAGCCAGCCGCCGGGTTAGTTTGCCCAGACCCGGCGCCAGATCAAATCTATACAGGGGGGGGCACGTAGATTTTGTGGGAGGGCCCGCATAAATATTATGACAGACAGGTGTAGCCTACAAAAAACTCAATTGCAACAGTCCACAGCAGCACAAATACATCAGCACGGGCAACAGCATTGCCCTTAAAGGACACACCGGCCCGAAAATGGAGACTGCCGATTCAGGCAGCTCCAGTCTTCCCGTCGCAGCCAAAAAAGTGCCAAGAACACACCGAGCCGACTGCTGACTTTCCGTACGCTCTGCTCTTGCGCGGGACGTAATGTCTCCATAACAGCAGGCGGCGCTAATCTGTATTGCGGCCCAAAAAAATACGGAAGCCGGAAATGATGGGAAAGCTCTCTAGACCATAAACATATATAGAAATACGTATTTATATTTATGGACCATAAAGAGCACCATTTTTAGCAGAGAGTGTCGAGCATGGTGTCGAGCAGTCAACAAGGGTTGATGCATGTGAGTACTCGCTGAACGAAACAAACAAACACATTAAAACAATGGCTAGCTGTTGTTAGCTGTTTGTGCTACCCGCCTCACTTCTGGGCTTCACTGATTCGCGAGCCCTCCACCAATCAAATTGTTCCAACTGAAAGACTGCTCGCCGCCGATTGAACATCGGCTCAAAAGAAGCCCGACGACATCTACGACGACCGATTTCACGGCACACACCAAACAGATTTGTGTCCCCGCCCCCTCCAGACTCTCCGACGGCGATTATCGGGCCGGTGTGTCCGGGCCTTTAGACGCACGCAGCTCGCGAATAATACACATTAACACACACACAAACAGCCAAATACAAAAAACCTTTGCACAAATTAAATTCCAAATCATGACGCCAACAGCAATATACCGCGCCACGCAGTCGAGCAAATAACATAAACATACAAAAAATGACAAAATCACAGCTTTGCTTAGGCCTCAACGTTACACTTGTCCAAGCAAGCTGACCACAGCAAAATCACTATAGGCCTATGCAACAACCCTATTCTGCAACACTGACTGAACAGCGTGAGATTTAATAATAATGAAAATAGTTAACTCACCGATTGACGCTAGTAAAGCTGGAGACGTCTTTTCCCTGTGGAATCCTCCTCAGCAAACGGTCCTTCCACTGCTCCTTGCATTTTTTAGTCAAGTCCTTTTCAAAACTGAGCTGAATGAGGTGGGATTTGCGTGGATGAAGCACACTTTAAGCTAACTTGACTTACTGTGTGTAACGGTGAATGGTTATGGTTATTATGGTCCGATAGCAACAGCTCCGGTTAGCATGAAGACTCGGTAGGCAACTTGTGGGATTCTCCTCACTGTACTTTTATTACACATTGATGACCAGGTCTCTACGGCACTATATCTATTAAGCATAAGCCTACATGCGTTCAGGAACATAGTCCGAGAATCCTGCCTACTCCAACTCATTACAAAATAAAGAATATAAAACGGAGACTTCACTCATAGACTGTATAGTTTAGCGGAGGAGCACTTCTTCTTCATGTTCAACATTACATTCCACAACAAACAAAGGGAGGCGCCACCTAGCGACATGCTCCTACTACCGCAGGTAATCTTTTCCGGATTAGTATTAGTATTTCACCAACGTCTGATATCCATTTTCTGTCACAAAACACCAGGGCGGGCTAGGCCACCAATTTGAATTTGACGGCTACTGGGCTAACGTAACGCCGTCGCTCGTGTGACGTATTCTGAATAGTGAGAGGTTTACACATAGGCCTATGTCAATAGTCTCTATTTTCTACACACTTTTTATTTCGTTTAACAATAATTTTTTGAGATTTGACATAGTATCTGACATCATATAGATCTTAGCATAAAAAATCAAATAAAAAAGTAAAATACATTTTATTTTTACAAGGGCAAAGACATCAAATGGGCGGGCCCAGCCCGGTCTGGCCTGCCCTTGGCGCCGGGCATGGTTTAGCCTTGCACAAGGACAGAAAACAGGGGGAAATTATTATTTAAAAAGGTACAGTCTGGCATGTAACACACTGTAACATGTTATTAGTAAGCTGAACAGGTGCTGATAGGTGTACATTTTTGTTATAACCTTTGGACAGAGGTGCTTCTACTTGATTCCAGTATTTGTGCTAAGTGTGTCAGAAAGTAAATAAGTGTACATGCCAAAACTGTGGAGACAAATTAGAAGGTCAAAGACGAGTTACACGTGCCACACCTGGACAATGGTCGAATGTAGTTCCAGATTGCCACATTGCCAAAAATATTACAAATTATGAAAAAAATCCACAGTTCATACAACATCCCACTTCACGTGGAGGTGAAAGTTACTGTTATAGATAACCAAGAAGTTTAATCTGCCTGTCTAAAAATGCATGCAATGTCATCCTCATGGTCCTTAAAAGATAACAATGTTTCTGTTCATTTTCCGGTCATGTGGTGTGTCTGGGTGAGACACAGAACATTCCAGGACTCTGTGTACCCATCTCTAGATCTGCTTTGTCAGTCGATTAATTATAGAAAGTGAATTGCTTTGTGTGTGTGTGTGTGTGTGTGAGGGGGGTGGTGGGGAGGGGTGTAGACTGGTCTGTTGGAGTGTCTGGTCACTTTCTGTCTGATGAGTCATGAGCATGTCTGTATTTATGTCCTTTCTGTGTTTTGGTCCTATTTGGGTATTTTTCTGCTCTAAACTATCCCATCTCTCCTTCGGCACACAGCCACACATAAACAACCTGAGTCATAGGCCTTCAGTCCAGACCAGCCCGGCCTTGTTTTTTTGAAGCAATGTGATTCAGTCAGGGTCTGTGTTTTTATTTTTTGGGAGAACATTGTGTAACCTCGTTAACACCGGTGGCTCTTCATGTGGGATGTGTGTCAGAGCCCAGCTGAGGGCTGCCATTGGCTGACGGTGCACACTCCCCCGGCGCTCCAGCCCCTCCCACATTTGTCTCCAAAAACCTGGAATGCTCAGACGCTGGGGCGAAGTCGCCATGGCAACTGCCACTTCAGGAGAGCAGCAGCCTGATGTAAATATCAACCCCTTTTTGTCCCTCTCTGCCTCCACTCCTCCTCCTCCTCTACCTCGTGTTTTGGTATCTGTTGCTTCTATCCCTCTTTTTTCCATCCTCCCTTTTTTGGGTTGTTTGTCTCTTTTTGTCCTTTTTTTCCAACGTGACCTGTCCCATTCTATTTTGGTCTTTTGCCTCTTTTCCCCTTTTAAGGCTGATACAGGTCCTGTGCACGTTAAAGATAAGCAGCATCAGACCCGTGAGTTATGAGAGAAAAAATACACTGGACTTTGTTTTTACTGGTAATTCCTTACTTTAGTAGTTTCCATGAAAACCTCATTTGTTTTGTCTTTCTTTACAACAAATAAAAATCTTGTCTGCCTTCTTTTTTTTTCACATTCTGATTCCCCCTGCCCATTTCTGGCTGCCCACTGATATACAGCCACATAAAAAGCTGCTATAACTCATCAAACATACAAGCAATATGTTTAAAACATCAGCACCACCCACTCTGTGAATGATTTATCGTAGGCCGCCTTCAGTCATTTTCTTCTTTAAGCCAAGGTCATTTATTAAATTCACCTATTAAATCCACTCTCAGGGATGATGTAAAGGTCTGCCTTGCGTCGGGATTACGACTGCAGAGGTCTCATCTAATAAATCAGCTGTAGTAAGTGAATATTTCATGAGGGACATGTAGTGTTTGTAACTGTATTACAGTATTGATAGGCCGGATCCTCTTGAGAGCCTTTAGTGACCGATAATGACAAGACATCTTATAGGAATCGCCCTCACATTTTTTACCCCCTTCCCCACTCCCATTTCACAGCCATGCGTCAGACACTATCAAGAGGCGTCATTCTTTCCTGTAAAGCAGGTGAGGTGTGTGTGTGTGTGTGTCTGTGTGCGTGCGTGCGTGTGTATGTGCAAGTGTGTGCGTGTGCGAGTGTGTGTTGTGTGTCTGTGTGTGTGTGTGTGCGAGTGTGTGTTTTGTGTCTGTGTGTGTGTGTGTGTGTTGTTTTGGATTATCAGTGAATTATCACAGGCAGATTCTTGGAAAGGCTCAGCCCCGCGGTGTTCCTAGGTTTCCTGGTTGCCAAGCTCTCAGCACGTTGCTCTCCACTGACCGTCCACTCAGTGACTCACTCCTTCCGACACTCGCTCTCTCTCCCTCCCTCCATCCTTCATCCCTCATCCTCCTCTTCTCCTCTCTGAGCCTTCGGTGCCTAGCCTCGTCACAAATCAGTAGTAACGGGAAATGGAAAGGGAGAAGGTGATGCTGTGTGTGTGTGTGTGTGTGTGTGTGTGTGTGCGTGTGTGTGTGTGTGTGTGTGTGTGTGTAGGGGGGGGACTTGTACAAGCTACTTTTTGAGGACCAATTTAAGCTTTTAACCACGTGTGAGTGAGGACATTTTGGAAAGTGAGGACATTTTGCCTGGTCCTCACTTCTTTAAAGGCCTGTTTGAGGTTGAGACTTGGTTTCAAGGTTCAGGTAATAGAATTAGCTTTAGGTTACTGTTAGTGTAAGAGTTGTGGTTAAGCTTTTAGTTGGGTTGGTTAAGGTCAGGGTAAGTGGCTAAGGAATGCATTATGTGAATGAGTATCCTCACAAAGATACAAGTAGGGTGTGCATGTGTGTGCGTGTGTGCTCATGCCTGCGTGCGTGCTCATGCCTGTGTGCGTGTGTATGTGCTGAGGTAGGGAGGGGTAGTGGGAGAGCCCTGCTTTTGCGCATGGCACCTCCTCTTAAAGTGTGTAAAAGAGAGAGAGAGAGAGAGAGAGAGAGAGAGAGAGGAAACACCACACACCCAGAATACCCCTGCAGAGAGGGCTGTAGAATACTAAACACTAAAGGGGATCTCTCACTCCTTTGCTTTCTTTTTTTTTATAAATTCCCCATTCCGTCACACACTCAAATTGTTCAATCACTCGACCATCATCATCCAATATAAGAATCATACAGTCTGCCAAAAAAATAGATAAAAGCAGCCCAGAGAGCGTGGATTTTTTTGAGAATTCTTCCCGTTTTTGCAGAAAAAGATGTGAGGAAGGTAGGATGGATGATGCGGAGGAGGAGGAAAGGAGAGGTAGAGTAGAGTAGGAAAGGAGAGGAGAGGAGAGGAAAGGAGAGGAGAGGAGAGGAGAGGAGAGGAGAGGAGAGGAGAGGAGAGGAGAGGAGAGGAGAGGAGAGGAGAGGAGAGGAGAGGAGAGGAGAGGGAAGGCGTGTGGGCGGAGATGGGGAAAACCTGCAGTGCAACACAGTCTGAATTATTCATCGACGTCTGAGTGGGTCGCCTCAGACGTCGGTAGGTACAGAGGGAGAAACACAAAGAGGGAGGTGGGGAGGAGGAGAGGAAGAAGGGAGGGATGAGCAGGGGAGGAAAAGAGGTGAGAGAGGGATGGAGGAGGAGAAGGAGGAAGTAATAAAAGATGGAGAGAAAGAGAAGAAGGGCAATGATAGTTAGGGTGGAGAGTCAGAGGAGAGAAGAGAAAGAGGAGGAAGGAGAGGAAAAGGAGAGGACTGAAAGGGAGATGATGGAGGGAAGGAAAGGAAGAGGAAGAAGAAGGGAGGAAGGATGGATGGATGGATGCAGGGAGAGGAGAGGAGAGGAGAGGCAGGGGGAGAGTGGGAGGGCTGGCGCAGTGGTCTGAACTCTGTGTTCCCGACACTCAAGTCTGCCTCCCTCCCTGTACACACACACATAGGCACCCTCTCTCTCTCTTACACACACACACGCACACACACACACACACAAATACACACTGGCAGTACTGATACTGATACACACACCATTCGTGCTAGACCAAAATGTACACAAGCACATCTACACTCTGCAGACTTGTACCCACACACAAACACACACACACACGCACACACACACACATGCACACACACACAGACTGCTACTTGGATGCCCACACATCACGTACACACCTAAGACACACTGTTGACATGTCTGGTAGTACACTTAAAAAAAATTGTGTATGGAATGGATACAAACACACATTCAAGACAAAAGAAAACCCTATACTTTGAGTGGGTTCTATATCCGTATGAGGTTAGACATTATACTCTCCCACACACTCTCTCTTTCTCTCTCCCAAACACACACACACACACACACTGTGCAGAGTGTACACCTTACATCACGAGCAGACATCAGTACCAACCAGCTTCACACACATCAAATGTCTCCCTCAGTGGCAGACCCGACAGCTTAAAAAAAAAAGGGATGCATCAAAGAGTCTCACTCACACACACACACACACACACACACACACACACACACAGGCAGACAGTGGGTAAACTACACACACACAACGTGGGAGGATCGGCCATACACTGCCAAGAGATGTATCGCGAAAGGGAGAGCGGGAGAGAGACAGACAGACAGACAGACAGCAGGGGTCAGATGAGAGATTGAAGATGAGCAGCTGGAATGAAAAAGAGATGGGAGGTGGGCTCACACATGTGCACACACAAATCAATCTATGTGTCAAAGGGCACGCAAAGAAGAAAGCCACACACACACACACACCTACTGGTATTGTTTGAGGTAGATATTCAAATAGGACTGAATCTAAATATTAAGTGAAAATCAGCAATCAATGAACCCTTAAACACTACAATTATCCAAAGAATGCTCAAATTGCTTTGATGTGATGAAACATTTCATGTAACTATAATTTCGGGCAGGGCAGGTTCGTACAAGCACATGTGGCACAAAATGTACAGACAGGCTGTGCTAACCAGATAGACCGAAAAAAAAAATACTGACAGATCATTTGAGGAGAGGGAAACAGACTCTCAGGCAAAGTCGAGAAAGAGAGAGAGAGAGAGAGAGATGGATGCAGAATTAGGGAGAGAGGGAGGGAGGGATGTGGGAGATAGACAGGACTGCTGCAGTGTGAACTCTTTGTCCCTGACGCATCTCACAACACACACACACACACACACACACACACACACACACACACACACACACACACACACATACACACACTCATACACACACTCAGACACACAGCCACACTTAAATAGGTATAGCATGTGAAGGGAATGTCATATCACATTGCCACACACAGGACCCAGGCAGCAAACTCCACACACGTATAATACATGGCTTCACCTATCCTATAGTATGTCTGAGTTCAACTGATACACTCAAACAATCTGTTAAGGCACATGCACCATTCACTCCCATGTTCCTTTGTTTCCTCCATAGCTGTGCCCTGCTGCATGATGCCTTTGAGCCCCACAACTACCAATACTATTATTTTTTTAAACGTGTCAAAATTGCATTGACACCATCAAACAAAGAGTCTCGAGTAAGAGCCAATCAAATGCTCAAATGGTGCTGCACATGTGGCGTCAAACACTGCAGCCGATGCACGCCCCCTGGCACACACACACATACGCACAGACCTACGCTAGTATTAGGTGGAGCGTATAGGGACCAGTTTGGGTGGGGTTATCTGAGGACAGCAGCGAGCTCAAAAGGAGACATGCTGTTCTTTTTGTACGTTGCGTGCGTTCCCTTTTCGTTTCATGTTAAACAAAAAGAGGCTGCTTTAAATGAAACACTATGAGCAGCATGGGAAGAGTACATCGATGGCTGGACTGATTTATATATGAGAGTGAAATACATATGTTTGTGTTTTGAACTGATCGGGGGCTTTGAGGAAGTGTAATGGGAATTTTTCAGTTTACTGATGTTTTTTATAGACAAAAACAATTGAATGGATTGTCAAGCTAATAAGCGATATTTAGTAACCGTATAACCCCATATGGATGTATTGCCTCCATACATACACAGAGCTGTCGTTCTTCTATTCTTCAACCTGGCACCGCTGCTGTAAAGTAAAGCTTAAAAGGAACGCCACTATTGGGCTTGGTGCCACAGACAATATAGAATATTGTCTTTGGCATTTGTTATTGTAATTTCTTTCCTAGTGTCCTGTCAAACAACGCCTTAAAGGGATAGTTCAGTGTTTTTGAAGTGGGGTTGTATGAGGTACTTAGGCATAGTAAGTGTGTTACCTTATGGAGCTGGCAGTCAGCGCAGTCATTTTAAGAAGTTTAAGGGAGAAACAGAAGTCAACCTTGTACTGTTGCAGAGGGGGCCAGAATATTTTTTTTCCACATATATAAATGTTACCTCAAAACCTTAATATCCCTTCAATTTTACACTAAACTGAGATTTTTTTTCCACAGCTTTAGTGTGCCACCAGACAGCCCTTTATTTTTTTAATCTTTCCTCCAATCAGCCGCTCGACTCAGAGCTACTGCGGATTATTCAAGAGACACAAGAAAACAAAAACAAACAGCGGATATTGAGGTTTTAAGATAGTATTTATATATGTGAAGAATTGTTTTTTTCTTCTGGCCCATGTAAACGGGTTCCAGATTCATTCAACGACATCTAAAAAGCAAAAGTATTCATAGCTGTTCAGGCTGGCTGCACCTTAAGGTTGGGGGTGTGTTGAGGTGGATCCTGCCATTATGGTCTCCCTCAGGGTGCATCACCCCCCCCCCCCCCCCCAAATCTCTCTCCATGGCAACATTTTGGGTGTCTTTGTAGTCTACGCAATGCATTGTGCAAGTGGGAAAATGTCACAAAGGTCAAAATAGTTCCAAAAGTATGACAGCCCTGATCATTTTGTGTACACGGTTCCATTAGAGATAAAACAGCTAGTCAATAAATCAATCCTCATTGATTGAAATACAAACCAATTGTAACCACTAAAGTCAAATCGTGTGGTTACTGTGACATGAAAACGACACAAAAAAGTGATTCACTGAGAGAAATGTGCCCTGCCCTCCTGCATTTAAAATGAGTTGGTATTCACTCTGTAGCCACAACACGTGGTGACACATTGGGTGACATTTCATTGGAGTTGTGGTCACCATTCCTTTTCTCGTTCCCCTTTTTCCCATCCATCCATCTCTCCTTCACTCTCTCTCTCTTTCTCATTGCCTTCAGCCAAATCCCTTCCTCCACGCACACTTGTTTTCCTTCACAGGCTGTCGTTTCTAATGACAATTTGTACTTGAAGGGCGCGTGTTAGGTGAGAGATGCAGAAAAGGGTAGCATTCCAAATTTTGGGAGAGAAAAGAATGGCATCCTTTTGCGTGACTGAATGTACGTATGTGTGTGTGTGTGTGTGTGTGTGTGTGTGTGTGTGTGCGTGCATGCGTGTGTTTGTGTGTGTGTGTGTGAGTGTGTGTGTGTGTGTGTGTGTGTGTGTGTGTGTGTGCGCGTGTGTGTGTGTGTGTGTGTGTGTGAACTTGCTGCCCCCTGTAATACCATTATGTCGTCATGAAAGAAGACCATAACTCTATAAGTGACATGAGGATAAAAGACACACCCCACTGGATGTGCCTTTGATGTACAGTATAGAGGCCAGTGGGTGCTGCTGTAATACAATATATAGCATATACCCTACAACTAATTGAGCCCATTAGAGAACATTAAAGCTGCTTTTTATGATCCAACAGATCAGTCATGGTGGATGAAAATAGTTGACAGGTATTTCTGACACATTGCATCTGTGCTACACTTTCATACGGACATGTATCACACCACGATGTCATCTTTAAATGGAATGAATTGAAGAAACCGGTGAGAAAAAAAGTAAATAAATCAAAGTAGGCATACGGAATGAGGGCGTGTATTTATTGCAAAGAGCATCCAAGACTAGACAAGCGTTTTGCGCGCCACATGATCACATATCAAGTGCCATTGATGGTCCATTAGCTCAGTGACAGTTGCTGTGTTGCATGTCCATATAAGGGCATCTTAATATTGCATGTCTAAATCTAAGTCATTTTCAGTTAAGACTATGATCCATCCATGTGAGCAGGCGCTAATCTGAGCCCAGCGGTGGCCACAGTAGGCTATAGCGTGACAAATAACTGCATAAGTCATATCAAACTAGAGGGCCCCTGTTGTTGTTTATTTACATGTTGACTATGTGTGAGTGCAGTGGGCATGTGTGGCATGCAACTTCTGTGTGATCACACGCGTGTTACCACATCCTTGTATGAATTTTCATCCCCGTTCGCATGTGAAATTGTTGTGCATGTATTGCATGTTCGCGAGGGCAAGGAATGCACTTGGACAGCCTCCTTTCTAGCATGTTATTGTGTGTGTGTGTGTGTGTGTGTGTGTGTGTGTGTGTGTGTGTGTGTGTGTGTGTGTGTGTGTGTGTGTGTGTGTGTGTGTGTGTGTGTGGCTCAAGCTCTATAACATCAGGCGCCTCCTGTGGTGCGGCTGGCAGGCAGTGAGGTATGAGCGTCCATCTCTGCTCTTCTTCCTGCCAAGCAGACCGGCCGCAGACTGTCACTTAGTGGCGACAAACGATTTTCAAACCGCTGGTCCGCCACAGAGAGAGAGAGAGGACAGGAGGCCGAAGATTAGCCGCCCCATGTACTTTAAAGAGGTGGT